>NW_028276170.1:10290000-10623750 GCF_052056855.1 Sturnus vulgaris
GGATTCCACAAGACCCCAAAGTGTCACAGAGTCGCTTTCTTTCCCCAAATCCCGTAAGTGTCACAATGGATTCGTGGATTGAAGAGACCCCCCCAGTGCCCCCACAGTGTCACAGTGTCCCCTCAGTTCCATGAAGTCACAGAGAATGACAAGGCCTTGTGGGATCACAATGGATCCTTGGTTCCATGAGGACCCGCAGAATCACAGGAGCCTCTGGATTCCACAAGACACTGGAGTGTCACCATGGCCCCAGGGTTCCATGGGACCCCTGAGTGTCACAATGGCCCTATGGTCCCACATGTCCCTTCAATGTCACAATGGCCCCACTGTTCCATGCGTCCCTTAAACGTCACAGTGGCCCCAGGGATCCATGAGTCCCCTCAATGTCACAATTGTCTCATTGTTCCATGTGTCCCCTCTGTGTCACAATGGCCCCAGAGTTCCCTGCGTCCCCCCAATGTCACAATGTCCCCACAGTTCCATGTATCTCCTCAATGTCACAATGGCCCAAGGGTTCCATGAATCCCCTCAGAATTACAGTGTCCCCACAGTTCCTTGTGTTCCCTCAGTGTCACCATGATCCCATGGCTCCAAGAGACCCTGCCATGTCACAATGGCCCAACAGTTCCATGTTTCCCCTCATGTCACAATGGCCTCAGGTTTCCATGTGTCCCCACAGTGACACAATATCCACACAGTTCCACGTGTCCCCTCGGTGTCACAATGGCCCCACTCTTCCAGGAGGCTCTGCAGTGGCACAGTGGCCTCAGTGTTCCATGTCCCCTCATGTCACAATGGCATCAGGGCTCCATATGTCCCCTCAATGTCACAATGGCCCCAAAGTGTCATGTGTGCCCTCAGAATCACAATGGCCCCAGGATTCCATTTGTCTCATCAGTGACACAATGGTCCCACAGTTCCACCTGTCCCCTCATTGTCACAGACGAGCAGCACTGGAGTGGGAGCAGCACCACTGGAGGGGTTGCAGCTGCACTGGAACAGGAGCAGTGGCTGTGGAACAACAGGGGAGAAGCTGTGGAACACAAGTCCTGTGAGGAGCAGCTGAGGGAGCTGGGAATGTTTATCCTGGGGAAGAGGAGGCTCAGGGGAGACCTCATCACTCTCTACAACTCCCTGACAGGAGGGTGCAGCCTGGTGGGGGTCGGGCTCTTCTCTTAGGGAACAGGGACAGGACAAGAGGACACAGCCTTAACTGCACCAAAGGAAGGTCCTCCCGTGTCCCCACCCATGTCTCAGTTCAGTGTCTTTATTTTTACCCCAGTGTTGGATGTTTTAAAGGGATGAAGAGAAATGAAAAGCAAATCAAGGCCAAAATAAAAGAATTTCTGTGTCTGTGCGAGCTGAGGATCCACGTGCTTGGGTGGGAGGGAAGAACATTTTTGGAGGAGTTTCCACCCCACTGTCTCCAAAATCTTGGTCTTTGCCCCAGTCCATCACCATTTGGCTGCAGAAGACACCCCTGGGCAATAGGAAATCAAAATCCTGGAATCACTGAGGTTTGATGTAGTGGTTTTGGTTTATTCATGTGAAACTTTTTTTGTGGTGAGAGAGGATTAAGAAGTAGACAAAAAACAGGTTTAACTTTAAATGGTAGAAAGAGAAATTTTATTGCTAGAAACCATAAGAAATATAAAGTTAGAATAAAACTTTAGACTACTTTTTTTTCTTCCACACATTTTTTTTTTTATACTGGAAACATAGAAAAACAAATCAGGTATTCCATCTTTAAAATAGTTTTTCACTAATTTACTTGAAAGAGGAGACTATTTTTTAGTCTATGGAGATTTCATCACAACAAACATTTTTCTTGTGGTTTGGATGTTACAGTGATTAAGAGAATGGAAATCTGATTACTATCTAAAAACCCTTTATTCAGACTAACAGTTTTTCTCACAACTTTTATTAAGGACTATTAATTTATGAGGCACACTTTAAGGATTATAATAGTTTTAAGAAAAGCTTACTTTATTTTTGAGTACAGTGGTTTTTTGCTTTTCTTTTTTTTCTGGGGAACATCAGAGGGATCTTGATTATTTAAACTTACGAGATTACAGCAATTTTAACGTGTGTTTAATATTACTGCATTGGTTTATATTTACAGTTAGAACAGTAATATTCACTTCGTAATATTTTTATATGTTATAGAGGAAACAAGAGGTTTTTCGCCATATTTTTAAAAAGGCAGTTCTTTTGGATTTGACATTTCTTTTTGTTTGATTTTGATGTTTTTATATTGTTTCTGTGTGTATTACTTGTATTACTTTTTTATTTATATTTAGGAGAGAGAGAATAAAGTATCTGTAAAGATTTATTCTGGGCATTGAAAGAGTTAATACCTTGCCCGGGCAGAAGAGGGTTTTTTGATTTTTCCCAGGTTGGGCAGTCGGAGTTATTTACAATAAAGAGTCTTTCAAGGCCACGCTGGGGGCTGGGTGAGGACTGTAGGGTTTAGTCAGAGGAGCCGTGATGAGTTTCTGGTTTCATGGCTGTTCTCCGGCGCCCGCTGCACTCAATTCCAGCCACGGGCCGGGGGTTCTTCCTCCACCCTGCCCAGCAGGGCACCACCAGAAGAGAGGATTGAACACAGAAGAGCCAAATCCGCCCGCGCAGCCCCCGCCGAGCCCGAGCGGCGGCCGCCGGGGCCCTGCTCCCGAGAGCGCTGCGAGGAGATGGTGGCGCTGGAGCGGGCCGAGGAGCGCATGGCCGAGCTGCAGCAGGAGAAGGGCAGCCTGCGGCAGCTGCTGGAGGACGTGCGGGCCGCCCTGCAGAGCAGCGATGCGCGGTGCCCGGCGCTGCGGCTGAGTCCGGGCCGGCTTCTGCACCGCGCTCCCGGCGGCGGCTCGGGTGGCCCCAAGCGCTTCAGGAGAGATGCTGATCTCGGAAAGTCAGTGTTTAGAACCCCTCCACCTCCGGACTGAGACCGAAGTTGCTCGTTCATCCTCGGCATTAACTTTCCAGCAAAGTTTAGTTACAAGGGAGGCTTTTAGGAGAAATGTATGGCACCGGTGGGCCATTAAATATATTTGTGATGAGCACTGTTCAAAGTGTAGGGGAGTTCAGCTTAACAAACCCACGTGTCCAATGCTGCTGCTGCTTCTCCTGCACGTGCAGCCAGGATGTGCTGATAGCAGATGCTGGGTATGCACTGCTGCAGGGTTTTTCCTGAAGTAAGAAAGAACTTTGGGATTCTTGCCTGCACAAGCACGTGCAGTGCCTCAGTCATAAGTGCCTCAGAAATATCAGAAGTGTGTCTTCTTCAGAGTGTGGTCACAAGGGTTCAGAGTTGGAGCCAGTTCTGCGGGCAGGCTGATGAATAGTCTGGGGCTCCACTGCAGAGCCCCATTCATTCTGGGGCTGCTTTCTGCTGGTTCTGCTGGACTGGCTCGAGTGAAACACACACCCAATTAACAGCAGTTAAATTACTCTGGCATGAAACAGTGGGGAACAGGGAGAGCAGTGAAGGGCAGCATGGACCAGTTGTTCTGGCAGGTCTGATGAGGTCTGGTTTGATACAGCACTCACAGAACTCTGCTCCACTTGCAGTAGATGACTGCTCCTCTTCACAATATCCAGCAAGGCAGGTCAAAGACACTTTTACCATTTTCATCTTCAAAAGGGAGAGGAAATCAACAGCAAACATGAAGTAACCAGTCAGAGCTCCTGGGCAGAAACAAAAGAACAAAGAGTGATGGAAAAAAACAGGTGGAGCAGGGATCCTTATCTCTGTGAGAGATATCCTCTGCTAATGGGCCATCTGTTAAAACCAGGTGGGGCAGTGTTCTTTATCATTTCCACAACCCATCCTTCCTCCAGGAAGATATCTTCTGTTAATGGGCCATTGAGTGCCACTGCATGACTGATAAAATTCCATCATCCCATTGGGAGATGCTCCAGCCAGGGGGAGGAGCCAAGCCTTTTCTACCTAGAGAAAATCTGAGCTTTGGAACACCAAGGCAGCCCTTACCCACTGGTTTCCAGAGGACAAGAGCTACCAGACCTTTCTACAGCATCACTACTACAAGACCACTTCATCGGGACTGCTCCTACCGCCCTAACTAGTGGGGAGTCAGGTTGTATTCTGATTCTGTCAATTGTTTTCTTTTCTTCTGTTGCATGTATTTTAATTTTCTTCTCTTTTTTCCTATAAAATTGCATTTCTTACTTGGAGTCTCTCACTGGTTTTGCTTTCAAAACAGCACAATTTTGGAGGGTATTTTGGCTGAATCTTGATATTTGGGGAGTTTTTGATCCGTGTGTTAAAGTTTGGAGGATTTTGGATGGGAATCTTGGCGTTTGTGAGGTTATTACAGACACAAGATGCTCAATGACTTCCAGTGATGAACTTGGTCAAGGAGGAACACCCAGTTTATGGAGCTCTCTTCTTGTTATTTCCCCCTAAACCAGGAATTTTCATTCCCCAGGTGTGCGCAGATGGAGGAGGCAGAAAAGCCCCAGAGATCTCTCAGGAGGAGGGGCTGCAAACCCAGCCCAGGGAGCTGTGAGGAGGAAAGACCCTCCCTGAGCCGGGAAGGCGGCCGGAGATCCAGGCAGAGCTCAGAGCTGGTGGAGAAGCCTCCTGGAGGGGAGAAGCCCCACGAGTGCTTGGAATGTGGGAAGGGTTTCAGGTGGAGCTCCCACCTGATCCGGCACCAGGTGGTCCACACTGGGGAGAAGCTCTATGAGTGTGGACAATGTGGGAAGGGCTTCAGAGACAGGTCCCATCTGATCCGGCACCAAAGGATCCACACTGGGGAAAAGCCCTACGAGTGTGGGAAATGTGGGAAGAGCTTCACAACGATTTCTCACCTGATGGAGCACCAGGTGATCCACACAAGGGAACGGCCCTACACCTGCTTGGAATGTGGGAAGAGCTTTGGGTGGAGCTCTGACCTGAGAAAACACCAGCGCATCCACACCGGGGAGAGGCCCTACGAGTGTCCCAAGTGTGGGAAGAGGTTTCAGACCAGCTCCCATCTCCTTGTACATGAGCGGATTCACACAGAGGAGAGGCCCTTCCGCTGCCCCGACTGCGGGAAGGGATTCAAGCACAACTCCACCCTCATCAGGCACCGGCGCATCCACACTGGGGAGAGGCCCTACGAGTGTCCTGAGTGTGGGAAGAGCTTCTCACAGAGCTCTCACTTGACCCGACACCAACGTAGGCACCACTAAGGGAAGCCCTGTGAGTGCCCCGAGTGTGGGAAGAGCTTCGTGGTCTGCTCCAGCTCCATCCCCCGTTGGGCAGAGCCCTGGTGGTCCGTGGTCCTGATGATCCCCATTGTGTGAGGGGAAGTTGTTGGAGAGATTTCTCTCTCTTTTCCTTCTGTTGCTATGATTTGATTGGGAATAAATTCCCTCGCTGTGCCCACGCTGTGTCTGTGTTGCCCATTTTGCTCTTTGGTGTCTTTGCTTATCCTGTCTTAATCTGATCCTGGAGCTCCTGGTTTAACTTTCTCTTCCTTTGCAGCTGGAGGGGCAGGGTCAGAGTGGCTTTGGTGGGTGCCTGGCATCAAGCCAGCATCACCCAGGCCATGGGCACCCCTGAGATCCCAGTGTGGGGATGCATTCCCCCACTCCTAGAGAAAGTGCCCACCCAGACTGAGGCTGGGATGAAACATGGTTATGACTGGAGCCCACTCTCTTGTGACCCTGCCAGCAGAAATCCAAAAGGAGACCTTTGAGCTCTCCTGGGCCACCGTGGGCTGTGACCAGCAGTCTCCCTCTGAGGGGCCTCTCAGAGCCAGCAAACCCTCGGCTTTGCTGTGCCTGGAGGATCGCTGAAACACGACGTGTCCTGGGCCCATACCCTCACTGCTCAAGGCCCCATCCTTCGGCCAGTGGGAGATGCAAAAACATCTGAAAGGAGGATTTCACTGAGCTCTCGGGGGAATTGCCTGCACTGACTGTTCCTGTCTGTGTGTGTGCCCCTGCTCATATGCTATAGCAAATCTGGGAGAAATACAGCTTTCCTAGATGTGGAAGTACTGTGGATATCTAAGTTAGGCCTCTAAGCAAGGTTTAGTTATAGTTATGAACTTACTTTAATGCTGTAAGTGTTAAATGTTTTGCTAAGTTTTTAAATGTAAGTCATAAGCTAAGTGTTGTTCTTCCATTAAATTACTAAGCACAACATGGAAGTTATAGCTATAAGTTAGGTTAAATGCTGTTAAGTGTTAGTGCTTTGTTGAATTGTTAATGTTAAGTTATAAGCTAAGTCAGGTATTAGTTCATTGTTGTACCTCTGTTGGATTGCTGGGGCTAAGGTACAAGTTAAGTGACAAATTAAGAGAGAAGTTAAAGTGCTGCTTAGTGTAGATTAGTTTTTAGGCTGTTCCTTTTAATCCTTGCCTGCACTCTCTTTTGTTCCATGCACCTAAACACAGCACACACCCACCCACACTCTCCTAGAGAGTTCTCAGTTCATTTCTGTTTTGGTTGCCTGGATTTTGTTTGGTTTTGTTGTTGCTTGTTTTCCCTTGTTGTGCCTCAGCTGTTCTGTAGGCAGTAGAGTAAATCTTGCCATTAAACTTGTTTTATTTTGTCGCTCAATATTAAATCTGACTTTTGTTCATGCCCTTGTCACCGATTTTTAAGCAATCTCAAATGCTCTCATTAATGACAGCACCACAATGTCCCGCATCACCGAGGGCCCTGACACACGCCCGTGTCACAAAGGGCCACCCCCGGCACCCAAGAGCAGAGGGACAGCCTGGAAGCGGCCCGGAGCAGCCCCGGCCTCGTGGCCTTGTAGCCCCTGGCGTGGCCAGAGCCCTGGGAGGCTTTGGCCACGGTGGGAGCCGGCAGCCCCAGCCCCGGCCTGCAGAGCCCTGGGGCTGCAGCCCGGGCTGGCCGGGGCAGGAGGAATTGGCCGGGCCGGACGTGCCAGGGCCTTGTGGGCAGTGGCTCCGTGTCCCGCGGGAGGCCGGGGACGAGGGGTGTCCCTCAGGGCTGTGCCCGGGCACCGGGGCTCGTCAGTGCCTCGCTCAGTGACACCCAGGGGCACCGAGCGCAGCCTCGGCGCCTTTGCAGGGCACGGGGAGCTGAGCGGGGCAGGGGCACCACGGAAACACCGAGTGCCTGCCCGGGGCAGAGCCGGGGCAAAGCCGGGCTGGAGAGCCGGGAGAGGCTGCTCAGAGCTGGCCCGGGCACTTGGGCACCTGGGAGACAGAGCCCGGCTCTGGGCTGACACTGAGCCCAATACCTGAGAAATCACAGCCGGCTTTTCTAGACACACTTCATTATTTTGTATTTTCTCAACGTAACTTTCTATCTATTTCAATGTTCATTTTACTTTTCTTTTTACCCTTTAGAAATAATTCCATTGTATTTTGTTATGTGTGAGGAGGGATGTGCTGGGAAAGGTTGCAGTTAATGGCGTTTTTTATTCAATATAATTTCAAATCTGAGATGTGACAAGTCCAGACTTTGACTCCAGCAGCAGTGTCTGGTTCCAGACTGCTCTGCTTTTCACGGTGACGCCTCAGTTCATTCAATTCCAGCAGTCAAAGCCCTTGAAACACGGAAAAGCTGGGAATGAGGTTGAAGCCCTTGGAGGGTTTGCTGTGTCCGTACATTCCCCATCTCCCCTGGTGTCCGTTCAGCCTCTCCACTCCTGTCCTAGAGCACATTGCTGTATCCAGAGTGCAGTACGTGCTTTTACAGATAGATATTTACATGTGATTATTGTGTACACGATTCTCTTGCAGTGAGTTACTGTGATGGTAATTCCATGATCCTCTGCTTTGTGCCCAAAGAATGGTTATTGTATCTAAACCCCGGCAGCCCGGGAGGGGATGTGTGCGGGGCCGGGGCGGGGAGAGGCTCCTTGTTCATTCCGCGGGCGTTTTGAAGCCTCGCTGCTCGGGTTTTCCGCGGCTCTCTCTGTGCATCGTGGGTTTCTGTTTGGCTGAGAAGCGGTTTTGGCCCAAGCAAACAATGGAATTTTTGGTTTTTCTCGGCTCGGAGAGGATGCAGGGGAAGCCTTGCCGTGCCTGGAGGCGAACTGAGCAGCTGCTGTGTCGCAGCCCGGGGGCTCCGCGCCGGCAGGAGCGGAGCGGCGCCGCTGCAGCCCAAAGCCGCTGCGAGCCGGGCCGAGCCGGGAGAGAAAACAGCCCGAGGCTTCAGCCCCGCTGCTTCGCCTGCCGGGACCGTGCCCGCGGAGCCCGGCTGGGGAGGAGTTCAAGGGCAGGCGAGCCCCGGGCTTTCCTCTCCTTCGGGACAGCCCCTGGTTGGTTTTTCCCCTGGGGGAGAAGCGGCGCCACCTGTACAATGTGTTGTGAGCAGGGATTTCTCTGGCATTTTGGGTCATTTTCCCTGGTGAGTGTGGGGAAAGGTCTGATAATTTAATATCCAGAAGTCTGGGAGGTTTTTTTGCTTTGTAGGCTTATTGTTTGTTAATAAACTGTTGGGGTTTTTTCCTCTTTCATCTATTAATATTTATTTCCCATTGGTGGAAAGGGATTATTGGAACCCTGCAGAGAAGACAGCACTCACTCCAGAGTGTGCTTTTTAAAATCGTCTCTCAAACTAAGATACCCATCCCTGTGGCCTCCTGTCCACTCACCCCAAGGGACTCCGGTGGCTCTCCCAGTCCATCCCAGTCTCTCCCAGTGTCCTCACAGTCCCTCCCAGTGTCACCAGAGTCCTTCCCAATTCCTTTTAGTCCACAGACATTCCTTTCCCAGTCCACTCCCAGACCTCCAGCCTCTCTCCCACTGCCATCCCAGTGCCTCCCCAAATCTATCCCCTCTATCCAAGTGCCCTCTCAAATCCTTTTCAGTCAAATCCCAAACCTCCAGTCTTTCTCCCATTGCCCCAATCCACTCCACTCTCTCCCAGTGTTCCCGTACTCTCTCCAATTTCATTTTCTCTCTTCAATTTCAGCCCGACGCTGCCCACAGTAAAGTGCTGATGGGGATGGGGGCTCTGTGTTGGGCTTCGTCTTCTTGGCACTGGGGCTCAGCTACTAACTGTGCAAGGAGAGGGGGGGAGGTCCCGGGGGTCGTGTTCCCCCTCCCCCAGTGTGTGTGCTCCTCCTAGGGACCGCCAGCCGGGGGTCACCACCTTTTCTCTGCCCACAGAACTCCTGAGCCAGCAGTGCCTACAGCCCCTCCCCGTGGCCTCGGACCCAGCCAGGATCCCACGCTCAGTCCCCACGCTGATTTTGGGAGGGGAGTGCGTCCTCTCCAACCCTGTGTTACTCTGTCCAAGCCAAGCTGCTCCCAGCGCTCCCAATAAAGCTTCCAAGTTTTACCCAGTTCCATTGACTTGGGGGCGGGACTGGGGAGGGACTTGGGGGGACCCCGCGGGGGGATCGTGACTGGGGGGGAGGGCGGGGTCCAGGTGGGGAACACTGGGTGCTGCGGGTCTGCCCGGCAACCGGTGAGTCATCACAGCTGCTCTCTCTGATTGGCTGAATCTTCTTCATCGCATTCTCTGATTGGCTGAGAACAGGCCCGGGCGTTGAGAGAAGGAACAGGAGAGATCCCGCCCCGAGCACCGGCACGGAAACAACAGAGCCAGCCTGGGCACAGCGAGGGAATTTATTACCAACTAAATCACAGCAGAACAAGGAAAAGAGAGAGAAATCTCTCCAACACCTTTCCCCCACCCCACGGAGATCACCAGGACCACGGATCCCCAGGGCTCTGAACAACGGGGGTCACTGGGGATCATCCAACACCGATCCTCCCATGGGGGTTGGAGCTGGAGCAGAGCACGAAGCTCTTCCCACGCTCGGGGCACTCACAGGGCTTCCCTTAGTGGAGCCTCCGTTGGTGTTTGGTCAAGTGAGAGCTCCTGGAGAAGCTCTTCCCACACTCAGGACACTCGTAGGGCCTCTCCCCAGTGTGGATGCGCCGGTGCCTGATGAGATTGGAGTTTTGTTTGAATCCCTTCCCGCAGTCGGGGCAGCGGAAGGGCCTCTCCTCTGTGTGAATCCGCTCATGCATGAGGAGATTGGAGCTGCTCTGAAACCTCTTCCCACACCTGGGACACTCATAGGGCCTCTCCCCGGTGTGGATTCGCTGGTGGCTTCTCAGGTTGCAGCTCCACTGAAAGCTCTTCCCACATTCCAAGCAGGTGTAGGGCCGTTCCCCTGTGTGGATCACTTGGTGCTGCATTAGGTAGTTGCTGTCCCTGAAACTTTTCCCACATTTCCCACAGTCATAGGGCTTCTCCCCTGTGTGGATCTTCTGGTGCTGCATCAGACCAGAGATCATGCTGAAGCTCTTTCCACATTGCCCACACTCGTAGGGCTTCTCCCCAGTGTGGGTCCTCTGGTGCTGGATCAGGTTGGAGCTCCGCCTGAAACCCTTCCCACATTCCAAGCACTTGTGGGGCTTCTCCCCTCCAGGAGACTTCTCCACCAGCTCTGAGCTCTGCCTGGATCTCCGGCCGCCTTCCCGGCTCAGGGAGGGTCTTTCCTCCTCGCAGCTCCCTGGGCTGGGTTTGCAGCCCCTCCTTGTGAGGGATCTCCGGGGCTTTTCCTCCTCCATCTACCCACGCAATGGGAATGAAAAATCCTAGTTTGGGGAAAGAACAAGGCAAGATAGCACCTTGGACTGGGAGTTCCTCCTTGCCCAAGTGCAACTCACAAAGTCACTGTGCATCTTGTGTCTGTAAGAACCTCCAAAACATCAAGATTCAGCACAAAATCCTCCAAACATCAAGATTCAGCCAAAACCCCCTGAAAAATGTAAGGATTCAGGCCCAGCAAAAAAACAAAGAACCAACTTTTAGCCCAAAAAAGCTCAGAAACACCAAGATTCACCCCTCTGAAAATCGTGGATCCTCCTCTCCAGTCACCTGCTGAATGTTGGGAGGGGGGGGGCAACACCCTGGGACTGGAGGGACTCTGTAGATATAGGGAGGTTTGGAATCTTGTGCTACTTCCCGTTTCTACTCCTCCTCCTCCTCCTGTGTTCCTGCTCTCCCTCACATTCCTTTTCCTTCTATTATTCCTCTACTTCCTGCACAATCCCACCTTCTCCTCCCATATGCATCGTTTGACCATTTTGTTCTTCAACCCTGCTTCTCCTTTCCTTCTCCTGCTGCCCCCAGGCCCAGCACCCACTGCCGCTCCCTCTTCCCCCCAAACCCACAGCATCCCAGCGCAGGGGCAGCCATGGAGCTGGGGCAGCTCGGGCTGGGGCAGCGCTGGGCTCTCGGCCGCTCCCGCCCGCACTCGCTCCCCACTGCAGCCGCTGCCGCCACCACAGCGCGGGGGGGCCCGGCCTTGGCGCTCCCCCCCTCCCACCTCCCCAAATTCCCCTGCCGGGGGGCGCTGGGGCCAGGAGACAGACGAGTGACAGATCAGGGGGGCTGGGAAGAGTCGGCAGTCAGAGAGCACTGAAAATCTCAGCAGAGACTACAGTGGGATCTTCGGGGACTAAACATGGCAGGGCACCCGTGGAGGGTAGAAAGGGAAAGCCAGGAAGGGCTCCGGGCCAAAGGGATGATGATCCCAAAATATCTCTGAAGGGTCCCTTGGCAGCATGTGGAGGGAGTTTGCACATTGTCCCAGAGGTAATCACGGACATGGACACCCAGGGGGGCAATAAGGGAAGTCGAGAAGGGATTTAGACAACAGGGGATGGATGCTGTTGGTGTGCTGGGAAGGGATTGGGTGAAGGGGAGTGTGCAGGAATATGGTTCACTCAAGATGCAGCAGGAGCACTCTATCTGGGAAAAAAAAAATGAAGGACGGTAAAGAGGAGGAAGAGAAAAATACTGAGGATGGGGATGTTTTTCAGCAGGATTTGATCCTCAGAAGTTGCCAGCTGCTGCAGATCCTTTGTATCCCCGGTTGCCAGGACAGGCACACAAGGAGGTCAGGATTGCAGGGGGTTTCTCTGTGCTGGGCAGCGGCAGGAGCGGGCGCAGAGGGGCGGCACCGGGAGCACGGGCTGGGGGCCTGTGGGGAGCTGCGGGGCCGGGCCGGGGCTGTGGGGCAGCCGGGGCTCAGCGCCGGGCGCTGCCTGAGCCCAGCACCCCCCGGCAATTGCAGGCCCGGCAGTGGCCCCCGGCCCCCAGGAGGCTGCGGGACGCCCCGGCCGCTGCCCGGCCCCGTGGAGCTGCCGGCCCTGCCCGCCGGGGGGGCCGCGTTTGGACACTGCGGCAGGACAGGCACCGGCTCTGGGATACGGGCTGGCCACGGCAGCCACAGCACAAGGAGCAGCAGGACAAAGGAACAGCTGGGAAATGGGCATTGGACGGGCAAGGATCGAGACCAGCTTATAAGGAATTTGTTCGGGTCAGTGCAGAAAGGAATGATTTAGCAGAAAGCTCAGCAGCTGTCAGAGGATGAGCACCCCCAGGCACTGAGGGGGCTGCAGGAGGGGCAGAAAAAGCCCCTGGAGCACTTGGTCACAAAGGCACAGCAGGGGAATGCAAGAAGGGATGAGGAAAAGGCCAAGGGGAAGGCAAAGGCCATGGCAGAGTTTCTACAGCCCCTGAGGGATGAACCCCAGGGCCCAAGGGGGCCCCAGCACCCAGGGGACAGGGTCGGCCACAAGGACCTGGCAGAGGCATTGCCCTCCTCGGCAGGGGAGAGCCAACCCAAACAGTCCCTGGGAAGGAATCAGGGTTCCATGTGCAGGGCAGAAGGACACTGGAAGCAGATACAGGAGCACCCTCAGGAGGAGCAAGTCCAGCCCTTGATGGACATACATTGTCAGGGGTGTCACAGCTCCCATTACACCAGGGACACAGAGCACTGGGGCCCTTGAGAACATTCAGGGTGGATCTGGATCGAGAGGAGGCCTTTCCTGATGGACACAGAGACCTCTCCATCCACTCCCAATCTTAGATTTAAGGTGACAAAACGCCAAAAATTATTCAGGGGATAAATGGGAAAGGTGAGCTGGTGTGTTTTATTCAACCGCTGTTAGCAGATGTGGGGGATGGGTTTGTAATTTAGGATTTTTTATTTCCTCCTAATTGTGATTGTAATTTACTGGGAAGGGATTTGATGGCTAAATTGGGAATGCAAATTGATATTGGAAAAGGTGATACACAGGCTAGTTCTGTTGTGCCTTTGTGTCCAATGTCTGGCAAGGCCTATGCTGAAGTGAAACCAGAAGTGTGGGCAGCTCCAGGAAAATAGGGAAATTAGATATGGAGCCTCTCCAAAGTACTTTGAAGCAACAAGGACAACTGGAGTCTGAAAGCAATACCCTATTCCAAGGGAGGGAAGCAAGGGCTTAGAGCCTCTTACTGAGTCCCTGCTAAAGGCAGGGCTTTTGGAGCCAGGGATTTCTTCCTAAGACATTCCTATCTTGCCAGTCAAGAAACTGGAGGGATGGACACCAGGAGGAAAGCAGAATTTTCAAGTGTTAAAAAGCAGATTAACTGAGCCTCCTGCCCTGGCCCTACCACAAAGGGAAAAAGAATTTGAATTGTATGAGAATGCTAAACAGGGCCATGCCCAAGGAATTCTCATGCTAAAATATTTAACCCAGTGGCCAGAGTGGCCTCATTGTCTGCAGAATTGTGCAGCCACAGCTTTAATGGGACCTGAGGCCCAAAAACTGCTGGAAGGAGGATCTCCTGTTGGTCAAGTCTTGCATCAAATTAAAGCTTTGATAACCAAAAGAGTGCCTGCACTGCCACAGCTGCTGGGGAAGACAATGGCAGAATTCCACTCTGCCTCTCAGTTACACTCACACACTGGCCTGCCCGGGATTCCACTGTTGGAAAATATACCTTGTTTAAATTTTTAAAAGTTATTTCTCAACTCAGACTTGTTTTGCCTCTGCACTGGGGAAAGAGGGGAAAGAAATTTTAAAGAATTTTTTAACGGGTGTTACACCAGTCAATAGGGATGAGTTTAACATGTCAACAGACTGGGAAAAGCCCAAAAGATATCCACAAAGAGAATACCCATCAACAAAACCTCAACGAAACATCAGCAAATATCAAAGAACACCCACCCAGACACTGCCCCCGGCATCGAGCACAGATGGAGACACCTGGTCTGGAAAAGGCTGAGAAGGAAATCCAGGAGTTCGGACCTAATTAACATCACAAGAGGAGAAATCCGGGTCTGCTAAGAAACAAAATACTAAGAACCACACAACTTTGAAGCAATGAGGAATAGACGAGTGGATTTCTATGGTTTCAGGCTGTAAAAACTTTATGAAAATCTAGTAAAACTCACGTGTCATGGTATGATTTTCTTGGCACATCCGGGCTATGTGTGGATGAAATGATTTCTGTTGCACACCCCGACCAGAATCAAGTAAAACCTTGACTCTCTAACACTAAAGATATTATTGAAGAGTTTTGTTTTTCCTGCAGTTTAACTGACAAGATTACTCCATTAGAAAAACATTTCATAATAATCCTACATTTATATTATCAGTTAGGATTGGGCCAGGGTTGTGACAGTTTTTACTCCCAGGAAAAGCAGAAAAAACTTGATTGCATTGGAATATTTTTGTACATATTTGCAGGAGGCTCTTAATGATGGCAGAATGTCAGAATGGATTTTTGGATGCGAATCTTTAGGTTGCATCTGGCAAAACTAGAAAAGTATTAATGGTGAGACTTTAATGCATAACCAGTTAATACAAAATCGTTTAGAAAAAAAGCAAAGCAAAACAAAACAAAACAAGCAGGTTGTGGGGGTGCACATGTGAATCAGCAAACGGCAGCTCGGGAAGAAAAGCCTAGTTCCAGGCAGCCAGGAGGGGAGCTTTAGAAATGCAAATTACCTGAAGCAAAGTGTGGACAATGCCCCAGGATCTTCTTACCTGGGGGAGGAATTGGGCTGATTCTCTCTGCCCCTCACCCCAAGCTCTGCCTGCTTGCACAGATGGAATTTGCACAGATAAAGGCAGAGCCCATAGTGGGGATATCTGACTGCAACAGAAACTGGCTGAGCTGCAAAGGGAAACAGCAAACGGAGAATGTTGGGAAAACTTCATGAAAAAAAAAGTGTGGGGGAGAAATCATCCCTCTCCCCAGAGCACTGAGGTGTTTTTGCTAGTCCAGAGAAATGAGTTGGGAATCCAAACATTTTATCATTTCATAAGATAAAAGTGGTCAATTGATGCAGCCGTGGCAGGAGGGAGCACCCGAAAAAGGGAAAAAGATGAACGGGCACCAGAACAAATGCTACAACACCTTGGACCAGCCCCTGGGATCCCTAACGAATTCATATCAGGACACAGAAAACCCATCCATAATTTGAGTAGCATAATTAGGTTAAAAAGTATCCTTGAAATAATAACCAACCAGACAGTTCCAGCTCCTGACCTTCCTGACGACAAATCCACTGAAATGAGGAACGAGACATTTCACCATGGGATGGGATCAGGTTATCTATTCACAGGAGGAGGAAGTTTGTGGAAAATTAAATGAATCAAAGTGCTGTTTGCAAATGGATGATAACCGAAAAGTGGTGAAACAGATAACAAAGGAAATAAGAAAATAGCTCGTATTCCGGAGAAAGGATGGGAATGGGACACGTTTTCGTGGTTCCCTGGCAGACCATGGCTTAAACGAATGCTGCTCCTCCTCTGACGTGCTACAGCAACTCTCAGCTTTTTACCATGCAAGACACCTTCCGGCAAAGAGGATGCGGGAAAAGAAATTGAGTCAATGGAAATTAAAAGTTTGTAAAGGCAATTCTTGAGAAAATAAGAAAAGGAGGGATTGAAAGCAGTAAGATTAATATCGTAGTAGGAGTGCATATTAACGAGAACGTGCAGTAGGTGGATCGGGAACTCTGAACCTTTCAAGTACCTCAGCCAGAGGAGAATGGGAGAGGGAGATGCAGACGGGAAAATGAGGATAAAAAGGAGGAGGCGCTTTAGAGACCGCATGGCAAATGCCGCATGGCGTCTCCCTTTATTCAGGAATAAAGTCACTTCTACAGGACTCCTCTGTCTCCTGCGGGCACACAAACCTCTGGCCACGGGAATTTTCCCGCACAGCCCCGGGCACAGGGCAGACACCTCTGTGCCACCCACAGCAACCGGGACGAGCCAGCGCTGCTCCGGCACCGGCTCCTGCCGAGACCCCAGCGGGAAGGAGAACGCGGGCAGCCGCTCCCGCAGCGCCCTCAGCCCAGCGCCAACACAGGCCGGCACCGGCACAACCAACCCGCCAGAGCCCCCTGCCGCCCCCGAGGCCCGCAGCGAGCCCCGAGCCCCCGCACAACCGAGCGCGGCTCCCACCTGCGCTGGGGCCGCCTCCGAGCTCCGCCGCCGCCTCCCCGGGCTCCGGCCGCTGCCGCCGCTGCCGGGCCCGCACAGACGCTGCCACAATGGCGCCTTTGCTGCTCTGCCCAATCAGCGCGCGACAACCAGGAGTGACATTGGCACAATCAGCCAATGGCAGCGAGGGCCGGGCTCTGCACACGGCCCAGCCTCGGCCCGCGCTCTCAGGGCCCCCCGGGCTGTGGAAGGGCAAAGGCGGAGATGAGGAACAGCCCTGGAACGGGCCCGGGCCCGAGCCGCCATTGGCCTGGAAACACAAACAAAGTTCTCCGCAGCTCCCGGCACGCCTTTCCCAGCCCTGCGTGTTCGCTGTCTCGGCTCATCGGGAGCCCCTGGAACCTCACTTCTGCTACCCCCTAATCAGGAGTGTCTATGCATGGCTTCGATTTCCCCCAAAACAGAAAACTGACCCAAATTCATGGGAATGAATGGGGGAGGGGAGAGATTTCTGGCAGAAAACTCCAAAACCTCAGAGCAGGATAATGAGAAGTAAATGGAGACCCTTCAATCCAGCTTTCCACACTCCTCCCTCCTTCCCTCTGCACCTCCTACCCCGGCAGTGCAGGGTGTAAGAAACGACGCTCACTTTTAAAATTTTAAAGGTCTATGAAATCTTAAAAAAAATTGGACTTGTTAGAAGCGACAGGTGTTGGAAATGTTATGAATGAGAGACAAAAGTCTCGATATCCAGCAAAATTTAGATTGCTTTATTTGATATCGACAGAGCAAGCAGCTCCCTGGGGAATGTGAGGGGTCACCGCCCACTCCACGCTCCACCGAACCTTGGTTTGCAGCCTCTTCTTATACTGTTGTCACGACAATTAATGCACAAACACCAGAGGTTTATGTCCAAAAAGGAGACAGAGGAGTCGTTTTTGCTTTTTTCGAATAAAGGGAGAGGCCATGGGACATTCCCCTGGCATCTCTCAAATTTTTGGAGGACGCAACCTCCTTTTTATCCTATTTTCCCGGTCGCATTTCCCTCTCTCTTTCCCCATTGGCTGAGGTACTTGAGAGGCACAGACTTCCCGGAACGCCTGATACCTGAAATTCCCCTCTAATGTATAACCCTCCCTTTTAATTTTTAATTCTTATAGAATTCATAGTTTTCCCCCCGTTGCTTCTTTCATCTTTCGATATCCAATTTCATTTATCAGCAGCCTTACAGTTTGTTTGTAAAGGCAAATATCTCTTTCCATTCATCAATCAGTGGAATCCATCCCATTGTTTCTTTTATCTCTCAGTGCTAGCCTTATCTACAGGCAGATCCAGAGCTCATTTTTAAAGACAAATTCAACATTCCTCTTAATCCCTCCTCTTTTATTTTTCAATAATTGTCTTTACAAACTTTAGCTATCATTGACTTAATTTTTTTTGTTCCTGAGTCTTTTTTGGTTTTGTAATTATTTGGAGTGACATCAATTTCAGTCCTTTTGTAACCATCTCTGGATCAGTAGGCGTGGCTATTACC
Source organism: Sturnus vulgaris (assembly GCF_052056855.1). Classification (NCBI taxonomy): domain Eukaryota; kingdom Metazoa; phylum Chordata; class Aves; order Passeriformes; family Sturnidae; genus Sturnus; species Sturnus vulgaris. Next base: position 10,307,716 of record NW_028276170.1, read on the forward strand.
TGCATCCCTTTGATCACATGTTGAATAAGTTGTACTAAGCAAGGGAACATGCCTGGCAAAAAGATTAGAGTTGCTACAGCACATAAGAGGAAAAAAAGTAGTTGTTTAACCCATAGTCCACCAGGTAGCCAAGAAAACATGTCCCATTCCCATCCTTTCCATGTTTGGACTGGCACATGAGCTAATTTTCTTATTTCTTTTGCTATTTGCTTCACCACCTTTCCATTGTCCTCTATTTGCAAACAGCAGTTTGAGTCATTAAACTTGCCACACACTCCCCCTTCTTCTGCTAATAAATAGTCTAATACCATCCAGTGTTGAAATATTGCAGTTCTCATCTGACTAGCCTGGTCAGCAAGAAGGTCAAGAGCTGTAGCTGTCTGGTTACTTACTATTTCAAAGACAGCTTGTAACCTAATTATCTGGTTTAGATTATAAATGGGTTCTCTGGCACCTGATATGAATTCATTAGGATTCCAAGTGGCTGGTCCGTAGTGTTGTATGATTCGTTCAGGTGGCCATTCATCATCACCCCATCTTTGGGTGCTCCCTCCAGCCAGGGATACATCAATTGACCGCTTTTCTCTAATTAGATCATCATGTACCTTGATTCCTAAGTGATTTCCCTGAACCTGTGGTAGCAGAAAGAGCAGTGGTCTGATATACCCCACATAACATATTCCTGACCAGTTTGGGGGTAACCTGTGATGTGCATGTTGGCCACAAATCCAGTAATGCCCCTTTAAAGCCCAGGTCCCATTGGCAAAGGGACCTTCCCAATTTTCATGGTCAATTGGAGAGTCAAAATACAGCTTACTCCCTGGGCCCAGTGGTCCCCCAACAATGGTTGCCCCTCCATAAGAATCACAGTAGTTGCATTTCCAAGCTCCCACATGAGGTTTCCACCTGTAGTTACATCCCAGATCTGTTTTGTTAGATTTGGACCAGAACCTATTAAAAAGGGTTCGAGTTCCATTTCGATGTTGCCATTTCCACTGGCAGTCACGGATAACATGTGTCCTACTTGTGGAATTATCTCGGGGGCAGCTTAAAAATAAGGGGTCAAAAACTTATCCTTCCCCACTGCTTTACAGCCTTTTAAATCTTTCTGGTAATTATGGTAGGAGCACTTTACCCAGCTACCATTTGTGAGCTTAACATGTGTTTGATTCCATCTGCCTTGATATCTGGAACAATCATAAGGAAGGCAGTTGGGGGTCCAACAATCTAAACCCAAAGATAAACTCCAGTCACAAACGCTTTTTCCCATGTATATGCTTCCTGTCCTATTCAGACAGTAAGTGCCTCTTTCAGAAGAATGAAGCCGCCATGGACTTCCTTCTTCATCCCAAAATCCTGTTCCATTACGGACCTCACTCAGGGTGTTATCTACTATTTAGGTTTTACTGGGCTGGCTACCCATGGCCAGTTTTCAGATCCCCCTGGCCCTCCACAGACCCAACAATTGCTAAGGTTAAAGGTTTTTGCTAATTCTTCTCCTAAGGTCAAAAATGATTTTCCCAATCTTGACTCCAACCTAACTGATAATATAAAGGGAACATTATTAAGAGAAACATTCTGATTGTGTAATCTAATCTCCTAACTTAATTTTTACTTTCACGTTGTCTTCCACACCACCTGTGGCGAGTGAAGGCACAGAAACAGCTCAACATAAAGAAAACAATGACAGCAAGGGTTGGCCCCCAGTGCCTGGAGATCTGAGAGGAGGGATGCCCACACAGACTATTTCAGCAGGCACTCTGTGGGTGGGCACACGAGGCTTCCCCCGATGTCGACGCCCTGGCTGCTGCTCCAGTCCCCTCCTGCCGAGTGTCAGTCGCGGCTTCCCGTCCTTCTCCTGCCGCTGAGATGTCCAAATCTCTGGGGCTGCAGAGACCTTGGCCCGAGTGTGATGGGTCCAGCCGTGTTCAGCTGTCTTGACGGCTGTGTCTGTGCTCAGCAACACCTGGAAAGGTCCACGCCACTTGGCCACCAGTGGTGCTTCTTCCCACTCCTTAACCAGGACCCAGTGTCCCGGTTGGATGTTGTGAACAGCAAAGTCCAAAGGCAGGGTCTGTGCCAGCTGAGCTTCCTGTCGAAGAGATTTCACAGGAGACAGTATCCGAGCCACATATTGTTTCAAATACACATCACTTATCTCTATCCCCCCACTCGGCTGAGAATTACAAGGGTAAGGAATTCCAAACATCAATTCAAAGGGAGATAATTGAATATCTCCCCTGGGTCTGGCTCTTATCCTTGCTAAAGCCAGGGGCAGGAGCCGTACCCATGGCATTTTAGTTTCTATCACCAGCTTCAGGAGATGTTTCTTTATTTCTCCCTTCATCCTCTCAACCTGGCCTGAACTTTGTGGATGCCAGGGGGTATGGAGGTTCCACTGTATCCCTAAAGCAGTCATAACTCCTTGAAGAATTTTTCCTGTAAAATGAGTTCCCCTATCTGAATCTATTGCTTCCACCATCCCATATCTTGGAATTATTTGTTCCAAAAATATTTTAACAACTGATCCTGTAGTTGCTGACACAGTTGGAAATGCTTCTGGCCACCCGGTTAATTGACATACTATTACCAGAAGATATTTAAATCTTGCCACTCGAGGCATTTCAGTAAAATCCACCTGGCATCTCTGGAAGGGACGTACTGCCCAACGCCTCCCTCCCCTGGCCAGTTTCTTTGTAACTTTGTTGTTGGTTTTAGCACAAGTCAAACAACCTTCAATAGCTCGCTTTGCCAGGCTAAAGAGACCAACAGCAGCGTTCATTTTGAGGAAGGCTTTTGCCAGTCCTCGGGAGCCCCAATGACTCCCTTCATGAAGTTGTTTTAACAATTGTAAGGCCAGAGCTTTTGGTATCCACTGCTTACCATCCCTTGTAAACCAATTATTTTCCCTTTTCTCTGCCCCACTCTTTTTAATTATCTCAAGTTCCTCTGGTGGAAAAGAGAGTTTCTCTGGCAGCGGTGCAGTTACTGGGAGCAAAGGCAGGATCTTAGAGACTTCTGGCAACAATGCAGCTTTGCGAGCTTCTTCATCAGCCAGTCGATTTCCTATTGCCTCTTTCGACCATCCTGCCTGATGCCCCTTAATGTGGATTATCGCCACCTTTTTTGGTAAATTCACTGCCTCTAATAGGCGAGAGATTAAGTTCTCGTGAGCTAACGTCTTTCCTCTGCAGCTTAATAAATCTATTTCTTCCCATAGTTTTCCAAATGCATGTATTACCCCATATGCATATTTAGAATCAGTAAATATATTTACTGTCTTGTCCTGGTATAATTCACAGGCTCTCACAAGCCCGTACAGCTCTGCTGTCTGAGCTGACCAGGTGTGTGGTAACTTCCCCCCTTCCTTTAATTGCTTCCCATTCACGATATCATATCCTGTAAATCGTTTCCCTTCTACCACCTTGGAGGACCCATCAATGAACACATTCTCTCCCTCAGGCCAGGGAATATCCCGTTGATCTTCCCTAGCCCGTAAATCTTCCCTGGCCCATGTCTGGAGGTCTATAACCTGGATACCATCATGGATTTCTTCCTGGCCCCCCTTTTATCCAGGGTCATTTAAATAAGTGGCTGGATTAAAATCTTCTCCACTTTTAAATTCTAAATCCTCCTGTTCCATTAAACAAGATTCATACTGTAATAATCGAGCACTCGTCATCCACTTAGAGGCTCTCTCAGTTAACAAAGCTTTAATCTGATGTGGGACTTTAACAATGAGATTCCCTCCCCTTGTCAGCTTTCGGGCCTCAGCCACCATCAGAGCTGTGGCTGCACAGTTCTGCAGACAATGGGGCCAGCCTCTGGCCACCGGGTCTAACAACTTAGAAAAACAGGCAACAGGCCTCCGTGTTCCCCCATGCTCTTGCACCAAAATTCCTTTAGCATGACCCTATTTGACATCCACATATAGTAGAAATTTTTTTTTCTGCATCTGGAAGAGCTAAGACTGGGGCATTAACCAATTTGTCCCTGGGGCTGCCCATACTTCCTAATTTATTTCAGCATAAGCCTTCTCAGACATTTTACACAAAGATACCACAGTTTCGGACTCCGTGTCACTTTTTTACAATGCTAATTTGCATTCCCATTCTAGCCATCAAATCTCTTCCCAGTAAATTACAATCACAATTAGGAACAAACAAGAATTCATGCAGTTCAAATCTGTCCCCCACATCTATTAACAGTGGTTGAATAAAATGCACTCGCTCATCCTTCCTGCTTACTCCTTGAATAACCAAGGATCTTTTTGACAATTTCCTCCCCTTAGGTATAAAATTTAAGGTGGACCGAGACGCCCCCGTGTCTACCAAAAAACACACCTCCTCTCGATCCGGACCCACCTTAAAAGTTATCAAGGGCTCTTGAGTGGTGGGTCTTTGGTATAATAGGAGCCCCTGACACCCCTAACAATCCATTTCCATTATCCTCTGGACTTCCTCCTCCTCAGGGTCCAGTTGTTTTTGCGGACACTCGTTTTTCCAATGCCCTTCTGCCCTGCAGACAGCACACTGGTTCTTCCCCAGCCGCTGTTTGGGTCGGCTGTCCCCTGCCGAGGAGGGAATCCCTCTGCCCCTTCCTTGTGGCCGACCCCGTCCCCTCTGTCCCTGGGGACTCCTTGGACCCTGCGGTTTATTCCTCCGGGGCTGCACAAACTCTGCCATCATCCTTGCTTTAGCTTTTGCCTTTTCCTCATCCCTTCTTACATATATCTGCTGTGGTTTTCTAACCAATTCCTCTAGAGGCTTATTTTGCCACTTTTCATCCTTTTGTACTCCTTTCCTTATATCAGGCCAGGCCTTAGTAACAAATTGTACTTTAAGCAATGTGTTGAAGGCTGGCCCTTCAGGATCCATCCCCCCGTGCTTCCTCAAGGCATCCCTAATCCTCTCCAACCAATGAGGGCTTTCCTGTTTCTCCTGTTCTAACGACAGAGCCTTAGCTATGTTGTTAGTTCTGGGAGCCGCTGACTTGATTGCCCTGATCAAATAAGCACGGCAATCACGGTGAGCCAGACTGGCCTGGTTATTTGGGTCCCACTGGGGGTCTGCCTGGGGGATGGCATCATCCACCGTAGGTGCATTGGGTCCAGCCCCCCCTGCTGCTTGTGGGTGTTCATCCTCCCACAGCTGCCGAGCTTTCTGCAAAATCATTCGTTTCTCTGATGACCCAAACAAAATTCCCAAAAGAAAATCCCAATCCTTCCATGTATAATCCGCATTTCCCAAATATTCCTCTATCTTTTCCCCCACCCCTATGGGATCATCCAAATATGGGGGTAATTCTTTTTTCAACCGTCTTATATCCTGGGTAGTAAGTGGTACAATTACAAACCCAAATTCTCCCCCTTGACCCCCCAAAGGAACTTGACAGAGTGGCATCTGGTGTACTCCTGTCTCTTGGGGGGCTTCTGATGCCCTAAACTGAGTTCCTCTTCCAGTTCTGGGGGGTGATACAACATGCTGCTCCCCTCCCCCTACACCATTATCCTTCTCAGGTGAGGCTGTAGGAATAACATTTCCCTGATCCCCTTGCTCTGAAAGTTGAGGATACAGACAACCTGCAGCTGGCCCTGGGTCAGCTGGCAACACTGGAGGACAAGACGGGAGAAGGAGCTGAAAAACATCCCAATCCTCACCACTTTGCTCTAAATACCTTCACAAAATTCGACACAAATGAATTTTATCTGTTCCATAAGTAGCCATATAAGTCCCCTTGCCAAGTTATACTCTGGCCACACAAAATAACAATATTTTACCCTAATTTCCATAGTTACTTCTGGGTGAATATACAATCTGTCCCAAGACCTCAGCACTCTCCCCAAGGGACTCTCCGGGGGTATTATGGGATCGTCATCCCTTTTGCTGGGGGCCCTTCCCAGCTTCACCCTTCCAACCCTCTCTGGGTGCCCCGTTTTACCTGTGCTACCCTCCATGGGTGCCCTCCCAGCTTTGCTCCCCGAAGATCCCATTTTACTCACCGGTGAGATTTTCAGTGGTCCTTCCCTGCGGACTCTTCACGGACCCCCCTGGTCCGCCACTCGTCTGTCTCCTGGACAGTCTCGGGAACCCAAAGGATCGCCCGGTACCGGCCGGCACCAAGGGGAGCTGATCACCCAAACTGGGTGAGGCGCCTTCAGCTCCACTCGCCGCCCCGGACGGTGGAAAGATCCCGGACGAGCCCCCAAATTGTCAGGAAAATTAATCCACAAACACCAGAGGTTTATGTCCAAAAAGGAGACAGAGGAGTCCTTTTTGCTTTATTCGAATAAAGGGAGAGGCCATGGGACATTCCCCTGGGATCTCTCAAATTTTTGGAGGACACAGCCTCCTTTTTATCCTATTTTCCCGGCCGCATTTCCCTCTCTCTTTCCCCATTGGCTGAGGTACTTGAGAGGCACAGACTTCCCAGAACGCCTGATACCTGAAATTCCCCTCTAATGTAGAACCCTCCCTTTTCATTTTTAATTCTTATAGAATTCATAGTTTTCCCCCCGTTGCTTCTTTCATCTTTCGATATCCAATTTCATTTATCAGCAGCCCTACAGTTTGTTTGTAAAGGAAAATATCTCTTTCCATTCATCAATCAGTGGAATCCATCCCATTGTTTCTTTTATCTCTCAGTGCTAGCCTTATCTACAGGCTGATCCACAACTCATTTGTAAAGACAAATTCAACATTCTTCTCAGTCACAAAGTGCTCTCGTGCCCCAGTGAATCCCCCCATGTGAGCTGCCTGGGATTTGTTGGGCCAAAAGTCCTGGCACCGCTCTTTTACTATTGGGCAGAAGAATTCATCCTTTTTTCAGGGTTACCCCCAGCTTCTTCACAGCCTCCACTTCTGCCAAGGAAAAGCATGGTGCCCCACCCTGTGCTTTTGCTTCCTGAAAAGCCACACTCACACTGCCGTTTTTTCCTAGGGCTCTCCCACTGCTTTATTATCAGCCAAATTGTTTCTTTTTATTTTATGATGCTTGTATCTTTAAATAGTCTGTTCAGTTGGTGTTGAATATTGAATTCTGCAGCTTTAAGACTGATTCCAGGAGTGAAAGAGGAGAGACTGAGTGCAGAATTAGTTATCAGAAACTACACTGACTCCCCCGCATTCCTGCTCACAGACCTAGTTGTCTGCAGTGGACAGCGGGAGAGAACTCTCTTTTGCTTTTTGGTTAGGTTTTTTTTTTTCTTCTTAACCAATTAAAGTAAAAAAAATTCCCTGGAGTGTGTTTTTCTTCTTTTTTTTCTTGAATTATTTAATTTTGCTCTGGACTGAAAACCCAAGAAAGCACTGGAAGCTCACACTGTAGCCCACCTAGCCTGGCCTGGGCCAAGGCATTTCCCAGCACTGAAGGAACTGATACCAGACTAAGTAAGTTAAGCTGCAACTTACAAAAAAACCTTCTTTTGAATCTGTCATCTTTTTGAAACAATAAGAAGTTTTGTTGTTTAATATTGTTCATTTTTATACTGGAAAGTGTTTTGCCTGTTAAATAAATATTTTTCCCACTTCTCTCTGAGGAAATATTTTTTTTTTCTCTAACTCATTAAAAAAAGATTGCTTAAATTTGTTTCTCAGAAAAATTCTATTCAAAAGTTTCTTTCTAAATTTACCTTAAACTAAAACAAAGTCCTTGTGTCTACTAAAAATATGATTTCTTCATTTTGAGAATCTACTTTCAGCTTTATCAAGGGGTCTTCTGGTATTTTGGTTCATATTAAATAAATGAGCCTCTGACCCCCCCTTTAGTTTTCTTGAATTAATATTTTTTTTTGTGTATGTCCTTTTTTTTTTTGACAAGAAAAGCACATAGGTCTTGTGTCCTCAGAAGCAGGACCTGATTTTTCTTTCTTATTTTTATTCTTTCCTGATAAATTCTTTGTGTTTGTGGCTGCTTGTATTTCTTGGATTGCTGTCATTAGAATCCTGGCTTTAATTTTCTTTTCCTCATCTCTCCGAACATACGCTTCTTGTGCTTCCTTTAACAACTCCTGAAGCTCCTATCCTGCTAATTTTTCAATTTTTCTAACTTTTTCCTGATGTCCCCCCCCTAAGACTTAGCTACAAATTGTGTTTTCAAAAGGACCTGCCCTGCTGGTGTATCGGGGTCTATGCTTGAGTATAACTGCAAATCCTTTTTTTTTTTTTAGTCTCTTTAACCATTCTGCCAGGCATTCATCTTTCCCTTGGTGCTCACTCAGAGATTTCCCTATATTTTGTCCTCTGGGCATTGCTTCTTGAATACTTTGGATAATCATTTACTTGAAATCTCTCATATTTTGCCTATGTTCTACCTCCTGATTATTACAATTTGGATCTGCCATAGGCCATTTCTGATCTTTTTGGTTTGGCTTTTAATGATCTCTATTTTAAGCCTGTATTCCTGACTGTCTAATCATTTCTCTCTTCCACTGTAAATAAGATTTCTAAAATAGACTGCAATTTCACTCAGGTGTAAATATTCAGTCCTAATAACTGATTTACTTTCTTTGCTACCTCAATATGATCTTCTGGCATCCTGCCCATCTCTTTCTTAAATTTCCTAACGTCCCTAGTATTCAGGGGAACACTCATGTAACCAATAGGTCCCTGTCCTGGGGCCAGATTTGCCATTGGAACCTCTCTAAGAGGGTATAATCTATCCTCCCTTCCTGTTCCCTCGTCCTCTTTGTCACTTTCTTCCTCCTGTCCCCTTCTGCCTCTAGTTCTGTGTGCTACTGGCTCGTCTTGAATAGGGGGTGCATCAGGGACAGGGGCTGGCCAGGCTGGCCAGGCTGTCTGTATGGGGGTGGGAGGTGATCTAACGAGTCCCATGGCTTTAGCCAGTCCCTTCTTGCTGCCCGTCCTTTAGTTTGCAAAGGGTATAACGAATAACCTTTTTTTTCTTGCCTTTGAACTATAAATTTACCCCTCACACACTTTTTGGAAGCCACAAAGCAGCATATTCACTTTCTTCTTAATTAAAACGTTGTTTTGAACTCATATATAGATTTAAAGCCTGACAAATCTAATCTTCAAATGATTTAAACTCTGGCCAGTACAAATTATTTGCACAAATCTTTTCTTTTGTCCACTCAAACATACAGTACTGTATAATTTTCTGCTTACTTTTTCTCTTTGGGATTCCCTTGTACTTTAGTATTGTAACACTATCCCCAGGGGACTGTCCTGAGGAATCTCGCTCCCCTTCTGGGAAACCCCCTCTCGGTTCCCAGGCACACCGGGTTCTCGTGAACTATTCTCATAATTCACAACCCCTGGGTCAGAGATTTTACTTTTCCTCTGACCCATCTCTGGCGGCAACATTTCCCTTGCTCTCTCTCATTCGTTCTGCGGTTCAACTCCTTCGCTTAATATACCAATCTCACTTCTTTTGCCAAACACTTGTTTCCCACCTAATTCCTTCTTTTCCTTTTATTCTCTCCCCAACCTCTCTTTCTGGCCATTCTCCACAATCCTTTCTTAATCACGTACTGAAACTTCCATCTATTATCCTCCCAACAGATAGTTGAACCTGGTTCATTTACTCCCTTCTTAAATCACTTCTCCGAGCATCAGCTCCCTTCTCAAAGACTTTTCTCGTGAGTTCTCGGGCTGGGACTTTCCCTCCCAGTCCCTCCTGGGGTATTCACTCGCTCTCCCCTTTCAGACATTCCTCACTCACACACAAGCACACAGCCGCCCCCTTTACCCAACCCCATGGTACTCACACAGCCCATTTTCACACAGGGTTCTTGTGCACAAGACGTTTTACGGGCACCTTTCCCTTTCTGCCGGCGTTCTCACGGGAGCCTTCTTCTTCTGGCATGCCTCCTTGTAGCGAGCTTCTTTTGCTTATGCTTTATTTTAATTTGGAACTCCTTTTCCAAGAGAGCCTGGTCTAGCCTTGGGACCACCTTAACAATTGGTGGGGAGCTCCTTCCCAAAACTAGCCACTCTTCACTTGGACTGGAGTTCCCGGGTTTCGGCACCAAATTGTTATGAATGATGTTCTATTTTTCCCAATTTATCAAGCAACAAGATTAAATTTAATAGTAAGTTTTTAATAGTAACAAAATGAATACCATCAAAGTATTGGAGATGACAATTAAAGTATTGGAGATGAAACAATCAAAGTGCATATATTTAAGAATATACAAAATTTGGCAGTAAGTAATTTAGTATAATTGAGGTTCGTATAAAGCACAAGCAAAACCGACCGGGGAGGGGCCCCCCCTCCGACCGGGGATACGGGGAGTGGCTCCCATTCCTCACGTATCAAAGCATCCAGGCTAACAATCCCACTTATATACTGTAGGCTACAGAAGTTTCTAGAAAGCTCCTCCTAGTTTCTATTCCTAAGATCTACGTAACTATACTGCACGGCGCATGCTCTACTAATGGGTTAGGGGGTCTCTTATCCTTTTAAGGGTCTTATTTCCGGTGAAGGCTCATCATCTTCATCAGTGACCGAGGTGTGACCTGCAGGTAGCGCAGGCGCCCTGTGTGACTGAGCAGATGTTTTCCATAACATGACTTTAATTAAGTCCCATGCTTGTGATCATTCCATTTTTGACAGCTTCAAGGTTGAAGCTGTATTTCTAGATGCTGCTTATCAGACCTTCGTCCTTCGACTCTTCTTATCTGATTTTCTTCTAACCTCCTTCTTCGACTCCCAACATCTGTAAGATGTCTTTTATCCTGTCTCACCCATCTCCCCCTTCTCACTCTGTAACAATTGTCTTCTATTGATCTAAATACAATTTTGTTAATATAGTTACAACTTAATTAGCACGAATCACATTTATCACACCTCCAACCCTGCTGTTACTCTGTCCAAGCCTGGCTGCTCCCAGCGCTCCCAATAAAGCTTCCAAGTTTTACCCAGTTCCATTGACTTGGGGGCGGGACTTCGGGGGACCCCGCGGGGGGATCGTGACTGGGCGGGGAGGGTGGGGTCCAGGTGGGGAACACTGGGTGCTGCGGGTCTGCCCGGCAACCGGTGAGTCATCACAGCTGCTCTCTCTGATTGGCTGAATCTTCTTCATCGCATTCTCTGATTGGCTGAGGGCAGGTTCGGGAGTTGAGAGAAGGAACAGGAGAGATCCCGCCCCGAGCACCGGCACGGGAACAACAGAGCCAGCCTGGGCACAGCGAGGGAATTTATTACCAACCAAATCACAGCAGAACAAGGAAAAGAGAGAGAAATCTCTCCAACACCTTTCCCCCACCCCACGGAGATCACCAGGACCACGGATCCCCAGGGCTCTGCCCAACGGGGGTCACTGGGGATCATCCAACACCGATCCTCCCATGGGGGATGGAGCTGGAGCAGAACACGAAGCTCTTCCCACGCTCGGGGCACTCACAGGGCTTCCCTTAGTGGAGCCTCCGTTGGTGTTGGGTCAAGTGAGAGCTCCTGGAGAAGCTCTTCCCACACTCAGGACACTCGTAGGGCCTCTCCCCAGTGTGGATGCGCCGGTGCCTGATGAGATTGGAGTTTTGTTTGAATCCCTTCCCGCAGTCGGGGCAGCGGAAGGGCCTCTCCTCTGTGTGAATCCGCTCATGCATGAGGAGATTGGAGCTGGTGTGAAACCTCTTCCCACACTTGGGACACTCATAGGGCCTCTCCCCGGTGTGGATTCGCTGGTGGCTTCTCAGGTTGGAGCTCCACTGAAAGCTCTTCCCACATTCCAAGCAGGTGTAGGGCCGTTCCCCTGTGTGGATCACTTGGTGCTGCATTAGGTAGTTGCTGTCCCTGAAACTTTTCCCACATTTCCCACACTCATAGGGCTTCTCCCCTGTGTGGATCTTCTGGTGCTGCATCAGACCAGAGATCATGCTGAAGCTCTTCCCACATTGCCCACACTCGTAGGGCTTCTCCCCAGTGTGGGTCCTCTGGTGCTGGATCAGATTGGAGCTCCGCCTGAAACCCTTCCCACATTCCAAGCACTTGTGGGGCTTCTCCCCTCCAGGAGGCTTCTCCACCAGCTCTGAGCTCTGCCTGGATCTCCGGCCGCCTTCCCGGCTCAGGGAGGGTCTTTCCTCCTCGCAGCTCCCTGGGCTGGGTTTGCAGCCCCTCCTTGTGAGGGATCTCCGGGGCTTTTCCTCCTCCATCTACCCACGCAATGGGAATGAAAAATCCTAGTTTGGGGAAAGAACAAGACAAGATAGCACCTTGGACTGGGAGTTCCTCCTTGCCCAAGTGCAACTCACAAAGTCACTGTGCATCTTGTGTCTGTAAGAACCTCCAAAACATCAAGATTCAGCACAAAATCCTCCAAACATCAAGATTCAGCCAAAACCCCCTGAAAAATGTAAGGATTCAGGCCCAGCAAAAAAAAAAAAGAACCAACTTTTAGCCCAAAAAAGCTCAGAAACACCAAGATTCACCCCTCTGAAAATCGTGGATCCTCCTCTCCAGTCACCTGCTGAATGTTGGGAGGGGGGGACCAACACCCTGGGATTGGAGGGACTCTGTAGATATAGGGAGGTTTGGAATCTTGTGCTACTTCCCGTTTCTACTCCTCCGCCTCCTCCTGTGTTCCTGCTCTCCCTCACATTCCTTTTCCTTCTATTATTCCTCTACTTCCTGCACAATCCCACCTTCTCCTCCCATATGCATCGTTTGACCATTTTGTTCTTCAACCCTGCTTCTCCTTTCCTTCTCCTGCTGCCCCCAGGCCCAGCACCCACTGCCGGCTCCCTCTTCCCCCCAAACCCACAGCATCCCAGCGCAGGGGCAGCGATGGAGCTGGGGCAGCTCGGGCTGGGGCAGCGCTGGGCTCTCGGCCGCTCCCGCCCGCACTCGCTCCCCACTGCAGCCGCTGCCGCCACCACAGCGCGGGGGGGCCCGGCCTTGGCGCTCCCCCCCTCCCACCTCCCCAAATTCCCCTGCCGGGGGGCGCTGGGGCCAGGAGACAGACGAGTGACAGATCAGGGGGGCTGGGAAGAGTCGGCAGCCAGAGAGCACTGAAAATCTCACCAGTGACTACAGTGGGATCTTCGGGGACTAAACATGGCAGGGCACCCATGCAGGGTAGAAAGGGAAAGCCAGGAAGGGCTCCCGGCAAAAGGGATGATGATCCCAAAATATCTCTGAAGGGTCCCTCGGGAACATGTTGATGGAGTTTGCACATTCTCCCAGAGGTAATCAAGGACATGGACACTGAGGGAGGCAATAAGGGAAGTCCAGAAGGGATTTAGACAACAGGGGATGGATGCTATTGGTGTGATGAGAAGTGCAGGGAATATGGTTCAGGCAAGAAGCAGCAGAAAGAATCTATGTGGGAAGACAAAGAATAATGGAAAAGAGGAGAAAGAGAAAAATACTGAGGATGGGGATGTTTTTCAGCAGGCTCTTCTCGTCAGAAGTCACCAGCTGATGCAGATCCTTTGTATCCCCGGTTGCCAGGACAGGCACACAAGGAGGTCAGGATTGCAGGGGGTTTCTCTGTGCTGGGCAGCGGCAGGAGCGGGCGCAGAGGGGCGGCACCGGGAGCACGGGCTGGGGGCCTGTGGGGAGCTGCGGGGCCGGGCCGGGGCTGTGGGGCAGCCGGGGCTCAGCGCCGGGCGCTGCCTGAGCCCAGCACCCCCCGGCAATTGCAGGCCCGGCAGTGGCCCCCGGCCCCCAGGAGGCTGCGGGACGCCCCGGCCGCTGCCCGGCCCCGTGGAGCTGCCGGCCCTGCCCGCCGGGGGGGCCGCGTTTGGACACTGCGGCAGGACAGGCACCGGCTCTGGGATACGGGCTGGCCACGGCAGCCACAGCACAAGGAGCAGCAGGACAAAGGAACAGCTGGGAAATGGGCATTGGACGTGCAAGGATCCAGATTAGCTTTTAAGCATTTTCCTTGGGTCACTGCAGAAAGGAATGATTGAGCAGAAAGCTCAGCAGCTGTCAGAGGATGAGCACCCCCAGGCACTGAGGGGGCTGCAGGAGGGGCAGAAGAAGCCCCTGGAGCACTTGGTCACAAAAGCACAGCAGGGGAATGCAAGAAGGGATGAGGAAAAGGCCAAGGGGAAGGCAAAGGCCATGGCAGAGTTTCTACAGCCCCTGAGGGATGAACCCCAGGGCCCCAGGGGGCCCCAGCACCCAGGGACTCTCACATCCTTACACCATCTTCAACCAGGTGCCCTCCTCACACTGACACCATTCAGTCCTTGATGGCAAAGATGCTTTCTGGTGATGCCCACTTACACAGGATGGTAAACTGGATTTTGCCTCTGAGTGGGAACAAGAGGTAGAAGGGAAAATGAGAAAGACATGGACGGTCTTTCTGCAGCGATGCACGGAAGCACCAGCCTTACTGGGGCAAGCCTTGCAGAAAATATCACAAGAATTTACCCCACCCCCAGGGATTGGGTTAATGCAGGATGTGGATGACTTGCTGCAATCAGGAGGACAAGAAGTGGCAGAAGAAGCCTCTGTGAAATGGCTGAATGTTCAGGCTAAAAAATATCTTTGAGTATTTGAAAAAAGGGAGGAAATGGAGAAATGCTAAATATTTGGGACATATTTTGACTGAAGGTTTGCTGTGTAATGACCGAGAGACGGTCTGGAGAATCTCAGAAGTAATCCAGGACTGAAAAGTAAGTGCAAGAATTCTGAGCTTCAATAAGAAATTTCAGGACCTGGATTGAGGATTCTTTCTTCTACCCATAGCATTGTATCACTTTCTAAACCCCAATAGCCTCAATGTTGTGGTATAGACAGAAGAAAACCTGAGAAAATGTACAATAACAAAATGATTAGTGCCCCACCTATGGCTCTTCCCTACTGAGAAAATAAATTTAAATCCTAGTTGTGTTCTAAGGACATATTATATTATTGGCTTTTTGAAAATATTAAAATGAATGCTCTATGTTGGAAAACTTTGCTGCATGAGCAGTTTAGTTTAGCTTTGCTATTAACAGAATTTATAAATAATAGTGATAAATATATTTTTTTGGACTACAACATTTTGATGCAAAAAGCTTTTGTTCATGTAACTAACTCAGAGAATGGTAAAAAAGATAATCAGGAAATTCTTCACATTCCTGGATTATGGGACACCAAAACGCCAGGGAAGGAAAAAATAGTGATTTACATGTTGGAGGGGAATGATCCTGAATAATGCATGAAGGTCTATGAATATGCAACATGTTGCTGCATTTAGGAAGTGTTTTCTGAGTCAGTGTGTGCCCTTGGCTGAAGGCCAAGCATCCGGCCATTATAACCTTTGGCCAGAGCCAGGGCAGATATTCAATTCTCTCCCTTGGAATTGATCTTTGCAATTCCTTACCCTGGGAATTCTCCACCTAGTGCGGGCTGGAGATAAGGGATGTATATTTCAAGCAGTCTGTGGCCAGAATCCTGTCTCTTGTGAAATCTCTGCCACAGGAAGCTGGGCTGGCACAGAGCCTGCCTTGGCACTTTGCTGTTCACAGCATCCACCCAGGACTCTGCCTCTCAATTACACTCACACACTGGGCTGCCTGCGATTCCACTGTTGGAAAGTATACCAAATTTAATTTTTTTTTATATTCCATTTTACTAGTCAGGCTGGGTTTGCCTTTCTCTCAAGAAAGAAATTTTAAAAGGTTTTTTTAAGGGATGTGGCACCACTCAACAGAGATGAGTTTAACATCTCAACAGACTGGGAATAGCCCAAAACATATCCACAAAGATAACAACATTCAACAAAACATCAACGAAACATCAGCAAACATCAAGGAACACCCACCCCAGACACTGCCCCGGCATAGATGGAGACACCTGGTCTGGAAAAGACTGAGAAGGAAATCCAGGAATGCGGATCTAATTAACATCAGAAGATGAGAAATCCGTGTGCAATAGGAAACCAAACACTAAGAACTACACAACCTGGAAGCAATAAACACTAAACCAATGGATTTCAATGGGTTCAGACTGTAAAATTTCAGGAAAAATCTAATAAAATTCACATCTCATGGTGCTGCCCGAAACCCCAAGTAAAACACAAACTAACAGAGTGTCAGTTTATGCGGTGCTTTATTCAGGGCCCGGGGACCTGCGGACTCGCGTCCCAAGTCAGGATCCCGCTGGTTCCCTTTTTAGAGGGTTTTTTATACCCTTTTTACAAATGGTTTATGTGCAGAAGTACACATTCTTCTGTAGATACATTCACCTTGAAGATAGCATTTTGGCGTTATAAATCTTACATGGTTGCTTATCTTAGGGCTATAGTGTTCTCCCCCTCAATCTCTCTCTTATGCCACTGCCCACCACCAGTACTTTATTTATGTTTATACTTTAACCTTATCACTAACGGTTCTGCATGCTCTCAGCACAGCACATTCTTAAGTTAGTTTCCCAGGGCCTACTCTGGGGACTGCAGTCTTCAAGCCTTAGCATTACTACTACTATTATGGTTTATACTCTTTATATTCTAATATTCAGGATTTCTAGTCCATACGGTAACAACTCCCCCCTTTTGAGCATCCTTCAGAGCCTTCTGCAAGGATGCTCAATTCTTCCAAGTGATAGTTTCCAGATATGATGGTGGAGGGTTGTTTCAGGAAGTTGGTTGAATCACTTCTTTTCGAGTCAGGGCCTTCATGATTTGCCGTGTATGTGTTCCTTCTTTAGCAATTATTCCTAAAAGACACCTATACATAATCACAATTACTACAATGATTATTACAATCATTATTCCATTTTGAATAATTGAGGATAACCAACCAGAGACCTGGATTCCTAAAGAACTGAATAAAGCTCCAACCCAATTATGTTCTGCATTCTTTTGTACTTCATGTATGTTTAGTTCAATTCGCTCCAATTGACCTATATCCTTTTCTACTTCCTTCGTGACATTTGGGATATGTACACAACAGTGATCATCCCTTCCTTGTAAATATCCACAAACTCCGTGTTCCTTTAATAAGAGCAGATCTAATGCCATTCTATTCTGGATTGTCATCCTGGTTGTGGCTTGTAATTGTATATTAAGATCTCTAAATCCCTTCTTTGTTACTGCTGCCAATCTTTCTGTCTGCTCTAGTAATTTATATAACATTTCCCGGTTTCTATATGTAGATACAGGTGCAAATAAGGATTCAAGCATCCAACCGAATTTTACACTTTCCCCCGGTTCGTGCCATTCATTCTCTAGATTTTCTGCTTCGACTATCTCAGGGCTTAATCCCCTTTTCGTCCTTTTCTCTTGGTCCTCCTTGGTTAATTTGGACTGTTTCCAAAATGGACATAAGGTTGGTATCCCTAACGTTATTTGAGTAATCGGACCACCTATCGGTAAATGTGTAGTCCATTGGCCATGTCCCATTACCCAGACTGAATTTCCGGGGCTTCGTACTGTGGTTGATTGACAATCTTTCCGAGCTCCTTTTAATTCTCCCGTTATTGTATGGTTGTATCTCTGACATTCACATCCCCATTTCAACAACACCCGAACGGGTACCAATCCAATTTGGGATTCTGGGGTATCACAGGTTGTGACTTTACTACAGTTCCAACCTGATATTTGGGCTAGTCTGTTGTGGTGCACTGTTTCAACTTCGAGGACCCCTGGATGTTCCTGTTTTCTTGACCACTCGATACACCAGTGTATTGATCCGATATAACTATAGGGTTCGAGTAGGCTAGGACCCCAAATTGCTTTCCATTGCTCCCACTCTTCTTTCCCTTCCTGACACACTATCTCATGATAATAATCTACTACAGGTTTTCTTCTTTTCTGATTTACTTCAAATGTGCACCACCCAACATTGTTGTATTGACCTATTTCAGTGAATACAGAATTTGGTAATTTTAAACATTCCGATCTTTGCCCTGGGGTTGACCACCGTCTTCCATAGGTATAAACCTCTTCTACTATTCTAGTGCGATTTCGTAGCTCTCTGTGGCATTTCCTCGTTCCATTTACTATTTTTGGGGGCATTTCTCCTAATGGGATGATTCCCCACGGTATAGGGTCACTTGCTGCCTTTGGCAAGGGCAAACACGCTGTTATCGCTGTTACATTTTGCATTTTCCCAAAATCCCTAATTAATCCCACTACCAAATTCTCTTGCCCCAATTCCTGTTTCTCATTTTCCATTTCTTTTGCTTGTTGGACCATTCTAGTTTCTCTCATCCTGCAAAGATTCCCTAATTTGAGAGTGCAATTGATTCTCAATGAAGGACCATCCCACATGTCAATTCTCATACTTGTGGGTGTTACTTGTATTGGATAAGAATGCCCTTCTGTCTTAAAACCCTCCACCAAAATTTTTACATCTAAGTTCCCATAATCGAAACTTTCCCTAATCCATACCATGCATGAAAATTGACCAACCTGGGCTTTTTGCAAGTGTGAGATCATTAGGGTAGTATTACCTTTCTGCTGTTTCATATCCCAAATTGTTACAATTTCTTCTGAAAATACCTTATTTGTAGTGATCAATTTCCATTTCGTCTTTACTTCATCGAATCCCGCTCCCTGGTTATCAGAAAACAAACAGGTTAGATTTACATTTGCCCCTTGTGGTACAATCACTGTTGGTTTAGGGACAGTAACTTTAACAAAGGCATCTCCGATACGAGCAATGCTCAACATTAACATCGCAATCAAGGCCTTGCCCTGAACACCAGTTTTGTGTCGGTTAAAGGTTGGACTTCCCATCGTGACGGGACTTTCTTGATTCGGGTGTAGTGTATCCAATTGTCGATCCCTTGGACCTTTACGGCTGTGTATGTAGTCATAATCACTTGTCGGGGGCCATCCCATGTTTCTTTTAGTGGTTCCACATTCCAGTTTTTTATGTAGACTTGGTCTCCAGGCTGTATATCGTGGACGGGATTCTCCAGAGGCAAAGGTCGATTCCACTGCAACGCCCCCCGTAGTGCTGTAAGAGTCTTATTGAGAGACAAAATGTAATTTACCAGTACCTGATCTCCCACCACATTAGGGTCCCCTTTGTAAGTTGCAGCATGATAGGGTTTGCCGTATAAAATTTCATACGGACTTACTCCTACCTTGTCTCTAGGTTTGATTCTGACCCTTAACAGAGCTAAAGGTAATGCTTGAGGCCATTGTATCTTTGCTTCTTGGCAGATTTTCTTAATTTGGCCTTTTAGTGTCTGATTCATCTTTTCTACTTGTCCACTAGACTGAGGTCTCCAAGGTGTATGGAGATTCCATGTTATCCCAAGTACCTTAGCCACTTCTTGCACTATTCCTGCCACAAAATGAGGTCCCCTATCAGAGGACATCCCTAGTGGGATTCCAAACCTAGGGATGATTTCTCGAAGTAAAGTTTTAATCACTTCTTTTGCTTGGTTTGTTCTACATGGGAATGCCTGTGGCCAGCCTGAGAAGGTACATACATAGACTAAAACATACTTATACCCCTGTGCTTTTGGTAATTCTGAAAAATCTATCTGCCAATAATCTCCTGGTTGTGGGCCTATTTGCAATTTTCCCATTTGCACTTGCCTACGTGTCATTGGGTTGTTCTTAATACAAACTGGACACATTGCATTGATCCTTTTGGCCATTGTTAACATCTGATTGGAGATTATTTCTTGTTTTAGAAATTGCACTAAAGCTTCTGCTCCCCAATGGCATTTGTTATGTTCAATTTCTAATATCATTCTCATTATTTTTGTTGGCAATATCACTTGTCCTACGGCAGTTACATACCATCTGGCCGCATTCTTCTTAGCTTGTACTAGCCGTGCTAATTTTTCGTCTTCTGGTAGGTATACTGGTACTTCATCCATGAAAGCTTCCGCAGGGTTGGTACGTGCTGGTAGCAACGCCATTTGGGTCCATACCTCGCGAGCAGCCTGTCTGGCTGCTCTGTCAGCCAGACGATTTCCCTGGAATGCTCTTTCTTCTCCCTGCTGGTGTCCTTTTACATGCATTACTGCCACCGCCTGGGGCTTATGTACTGCTTCCAGTAGTTGCACAATTTGTTCTCGGTGTTTAATTGACGAACCCTGTGAATTTAATAGTCCTCTCTCCTTCCATAATGCCCCATGTACATGTATTACCCCAAATGCATATTTAGAATCAGTCCAAATATTTACTCTTTTCCCTTGACTTAATTCCAAGGCTCGGATGAGGGCTTGGATTTCAACTTTTTGTGCTGATGTTCCGGGAGCCAAGGCTCTGGCTTCTATAACCTGTCTTAGAGTTACCACTGCATACCCGGCGTACCTGGTTCCATTCTCCACGAAACTAGATCCATCGGTATACAGCTCCCATTCAGGTTCGTCTAAGGGCTCATCCTTTAGATCCTTGCGGGTAGCGTATACCTGTTCGATGGTCTCCACACAGTCGTGTACCAGGTTGCCTTCTTCTTGGGTGGCTCTAAGAAATTCGGCTGGATTGAGATGGTTAGTTACCTTCATTTCAACATCATCATGTTCTCTAAGGATTGCCTGGTATTGCAGCATACGGCTGGAGGAGAGCCAATGCCCCCCTTTTTGTTCCAACACTGCTATTACCATATGTGGGACAAACACTTCCATTTTCTGCCCCATAGTTAGTTTTCTAGCTTCTTGTATCAGAAGCACTGTTGCAGCAACAGCTCTAAGGCAGCCAGGCCATCCAGCGCTTACTGGATCCAGTTGTTTTGAGAAGTATCCCACCGGGCGCTTCCATGTTCCCAATTTTTGTGTCAACACCCCAATCCCCAGTCTTTGCCTCTCATTTACATATAGTTGAAAGGGTTTTGTGAGATCTGGCAACCCTAATGCAGGTGCCTCTTTTAGGGCTTGCTTCAAGTTCTGAAATGCCTTTTCTTGTATTTTATTCCATTTAAATTCAGGATTCTTGACTGCCTCATACAGAGGTTTTGCTTTTAGTCCAAATTCTGGAATCCACAACCGGCACCACCCTGCCATTCCTAAAAAGGACCTTAACTCTTGTGGATTTCGAGGTGTTGGTATAGCACATATGGCCTGGATCCGGTTCACCCCTAATTTCCGAACTCCTTGTGATATCTCGCATCCCAAATAAATGACTTGTGTTCTTACCAGTTGGGCCTTTTCTTTTGACACTCGGTATCCAGCTTGTCCGAGCATGTTGAGGAGTTCAATGCTGAGTCTGCGACAGATGTCTTCTTCTGTTGAGGCTAGAAAAATATCATCTACGTACTGTAAAAGAATAAATGAGGAAGGTGACTCCTTTACCTGAGTTAGTCTCCATTCTTCTAGTTCCCGGGCTAATTGGTTTCCGAAGATGGTTGGAGAATTCTTGAATCCTTGTGGTAAGCGTGTCCAGGTGAGCTGTCTTTTCCGTCCTGTAGCAGGATTTTCCCATTCGAAAGCAAAAATTTTCCTACTTTCAAATGCCAAAGGGATACAGAAGAATGCATCTTTCAAGTCAATTACTGTGAACCATTTAAATATCTCCGAGACAGCTGTTAGCAATGTATATGGATTTGCTACTACTGGATGAATATCCTTTGTTATATTATTAATTGCCCTCAGATCTTGAACTAACCTGTACTTACCATTGGACTTCTTTACCGGAAATATGGGGGTATTGAATTCTGATTCACATTCCTGTAATATCCCTAAACTGACAAACTGATCTATTAAGGGTGCTACTCCTTTCCGAGCCTCCAGTTTCAGAGGGTACTGCCTTATCCGTACGGGTTGTGCTCCTTCCTTCAATTCCACAACTACCGGTTTTGCTGCTTTTGATTTTCCAGGAATCCCTATTTCCCATACCCATGGTACCACAGCCTGTTCTATTTCTGTGGGGATTTCTGTTGCCTCTACTTCTTTCACTGTAAATAATTTGGCTATATTATCTTCTGGAATTTCTAATTTTACTCTTCCTTTTTCAAAGATTATTTTTGCCTCTAACATTGATAACAAATCCCTCCCCATTAGTGATTCTGGGCTATTTGGCATATATAAAAATTGATGATCAAATTCTTTCCCCCCAAACTTTATATCCAACGGACGTAAAAATGCCCTTTCTTCCACCTGTCCTGTAACCCCTACCACCCGAATGGTAGAATCACTTAGAGGTCCTAATTTGGTGTTAATTGCAGAATATGTAGCCCCCGTATCTACTCTAAATTCCAATGGTTCCCCGTCTACTTCTAAAACTACCTTCAGATCCCGGTCTAGTCAGCTTTGATTCTGGTAGCTTCCCATCATAGAGGCTTGGGCGACACCTTGTGGCCCTCCACGAACTGCACGTGAATTATTTATCAACCCCTCCCCGCTATTCAGCCCGAATCCCATACCTTGATTAAGTGGACATTCGTTTTTCCAGTGTCCTCTGTTCTTGCACAAGGCACACTGATCCAATCCCAATCTCATTCTTCCTTGTCCCATTTGTAATTGGTTTGGGAATCCCCTTCCACCCATCGAAATTCCTCCCCTAGCCATTCCTCGCCCCTGTCCGCGCCCCCGGCCACCTCCCCGCATACCATTCCCCGTTATCTGCTGTAGTACTGCCAACATACTAGCTTGTTGCTTCTTAGCAGTCTCTTTTTCCCTATTATTATATACCTTCCACGCAACTTCTAAAAGTTTATCCAAATTCCGTGTATCTTCCCCTTCTAATTTCTGCAACTTTTTCCGAATATCCTCTTGGGATTGTCCCATAAAAATTAGAGCTAGCTGCAATTTCCCTGATTCCCCTTCAATTTCCAAACTGGTATATTTTCGAGCAGTTTCCTTAAGCCTTTCTAAGAAAGCTGACGGAGACTCATTTTTCTCCTGCTTTACTGAATACAGCTTGGACCAGTTTAACGTCTTAGGTATCCCGCTCCGTATTCCTTCTATCAACAATTCTTGATAAGCCTTAAGTCTATGGTAACCCCCCGTTGAATTAACATTCCACTCTGGATCCTCCCGCGGCACCAAATCGTTTAGTGTACCATCCGCTATTTGCAACCTAATCATTTCTCGTGCCTTTTCCCTCATAGCTCTAAACACCATCTCTTTCTCAGTAGAGTCCATTATTGTATCCAGTAAAACCTGTAAATCATTCCAGTCTGGATTCTGTGTTTTAATCACCATTTTCACTACCCTTGCCGCCCGTTCAGGATCCTCCCGATAAGCCCCCACAGACTGCTTCCAAATTAACAAATCATTAGGAGAAAAAGGAACTTTCACCATTACTCGTTCCCCGTGGGGTCCGACCGCTTCCCGCAACGGAGCCATCAATTGTGCATCCCTTTTTCCCTTCTTCTCCCGCCCGCTACGGGTCCTTTCACATAGAGGAGTACGCGGCTTATCAACGACTTTTCCTTTCTCTAAATCCCCCCCTTTTTCTTCCTCATTCACCTCTTCGTCCGACTCACTCGATTCACTCTCTTCCGGGGGGGGTGCACTAGGTGCTACCAACAGAGAAACATCCTCCTCAGGGTCTGACAACTTAACAGAATACCCCTTCCCTTTCTGCCACCCTTTGCAGCCCGCACAACCATCTGTTGCTGTTTTTAAGACCATGATGCCACACTCCTTCTGCCACTCTGGCTTATTTTTCAAATAATAAAACAAATCAAGATACGGGATTTCTTCCCATTTCTCATTATTTTGTAAGAAATGCATAAGAGGAGTTATAATATCAGGATTTAGAGTACCATTTCGGGGCCATTGCATACCCTCAGGTTCGTATTGGGGCCACACATGATTACAAAAATCAATCAATTTCTTTTTACTCTGTTCTTGACCAAATTTCCCCACCTTCCAATGTTGCAACAAACAGCCCAAGGGTGAATCATTCGGAATTTCCATCCCCGAACTAGCCAGAACTTTAAAGGTTTTAAAAGGCATCATAACACTCACACTCACACACTTTACTATTATTTCCACACTCACACACCCTTTACCACAATTCTTGCCTTTCTCGTCGCCGCGAGTGGCAAGTGCTGGATCTGCGCAATCACTGTTGCGTCTGACGACCAGCGCCTAGGCTTCCTTTTCCACAACCTTTAAGACGTCCTTTGCCCCCGGTGCGGGATCACCGTCCCGTCTTAATCGGCGGGCTTTCCCTTTCAATAAAGAATAAAGCACCTTGCGGGCTTACCTCACAGTCGTCCGTCAGGCGCGGGGTCGGGCACGGGTTGATGTCTCCCCAGAAATCACCTGGTGCCGGCGTGGAGTAGATCAGCTCGCGAACCGCCCCTGCCGCCTCCGGAGTCCTGCCGCGGTCGCCAAAACTGCTGCCCGAAACCCCAAGTAAAACACAGACTAACAGAGTGTCAGTTTATGCGGTGCTTTATTCAGGGCCCGGGGACCTGCGGACTCGCGTCCTAAGTCAGGATCCCGCTGGTTCCCTTTTTAGAGGGTTTTTTATACCCTTTTTACAAATGGTTTATGTGCAGAAGTACACATTCTTCTGTAGATACATTCACCTTGAAGATAGCATTTTGGCGTCATAAATCCTACATGGTTGCTTATCTTAGGACTATAGTGTTCTCCTCCTCAATCTCTCTCTGGCGCCACTGCCTCAGGACTATAGTGTTCTCCCCCTCAATCTCTCTCTTATGCCACTGCCCACCACCAGTACTTTATTTATGTTTAGACTTTAACCTTATCACTAACGGTTCTGCATGCTCTCAGCACAGCACATTCCTAAGTTAGTTTCCCAGGGCCTACTCTGGGGACTGCAGTCTTCAAGCCTTAGCATTACTACTACTATTATGGTTTATACACTTTATATTCTAATATTCAGGATTTCTAGTCCATACGGTAACATGTGCACACACAGACACCGAAGTGCACACGTGTGTCAGTGTGCACAGCTGCACACACGGATATTTTCTAGCGTGTCCAGATGTAAGAGTGCCCGTCCTGCTTTGCACAGTGTCCATGTGTGCGGGTGTGCACAGCACTGTTCACATCTGTGCACTGCTGTGTACACGTGTGTGGAGTCTGTGCACAGCTCTGTGCTTGTAGGTGTGCACAGCTCCGCAAGGGTGAGCACGGCTCTGTGTGGGACATCCGTGTGTCAATGACACTGCACGTATTCGTGTGCACTAGCTCTCTAAGGACAACAGGTCTTGTGCTTGTGGGCAGGTGAGCATTAGTGGAGACTGTGCCTAGGTGGGTGTGTGTGTAGCACGGATGTGCTGGGGGGGGTGTCTGTGTGTGTGTGTGTGTCTGTGTGTCTGTGTGTGTGTCTGTGTGTGCCCGTCTGTAAGAGCCAAAACGAGCTATGTGGGTCTCCAGACGGCTCTTTAAAATGCTGTTTTTTGTATCCAGATGATACCGCAATTCACAGGTCGTGGAGCCTTTTCAGCCACAGCTGTAGGTTCGTCTGAAGCTTCTCTAGTTCTGGTTACAGTGCATTATATACTTTCCATTACAGAGCATCCTTTACTGTTACCTATAGCCTATCCTTACTACTAACATTACCATATTCATGTTACTATTGTCCAATCACCAAAGGTTACTATGTTACAGTTTAAGCTAGAAGTACTTTTTAGTTTTCTTGCATTGGAAAATTCTGAGATCTTTTCTCTACTTGCCACACCAGCTTTCTTGTTTGTCTGTGAAAATCTTTTTGCTTGTTAAGAACATCTTTTGTTTGAGATGGATTTATCCTTTGCTCTAAGTCATACAAGCCCCGTCCCCCTCGCTCGCTCTTTGTCTCCTGGTGGCGGCGGCCCCGGGGCCGGGCTCTCCCCGGCTCTGCCCAATCAGCGCGCGAATTCGAGGAGTGACAGCGGAATCAGCCAATCGCCGCGAGGGGCGGGCTCTGCACGCGGCACGGACTCTGCTCCCTTTGCCCGAGCTCCGCCATTTCTCGGAAACCTCGCCTGAGGAGCGGGCAGGAGGCCAAGGAAGCGCTGCTGCCCTGAACCGCCGGGAGCTCGGGGTGAGCAGGAGCTGAGGGCACTGGGAGCTGGGGGTGAGTCCGGGATGGAGCCCAGACCCACCTGCAGCCTCGGCAGGAGCCGATGCCGGAGCAGCACTGGCTCGTCCCGGTTGCTGTGGGTAGCACAGAGGTAGCTGCCCTTGTCTCTGGGGCTCTACGGGATAATTCACGTGGCGAGAGGTTTGTGTGCACAAAAGAGACAGAGGAGTCCTGTAAAAGTCACTTTATTCATGAACAAGGGGAGAGGCCATGCGGCATTTGCAATGCGGTCTCTAAAACGCAGCCGCCTTTTTATCTTCATTTTCCCGGCCGGATCTCCCTCTCCCTTTCCCCACTGCCTGAGGTACTTGGAAGGTTCAGACTTCGCGATCCGCCTACTTCATGCCCTCGTTAATATGCACCCCTCCTTTTGTATAACATCCGATATTCCCGGCTCTGTTAAGTGTTTCTCCTTCTCGAAGTTCAGGAATTGAGAAGGATCTTGGTTGAGCAGCTGTCCGTGCCAATTAGTTTTCTGAAACTGGTGGTTTGTCTTGTTACTTCCTTTTGTACAAATTCCTGGCCCTGTCTCCAGGCACATTCATCTTACTCTGTTCAAACCCTCTTCTCATTTTCTCAATAATTATCTTCACTAACTTTATTACCATTGACTTAGTCTCTTTTCCTGGATCCTCTTTGATTTTGGGATTATTCTCAGTGACCTCATTCCCTGTCCTTTTGTAGCCGTTTCTGGATCAGGAGGCCTGGCTGCCACCTGCGTCCCCTTGCTCACCTGCTGAATGAGCTGCACTCAGTGCATGGTAAAAAGATGAGAGTTGCTGCAGCACATCAGAGGAGGAACAGCATTCGTTTAACCCATGGTCTGCCAGGGAACCACAGAAACGTGTCCCATTCTCATCCTTTCTACATTTGGATTGGAATATGAGCTATTTTCTACTTTCCTTTGTTATCCGTTTCACCACTTTTTGGTTATCATCTGTTTGCAAATAGCAGTTTCAATCATTTAATTTTCCACAAACTCCTCTCCTTCTTTTAATAGATAATCTGATTCTATCCCATGGTGAAATGTCTCATTGTTCATTTCCTTGGATTGGTGGGCAGTAAAGTCAGGAGCTGGAGCTGTCTGGTTGGTTATTATTTCGAGGACAGTTTTTAACCTAATTATGCCACTCAAATTATGATTATGATTTTTTGTCTCCTGGTACGAAATCATTAGGGCTTCCAGGGGCTGGTCCGTGGTGTTGTAGGATTTGTTCTGGTGGCCGTTCATCTTTTTCCCATTTTCGGGTGCTCCCTCCAGCCAGGGCTGCATCAGTTGACCACTTTTCTCTAAATAATCATCAAATACTTGGATTCCCAACTGATTTCTCTGAACAGTGACAGCACATGTTGGACTGGGGAGAGGGATTATTCCCCCCTCCCCCATTTTTCATGAAGTTTTCACAACGTTTTCCTTTGCTGTTTCTCTTTGCAGCTTAACCAATTTCTGTTGCAGTCAGATATCCTCACTATGGGCTCTGCCTTTAGTTGTGCAAATTCCATCTGTGCA
Organism: Sturnus vulgaris; assembly: GCF_052056855.1. Taxonomy (NCBI): domain Eukaryota; kingdom Metazoa; phylum Chordata; class Aves; order Passeriformes; family Sturnidae; genus Sturnus; species Sturnus vulgaris. The sequence continues at coordinate 10,335,072 of NW_028276170.1, forward strand.
AGCAGGCAGAGCTTGGGGTGAAGGACAGAGGAAATCAGCGAAATTCCTCCCTCAGGCAACAAGACCCTGGTTCATTGTGCACACTTTGCCCTAGCTGTGTTAATTTGCATTTCTAAAGGTGCTCTCCTGCTGCATGGAACCGATGCTTCTCTTCCAGAGCAGCCATTAGGTGATTCACACGTGCACCCCCCACAATTTGCATTATTTTTTGCCATTTTTTTTTCTTTTTAACAATATTTTCTTAAATGTTTATGCATTAAAGCATCACCTTTAAAGCTTTTCTGGTGTTGCAAAATCCACCCTAAACGTGAACATGGTAAAACCCATATGGAAATGTTGCCATCATTAAGAGCCACTCAAAAATATACACAAAAAATTTCCAATGCAATCAAGATTTTTCTACTTCTTCTCCAAGGAGCAAAAATTGCTTGTCACATCCTTGGCCCAAACCTAACTGACAACACAAAAGTAGAATTATTCTCCACTAGATGAAGAATTACTGGGGTAAAAAATTTCACACACCATTTGCAAGGGAGATAATGGAATATCTGCCCTGGATCTGGCACTTTTTCTGGCCAAAGCCAATGGCAAAAGCCATAGCCATGGCATCTTGGCTTCTATCACCAGCTTCCAAAGGTGTTTCTTTATTTCCCGTTTGTTCTTTCAACCTGACCTGAGCTCTGGGGGTGCAAGGGCTTGTGGAGGTCCCATTGTATTCCTAAAGCAGCCATGGATGCACGTGGGAGGAGCAGGTGGGATTGTGCAGGAGAAGGAGGAATAATAGGAGGAAGAGTAGGGAGCTGCAGCAGGGCGACTGTGGAGAGAGGAGTGGCTGAGGCCCCAGCTCACACAGGGACCCTCCTGCCCAGCAGGGCCCAGAGCTGGAAAGGTTCCCCAGCACGGCTGGAGGTGCTGGCAGAGCTTGGCCCAGCTGGACAGCTGCCCCTCAAGGCCCTGGCGAGCAGGGGATGTGTTTTAGGTCACAGGACGTGACCAAAAGTACAAATTCTATCACCATCTGTGGGGCAGTGGTCCTTATCTGTGTGGGAGATATCCTCTGCTAATGGGCCATCTGTTAAAACCAGGTGGGGCAGTGTTCTTTATCTTTTCCACAACCCATCCTTCCTCCAGGAAGATATCTTCTGTTAATGGGCCATTGAGTGCCACTGCATGACTGATAAAATTCCATCATCCCATTGGGAGATGCTCCAGCCAGGGGGAGGAGCCAAGCCTTTCCTACCTAGATAAAATCTGAGATTTGGAACACCAAGGCAGCCCTTACCCACTGGTTTCCAGAGGACAAGAGCTACCAGACCTTTCTACAGCATCACTACTACAACAAGACCACTTCATCTGAACTGCCACCACCACCCTAACTAGCGGGGTGTCAGGTTGTATTCTGATTCTGTCAGTTGTTTTCTTTTGTACTATTGCATGTATTTTTTTTCTCTTATCATTTTTCATATCAAATTGTATTTCTGACTTGGAGTCTCTCACTGGTTTTGCTTTCAAACCAGCACAATTTTGGAGTGGATTTTGGCTGAAGCTTTTTATTTGGGGAGATTTGATCCGTGTCTTAAAGTCTGGAGGATTTTGGGTGGGAATCTTGGTGTTTGGGAGGTTATTACAGACACAAGATGCTCAATGACTTCCAGAGATGAACTTGGGCAAGGAGGAACACCCAGTTTATGGAGCTCTCTTCTTGTTATTTCCCCCTAATCCAGGAATTTTCATTCCCCAGGTGTGCGGGGATGGAGGAGGCAGAAAAGCCCCGGAGATCTCTCTCGAGGAGGGGCTGCAAACCCAGCCCAGGGAGCTGCGAGGAGGAAAGACCCTCCCTGAGCCGGGAAGGCGGCCAGAGATCCAGGCAGAGCTCAGAGCTGGTGGAGGAGCCTCCTGGAGGGGAGAAGCCCCACAAGTGCTTGGAATGTGGGAAGGGTTTCAGCTACAGGTCCCAGCTGATCCGGCACCAGAGGATCCACACTGGCGAGAAGCCCTATGAGTGTGGGAAATGTGGGAAGAGTTTCAGGACCATTTTTCATCTGATGAAGCACCAGGTGATCCACACAGGGGACCGGCCCTACACCTGCTTGGAATGTGGGAAGAGCTTTGGGCATAGTTCTCACCTGAGAAGGCACCACCGCATCCACACTGGGGAGAGGCCCTACGAGTGTCCCAAGTGTGGGAAGAGGTTTCAGACCAGCTCCCATGTCCTCCTACATGAGCGGATTCACACAGAGGAGAGGCCCTTCCGCTGCCCCGACTGCGGGAAGGGATTCAAGCACAACTCCACCCTCACTGTCCACCGGCGCATCCACACTGGGGAGAGGCCCTACGAGTGTCCTGAGTGTGGGAAGAGCTTCTCACACAGTTCAGCCTTGACCCGACACCAACGGAGTCTCCACAAAGGGAAGCCCTGTGAGTGTCCCGAGTGTGGGAAGAGCTTCGTGCTCTGCTCCAGCTCCATCCCCCATGGGAGGATCGGTGTTGGATGATCCCCAGTGACCCCCGTTGGGCAGAGCCCTGGTGATCCGTGGTCCTGGTGATCCCTGTTGGGAAGTCATCTGGCTGGGGGGACTCTGCATGATCCTGTCTCCCTGTGGGCACCTGGATGAATGTAGGATCAGGAACGTCCATCAGGGCTCAAACTGACATTGGGAATTCCTTGAGGAGAGCAGATTTGTTGACTTTGATCCCCAGAAAATCTTCTTTGTTCAATCCTATCTTCTGGTGGCATCCAGGAATGCTGAACAATCTTGGAGATCTTTTCCAACCTCACTGATTCCAGGATTTTCATTTCCTATTGCCCAAGGTTGTCTTCCGCAGCCAAATGGTGATGAACTGAGGCAAAAAATCAAGATTTTGGAGACAGTGGGGTGGAAAGTCCTCCAAAAAATATTTTTCCCTCCCACTCAAGCACATAGGTCCTCAGCTCACACAGACAAGGCAATCCTTTTCTTTTAGCCTCGATTCGCTTTTCATTTCTCTTCTTCTCTTCTCTTCTTTTCATTTCTCTTCTCTTCTTCTAAAACAAGTAACACAGTTGAAAATAAAGACACTGAACTGAGACATGGGTGTGGATACGGAGGGACAAAGACATGGTGGGGCACAGACATGGAGAGTTGAATCATGGTTTTAAAGAGTTAAGATTTTTGCTAAGGGTAGAAGGAGTTTCCATGACCAAGTTGTAAGTTAGGTAGGTAATTACTTGATGCTTAGGCAAGAGCTAATTTTTATAATTATCTGCTATTATGAACTTATGTATAGAAGAACATAAAATAATAAACCATTAATCATGAAGCACGAGGCCTTGGATCGTGCCAGAGGATCACAGAGACCTGATGAAGACTCTCCTGACTTCATCCTTTGAGACCACTGACCCATTTCGAGAGCACGGACCCAATTCAAGAGAAGAACTGCGCACACGTGAAGGACGAATGGGCTCATTTTAATATGGGATGGGGATGGGAGGTGCTGGGGTTATGCACATGTATTGTATGTAAGATCTTGGGCAATAAATAGAGGGCAAAGAACCTTGTTCGGGGCGGTCACGCCTTTGGGAGGTGACTCCCGTGCCGGTGAATAAACACACCACTTTGTCACTTTAATTAGTTACAGCGCCTTTGTCCGTGATTATACCGGTTTTTAACGATTCAGGGGGACAAACTGCGGTCACGTGGGGACACTGCAGAGACATTGTAGTGACCCAAAACAGGACAGGCGACCTCAGGGTGGCCCCGATGTCCCCAAGGCAAGGACACCAAGGTCCCCAGTGTCCCTCGGGGTGACAGTGCCACTTCCATGTCCCCACCCTGTGCCTGCATCCCCGGCCACCTCCAGCTTTTGCATCACCTCCTTGTGTCCCTCCACCAATGTCCCCAAGGCCACCATGATGTCCCCGAGGGCCCGGCCAGCTCTGGGGAACCCCTGTCGCCGTGTCCCCCACGTGTCACCACCAAGTCCCGGTTAACAGCATTCACCAAGTACCCCAGGTGCCATGTCACCGTGTCCAGCCACCCCTGGACATTGTGATGACCTTGCTGGTGGCCGCAGTGGCCTCGCCACTGGCCCTGGCCTTCGCCACCCACTGGGCGGTCTTGCAGGCGCTGGGCCATGGCCCGGTGCTCACGGGCGATGGTGGCCAGGTGTCACCGCAATGTCGCTGAGGCCTGCAGGGCCACCTGGCAGGACACGGCCACCGTGCCCAGGGCCAGCAGCAGGTGACTGTCCTCGGCCACCCCCAGTGCAGCGTGCACCGAGTCCAGGGACACTGCAGGGACATGGGGACACCGCACAGGTGGCACCGGGGACACGGCGGCAGGGCAACCAGCACAGTGGCATCTGAGCAGTGGCACCAGGGACACCCCTGAGCCACCAGCCCCGTGTCCCCAGGGCTGCCCCAGTGTCACCACCCCAGTGTCACCCATTCAATCCCAGCACCACCAGCCCCGTGTCCTCAACCCAGGGCCATCCCAGTGTCCTCAGCCCTGTCCCAGTGGCACCAGCCCAGTGGCACCAGGGCTACCAAGGTGTCACCAACCCAGTGTCCCCAGTTCCATCCCAGTGCCACCAGTTCTATTCCACTGTCACCAGCCCAGTGTCACCAACCCAGTGCCACCAAGCCACTCCCATCCCAGTGTCCCCAGTCCTGTCTCAGTGTCACCAGCCCAGTGTTCCCAGTTCCTTCCCAGTGGTCCCAGTGCCAGCCCAGTGTCACTGCCCCACTGCCACCATACCAATATCACCATCCCAGTGCCCCCAGTTCCCTCCCAGTGTCTCCAGTCCCATCCCAGTGTCCCCCATCCTGTCCCAGCGTCCCTGTCCCAGTGCTCCTAGTTGTGTCCCAGTGCAACCAGTTCTATCCCAGTGCCACCAGTTGTGTCCCAGTGTCACCATCCCAGTGCTCCCAGTTCAATACCAGTGTCTGTAGTTCCTTCCCAGTGCCACCACCCCATTGTCCCCATACCAATGTTACCATCTTAATGTCACCAAACCAGTTCCCTCCCAGTGCCAGCCCAGTGTCCCCCATCCCGTTCCAGTGTTTTTGTCTCAGTGCTCCCAGTTGTGTCCCAGTGCCACCGCCCCATTGTCACCATACCAGTGTCACCAACCCAGTACCACCAGTTCTGTCTGTCACCACCCAAGTGCCACCAGCCTGGTGTCACTAACCCAGTTCCAGCCCAGTGTCCCTAGTCCTATCCCAGTGCTACCAGTCCTGTCCCAGTACCACATCCCCAGTGTCCCCATACCAATGTCATCACCAGCCCAGTGTCCCCAGTGCCATCCCAGTGTCCCCCATCCTGTCCCAGTGTTCTTGTCCCAGTTCTCCCAATTGTGTCCCCGTGCCAGCCCAGTGCCACCCTGTCATTGACCCATACCAGTGTCACCAGCCCAGTGCCACCAGTCCTGTCTCAGTGCCACTAGTCCAGTGCTCCCAGTGCCAGCTCAGTGTCACCATCCCAGTGTCCCCAGTTCCATCCCAGTGCCACCAGTTCTGTCCCAGTGTCACCAATCCAGTGTCACTGGTCCTGTCCCAGTGCCCCCAGTGCCATCCCGCTGTCACCACCCCAGTGTCACCTGTCCCTTCCTAATGTCCCCATCCCAACGTCCCCTCCCAGTGCTCCCAGTTCCATCCCAGTGTCCCCAGTGCCATCCCAGCATCACCACTGCCACCCATGGCACCACCCCAGTGTCCCCGTTCCCTCTGCCCCTTCGAGCCATTTCGTCCCTGGACCCTTCGAGAAGGAATAAACTCCGCCTTGGATCACCACACGTGGCTCCCGTCCCTCTCTCCACCGTCGGCAGAAGCGGGGCTCACACAAGAGAGCTGAAATCCCTCTCGTCCCGAGAGCGGGAACGTGCCTGTAACCCCCAGGCCGTCTTTCTAAAGACGCTTCTCTGGAAGGTCTCGGCACCAGCGCTCGCCCCGCGCCCACCGGCTCCTTCCAGCCGGTGCCGCCGCGATAACCGGAGCCCAAAGACCGGGACCTCCGCGAAAGAGTTCCTGGAGAAGCGTCTCCTGCAGCACCAACTGCAGGACACAAGCCGCTTTTCGGGACGGCCAGCTCCCCAAGCACAGCTCTCCGCGTTCTACTGGAAGCCGTCTGAGGGGTGACTGGGACCTTCTGTGGAACATCTCTGGAGACCAATCGACGGCCCAACGACCTCCCCAGCAGCTTTTCTGTTGACCCAGTGGGCTTTGCTTAGCCCGAAGAAAAGAGTGAGTTAAGAAATAGCGGGGTCTTCTTCCTTTAGTTTTTTCTTTTACTGCTGGGTGGGAGATAGGAGCTTTGAGGATGGGCAATTTGATCAGTAGTGCTAAGTTCAGCCCTCCTCAAAAGGACATTTGTTACCAAGTTGTGAACACTCTTAAGTTATCAAAAGCGGAACTTAAAAGGTTTTTCTTTGTGTGATAATTGATAAAAGATTCGTGTTAAACACAAAAGCATTGGGGTTTGTATAAACCAGAATACTAAGCTCTGAAGTGAAGAATGGACAATAGATAAAGGAAATTATATGATAAAATAATTCTGTTTAAAATCACCTTGTTATGTTATATTATGTTGTATTATGTTACATTATATTATGTTATATTAATTTATGTTTTCCAAATAAGTTGTATTGGCTACCAGCTTGCAAAATCAGACTTCCCCGTAGGCCTTCCTGCCTTTGTCTAATCAATGCTGCTTATCTCAAGGACCAAACTTCCAGAACTTCTCTGGTGGTTATCTACAAGGACCAGATGGCTATCTGTGACTGATTATCACCCAAAGGCTTTGTGAATCTGTGTAAGGATGTTTATTCAACCACCACTGCTTATGACATCAAAAATCCAAAAATTATTGATTACAACGAGAACCCACAGTATAAGAAGAGGCTGCAAACCAAGGTTGGGTGGAGCGTGGAGTGGGCGGTGACCCCTCACGTTCCCCAGCACGCTGCTTGCTCTTTCTATATCAAATAAAGCAATCTAAATTTTGCTGAATATCGAGACTTTTGTCTCTCATTTATAACAATTTGGTGCCGATACCTGAGACGTCCTTGGAGCCCTGAGAGGCACTGCGATTTCGGGGAGGCGCCCCACTGCTGTGGCCCCGGTTCGTCAGTGATTCTCGGGACCCATCGACGTCCCGCACCATAGAGACTGAGCAAGGAAAATCTCCCCGGAAGACCGCGGCAAAATCACCTGGAATTCTCGTGCACGAAGAGCCAGACAGGAGCATCGGACTGTGAGTATCTGTGTGGTTTGGTGGGGATGACTGTGTGCTTGCCTGAATGAGACGTGGCCTTTGCTGCGAAGCGAGAGTGGAGTCCTTCTATCCGCGTTTCCAGCATCCCGCGAGGAACCTGGCCGGTGACCGGACGAAGCGAGTGAGCACAAAGGGAGAGACTGCTTTTCTTGTCCTAGCCCAGGTAGAGGCTGGGTCCTTCCCATCCTAGCCCAGGAAAAGGCAGGACCCGCGAAGGGGGGGGAGGGAGAGGAAAAGAAAAGCAGATTGCAACACACCAGTCACGGAGGGAGAAGGGAAAAGCTGCTTTTCCCATCCCAGCCCAGGTAGAGGCAGGTTCCAGTCCATCCTGACCCAAGGAGAGGCAGGGGTTTGGGCGGAACACATCGGGGAGTACAAACACCTCAAGACAGTCCCTTGAGGTAAAAATGGGACAAAGAGGGAGTAAGATTCTGAGTCCAAGGGACCCACGAAGAGGTTCCAGTTCATTTGGTCCACAAGGAGACCGGGAAAATAAAGACAAGACAAGTAGGTTGCCAGAAATACCACCAGGCAGCCCTTTGGGAGTAATATTAAGATGTTGGGACACAGGGGCGGTATACAGAGGAAAAAGTAAAGAAAAATTGATTCAATATTGCATGGTGGAACGGACCAAAGAAATTATCCATAAAGATAACCTATACTGGCCCATGTTCGGATCATTTGAGGGTTGGATTTGTCGAGCATTAAACACATATGTGGCTCATAAAGAACCATTTAACAGAGAGGAATGTGAGTATGCTGCCCTGTGAACAAAACAGTCCAAGCCATCCTTGATATATACTTTAAAAGAAAAAGAGAATGAGGATAAAAAAAAGGTTACCTGGGAGCCCCTTAATAATCTCCCACCTCCGTATAATACAGAAAATACAGGAGACCCCCCCACGCACCCACTTCTCCTCCTGGTACTCCCATAGCTCTAAGAACTCGCTCCAGTCAAAGGAATACCAGGAGAGATGGTATCACCAGAGAGGAGGGAGATAACGACACAAAGGCTCGCCTTTACCCCCTGAGGGAAGTGCCATTAGCAGGACAACAGGCTGGATTAATTGGATTTGTAAATGTTCCCTTGAACACAGGGGAAGTGAGGAACTTTAAAAAAGAAATGGGAAAACTATTAGAAGATCCTATAGGGGTGTCAGAGAGACTAAATCAATTCCTCGGACCAAGTATGTATACTTGGATGGAATTACAATCTATATTAAGTATCCTATTCACCACGGAGGAACGGGAAATGATCAGACAGGCTGGAATGAGGGTATGGGACCAGGAGCATCAGATTGGACCTAGGGGAGACCAGAAATGGCCATTAAATAATCCTAACTGGGATAACCAAAATGATGTCCGTCGCCAGAATGTGATTAACTTAAGATGGATACTCGTTAAAGGTATCTGAGAATCAGTTCCTAAAGGACAAAATATTAATAAAGCCTTTAGTGAACAAAAAAAAAAAAGGACAAATCCCCGACTGACCGGTTGGAGCGGCTGAGGAAAAATCTTCAAATGTACTCCAGGATAGACCCTGACACACAAGTGGGTCAGGCACTCCTCAAAACCCAATTTGTTGCTCGATCATGGGGAGATATTAGAAAGAAATTAGAAAAGTTAGATGATTGGCAAGATCGGGGTTTACAAGAATTGCTAAGAGAAGCACAAAAAGTTTATGTAAGGAGGAATGAAGAGAAGCAGAAAGAAAAAGCAAAAATCTTTATAGCTGCAGTTCGTGAAACACAGAAAGAAACCCAGCAGAAAGGGGGAGGGAAACCACGAAAACCCCCACCAAAACAAGGAAATGAAGCAGGAAATAATTCACCAAGGCGAACCTGCTTTTAATGTAACAAGAAAGGTCCTATAAAGAAAAACTGTCAAGAACGGATACGGGATGAAAAAATGTTCCAGGAAGATGAATAGGGGTGTCAGGGGCTGTATGTACTGGGGACCATACCATCCAAAGAGCCCTTGATAAATTTAAAGATTGGTCCCCAGGGAGAGGAGGTGGAATTTTTAGTAGATACAGGAGCCGAAAAATCCACAATTAAACACCTACCAAAAGACTGTAAACCTAGTAGAGAAACAGCACTCGTGGCTGGAGCAAAAGGTGAACCATTTCGGGTCCCTATTATTAAAAGTGCGCAAATTGAGACCCAAACCAAAATTGAATTAAAAAATCTGCTGTTACTGCCAGAGGCAGAAAATAATTTATTGGGGAGGGATTTAATAATAGCATTGGATTTGAAAATTGAAGTATCCCAAGGGCAGCTTAAAATTTTTGCTTTAACCCAAAAGGACAAGGAGCAAATATGTCCTGAGGTGTGGTACACCCCTGGAGAAATAGGGAAGTTAAAAATGAAACCTATCAAAGTGAAAATCACTGATCCTGATTTGCATATCCGAGTTCATCAATATCCAATATCACTGGAAGGGAGACAGGGCCTTAAGCCTCTCATAGAAAACCTTTTGCAACAGGGGGCTTTGGAACCATGTATGTCCCCACATGATACTCCTATTCTGCATGTCAAAAACACAGACGGGAATTACAGATTGGTACAGGATTTGAGGGCTATAAATCAGAGAACTGTTACCCAATTTCCTGTAGTAGCAAACCCTTACACACTCTTAAACCAGTTGTCCCCTGACTACACTTGGTATAGTGTAATAGAGCCAAAAGATGCCTTCTGGGCATGCCCGTTAGAGGAAAGTAGCAGAGATTGCTTTGCCTTTGAATGGGAAGATCCTGATAAGGGCAGGAAACAACAACTGCGTTGGACAGTATTGTCTCAGGGCTTTACAGAATCCCCCAATGTCTTTGGGCAGCCCTAGAAGAATTAATGCAATCTTTTGAGCTACCAGAAGGGCTGTGATTGTAGCCCGTTCATTATAAAAAAAGTGAGTCCATATTGTACTGAGTTGTGGTGGTGTCATTCCTATGGTGGGTATCCCCCATTCCCATTATGTGTTCAGTGTAGAAGAAATGAATGTAAGGAAACTATTAAGGTACTTAATACCCTATCAGCACAAGGAGAAATCGAAATTGATGATCATAACTGGTGGGAGTTATTTGAGAATGGAACGAGGTAAAAAAAGAAAGCCAGAGCAGAGGTATTGGCAATAGAGTGTCAGAAGGGTTGTGTATACCGAGCTGTTACTGCTGTACCTCGTACTGGAATGTTAAAGCTAAAAGCTGGGACAAAATTAAGAAACACTACCAAAAGAGAAAGACAAAGTGGGAGAGCCCAGGACATATTCCCTGCTGCCGAGAAGATCAAACAAACCTCGGCTACTGGCAGCAACCCCGTAGGCCTTGAGGGAGGCAGAGGGATGAAAATGGTCATGGGAGTCATCCTATTGCTAATGATGATAAAAGGAAATAATGCTGATGCTTGTTCCAAGTGTCACCAGACAATTGGGTACGGGGATGCACGGTATCCACCCTTGCCTTCCACACACACATCAATTCGGCCTGCTGTAATAAACACATTATGCACTATTATGGAAAGAAGTGGCCACCAATTTGGGAAAAGGAGGGTGGGCTCCATCGGCATACCAAAGTTGCCCAGTAGGAGAGACACACCTCTGCTTCACAAAAGAAGGTATGTGGGGATATTCAGATCAGGGAGAAGTGCAAGATCACAACAAGGAGGAATTGATTAAAAAAAAAAAAAAACTAAAATGTTCAAGGGAAAAAGGACAAACCGTGGGGGACATTTTAACTTCTATGAGAAAATAAAACAACAACTCAGCGAACGGGACTTACCCACCTTGGGAAAGAATTTATTTGTAGAATTAATGAAAGAAATTACTACTGATCTTAACTCACTGTTGGATCTGTAGAGGAATGCAGATGACTGAACAATGGCCATGGAGGGGGGGAGGGATTAGGGCCAGAACAGTTGCTACAGTGAAATCAAACAGAAATATCGAAGGGGAGTGTGTGGGAAATTTAATAATTCTGAATACTGATTAGAAAGTTATGATAATAGTGAAGTAATTACTAAAATTGCAGAAGAAATAAAACGAATAGCCCATGTACTGTACAAACCTGAAACAATATGATTAATGATAATTGGTGGAATAACCTGTTGGGGGGAGCCTGGTGGAAAAAATTAAGGTTTATGTTAACATGTGCATTATTAGAACTACTGTTCATCCCTTGTCTTGTTCCATGCTTCATTCGACTAATCCAGTCGGTGGTTCAAGGAATGCAAGTTGCTACAATACCAATAGACCCTGAGAAGGCAACAAAATTAATGGCAGTAGATGTAGTAAATCTAGTACAAGAAGTACTGACAAAATTTGAAACCAGAACACGAATCAATGGGATAAAAAAAAAGAGAAGTGGGGAAATTGTGACAATTGATAAAAGATTCGTGTTAATCACAAAAGCATTGGGGTTTCTATAAACCAGAATACTAAGCTCTGAAATGAAGCATGGACACTAGATAAAGGAAATTATATGATAAAATAATTCTGTTTAAAATCACCCTGTTATGTTATATTATGTTATATTATCTTACATTATAATATGTTATGTTATGTTTTTCAAATATGTTGTATTGGCTACCAGCTTACAAAATCGGACTTCCCAAAAAGCCCTTCCTGCCTTTGTCTGATCAATACTGCCTATCTCAAGGACCAGACTCCCAGAACTTCTCTGGTGCTTATCTAGAAGGACCGGATGGCTATCTGTGACTGATTATCACCCAAAGGCTTCGTGAATTTGTGTACAACGAGAACCCACAGTATAAGAAGAGGCTGCAAACCAAGGTTGGGTGGAGCATGGAGTGGGCGGTGACCCCTCACGTTCCTCAGCACTGCTTGCTCTTTCTATATCAAATAAAGCAATCTAAATTTTGCTGAATATCGAGACTTTTGTCTCTCATTTATAACAGGGTTCACCTTTTCCTCCTCCATGTGTAACGTCGTCTAGAGCACAGAGATCCCAGGAGCTGCTTCCTCCTGAGCCAGTGGCACTCCTGGCACTGGGCAGCGCAGGGCCCTGTGCCCCGTATATACCCCTGCAGGGCGGGGCTGTGCCATGTCACCAGGACAACAGAATGGCCAACAGCACCCAGGAACCCGATAGAACGGCCCTGTGTCACAAAGGGCCCAGCCCAGCAGCCCTTCAGCAGCCCAAGCCCCTGGAAGTGGCATGGAGCAGGTGCCCAGCAGGTGCTGGCTTTGCAGGCTGGGCTGTGCGGGGCCAGAGGAATTGGCCGGATGGACGCAGGCAGGGAGTTGTGGTCAGCGGCTCCATGGGCGGCTGCAGGCCGGGGATGAGGGGTGTCCCTCAGGGAGGGCTCTGCCTCGGCCCCGGGGGGGCCCAATGCGAGGGCGAGGGGCTGGGGGGGCCATGGGGGCGTTCGATCAATGGGGAGGGCCCGGGGAGTGCTGAGAAGGGGGTGGGGAGTGGGGGGGAGGGAGGGGTCCCATGGATTTGGGGGGAGTCTTGATGAGTGTGGGGGGAGTCCCATGGATTTTGGGGTCCTGGTGACGGGGGGGAGCGGTGAGTGGGGGGGTCCCATGGATGTGGGAGGGGCGGTGAGTGAGGGGGGGATCCTGGCGCGCTGGGGTGGTCCCAAGTATCCGGGGGGGTCCCAGAGCTTTGGGGCGGTCGGTGAACGGGGGGGCAGTGAATAGGGGGAGCCCCGGTAAATTGGGGGGGTCCCTGGTGATAACCGGAGGAGGAGAGGGGGGAAAGGAGCGAGCCCCAAGGGACGCCCCCCGGTGCTGGGGACACCCCGGTGCCCCCCCAGCGCACGGCCCCCCCCCATTCCCGCTCCTGTTCCCGGGGGAAGTCAAAGGGGAGGGGCGGAATCCCCGGGATGGGCAGGGGGGGCACAAAGGGGGGTCCGGGCCCTGTGCACCGGAGGGTGGTCGGTACACGAGGGGGGGGTCCAGTCCCGGTGCCCGAGGGGGCGTCCCGGTGCCCGGTGATTCGTGAGGGGGTGTCCGGTGATTCCTGGGGAGGTCTCCGGTGGTCCTGGTGCATGACGGGGGGGTCCCGGTGACTCATGGAGGGGTCTCCGGTGATCTCGGTGCCCGAGGCTGGCGATGTTTGAGGGGGGATCCGGCGGTCCCGGTGCACGATGAGGGGGTGTCACTGCTCGATGGGGGGGGGGGGGGAGTCCCGGTGCACGGTGACGGTGCTGATTGATGGGGGAGGTCCTCTGGTGGTCCCGGTGCCCGGTGATTGATGGAGGGGGTCTCCGGCGATTCCTCGGGAAAGGCGGGGGGCGGTCCGGTGATGCCGGTGCACGAGGAGGGGAGAGAGGAAACTCGAGGGTCCTGAGGGGGTCCCGGTGCACGAGGACGGTTAAATTCGGGGGTCCTGGTGCTCGGAGGGGGGGTCTGGTGTGTGACACAGAGAGAGACCCCGGTGACACTGGGGACCCTGGCACGGGGCTGGTGACACTCAGGGGCTCCGGGTGGCACAGAGACTCTCCCCAAATTCTCTGGCACGAGGTCCTGGTGGCACGAGGGGCTCTCGGTGATACGAGGAGCTGGTGGCACTCCAGGGGCTCCTGGTGGCACAAGGAGCTGGGGGCACTTGAGGGGCCCTTGGTGACACAGGACTCTCGGTGTCACTCGCAGGGCTCTCAGTGACACTAGGATCCCCCAGATTCCTCTGGGTGACACAAAGAGCTCCCCAAACTGGTCTGGGTGACACAAGGAGACGGTGGCACAAGAGGAGCCCTTTGCACGAGGATCCGTCGCACGAGGATCCCCAAAATTCCTCGAGCGAACCCCCCCGAAATCCTCGCGCGGGACCCCCCACTCAGCGCGAGCCCGACCCCCCCCCCCTCCTGCTCCTCACCCCGGGGGTCTCCGGGTGATCCCGCCCCAGGTCCTCCCCTTTCCCCCTTTCCCCCCAGGACTGGGAAGGTCGGAGGGACTGAAGGGGGGGTGCAGGTGTGGGGTTTTTTCGGGGGGGTCCCGGCGGCCCCCGGGGCGGGGTCAGTGCTCAGCAGCGGGGCCGCGCCGCTCGCACCCCTTGGCCGAGATCGAAGGCGGGGGGGGGGCGGGGCGGCCCGGGGACCCCGCTGGGCCCCCAAATCACACCCGGGTCTGCTGCTTTAGTCCTGTGCTCCCAGCGCTGATTTTTCTCCTAATTCAGTCTTTTGTTGTATTTTTTTTGCTAAGGTTTAATAAACCTATATAATTTTATAAAGTGAGCGTCGTTTCTCCCACCCTGCACTGCCGAGGTAGGAGGTACAGCTGGAAGGAGGGAGGCGTGTGGAAAGCTGGATTGAAGGGTCTCCATTTACTTCTCATGCTCTGAGTTTTTGGAGTTTTCTGCCAGAAATCTCTCCCCTCTCCCACTCATCCATAGGGGTTTGGGGCAGTTTTCCCTTTTTGTGCGGGAAATCAAAGCCATGCACTGATGCTCCTAATTAGGAGGTAGGAGAAGTGAGACTCCTGGGCTTCCCGCTGAGCCGGAGGCAGCGAACACGCGGGGCTGGGAAAGGCGTGCCGGGAACTGCGGAGAACTTTGTTTGTGTTTCCAGGCCAATGGCGGCTCGGGCCCGGGCCCGTTCCAGGGCTGTTCCTCATCTCCGCCTTTGCCCTCCCACAGCCCGGGGGGCCCTGAGAGCGCGGGCCGAGGCTGGGCCGTGTGCAGAGCCCGGCCCTCGCTGCCATTGGCTGATTGTGGCAATGTCACTCCTGGTTGTCGCGCGCTGATTGGGCAGAGCAGCAAAGGCGCCATTGTGGCAGCGTCTGTGCGGGCCCGGCAGCGGCGGCAGCGGCCGGAGCCCGGGGAGGCGGCGGCGGAGCTCGGAGGCGGCCCCAGCGCAGGTGGGAGCCGCGCTGGGTTGTGCGGGGGCTCGGGGCTCGCTGCGGGCCGAGGGGGCGGCAGGGGGCTCTGGCGGGTTGGTTGTGCCGGTGCCGGCCCGTGTTGGCGCTGGGCTGAGGGCGCTGCGGGAGCGGCTGCCCGCGGTCTCCTTCCCGCTGGGGCCTCGGCAGGAGCCGGTGCCGGAGCAGCGCTGGCTCGTCCCGGTTGCTGTGGGTGGCACAGAGGTGTCTGCCCTGTGCCCGGGGCTGTGCGGGAAAATTCCCGTGGCCAGAGGTTTGTGTGCCCGCAGGAGACAGAGGAGTCCTGTAAAAGTGACTTTATTGATGACCAAAGAGAGAGGCCATGCGGCATTTGCCATGCGGTTTCTAAAGCGCAGCCTCCTTCTTATCCTCATTTTCCCGTCTGCATCTCCCTCTCCCTTTCCCCACTGGCTGAGGTACTTGGAAGGTTCAGAATTCCCAATCCGCCTACGGCATGTCCCCCTTAATATGCACCCCTCCTACATTATTAATCTTACTGCTTTCAATCCCTCCTTTTCTCATTTTCTCAAGAATTGCCTTTACTAACTTTTAATTTCCATTGACTCAATTTCTTTTCCTGTGTCCTCTTTGGCGCAAGGTGTCGTGCATGGTAAAAAGATGAGAGTTACTGCAGGACGACAGAGGAAGAAGATCATTCGTTTAGCCATGGTATTCCAGGGAACCACGAAAACGTCTCCCATTCCCATCCTTTCTCCAGAATACGAGATATTTTCATATTTCCTTTGCTATCTGTTTAACCACTTTTCGGTTATCATCTGTTTGCAAACAGCCGTTTGCGTCATTTAATTTTCCACAAACTCCTCCTTCTTCTGTAAGTAGATAATCTGATTCCATCCCATGGTGAAATGTCTCGTTCCTCATTTCAGCGGCTTGGTCAGCAGGAAGGTCAGGAGTTGGAGCTGTCTGGTTGGTTATTATTTCAAGGACACTTTTTAACCTAATTATGCCTCTCAAATTATGGATGGATTTTCTGTCTCGTGATATGAATTCATTATGGTTCCCAGGGGCTGGTCCATGGTGTTTAGTATTTGTTCTGGTGGCCATTTGCCTTTTTCCCATATTTGGGTGCTCCCTCCAGGCAGGGCTGCATCAATTGACCACTTTTATCTTATTAAATCATCAAATACTTGGATCCCCAACTGGTTTCTCTGGATGATTCTCCCACACACACACTATTTTTCATGAAGGTTGCTCAAAATCCTCTGTTTGCTGTTTCCCTTTGCAGCTTAACCAATTTCTGTTGCAGTCAGATATCCTCACTATGGGCTCTGCCTTTAGTTGTGCAGATTCCATCTGTGCAGGGAGACAGAGCTTGGGGTGAGAGACAGAGGGAATCAGCCCAATTCCTCCCCCAAGCTAGAAGAGTTTTGTACATTGTGCACACATTGCCCTAGCAGTGTTAATTTGCATTTCTAAAGCTCCTCTCCTGGCTGCCTGGAACCTATGATTTTCTCCCAGAGCAGCCATTAGATGATTCATATGTGCGCCCTCACAATCTGCTTATTTTTTCTTTTCCTTTTTTTTTTTTTTTTACACGGTTTTGTACTAACTGTTTATGTGTTAAAGCCTCACCATTAATACTCTTCTAGGTTTGCAAAATGCAACTTAAAGGTGAGCTTTGAAAAATCCATTCCGAAATTCTGCCATCATTAAGAGCCAGCCACAAATATATAGAAGATTATTCTAGTGCAATCAAGTCTTTTCTGCTTCTTCTCCTAGGAGTAAAAATTGCTTGTCACACTCCTGGTCCAAACCTAACTGACAAAATAAAAGTAGGATTAATATGAAAAAATTTTATAATGGTGTAATCTTGTCACTGAAACTGCAGGAAAAACAAAATCTTCAATAATGTCTTTAGAGTTAGAGTCAAGGCATTACTTGATTCTGGTCAGGATGAGCAACAGAAACAATTTCATCCGCACATAGCCCGGGTGTGCAGAGAAAATCATTCGATTACACGTGAGTTTTACTAGATTTTTCCTAAACGTTTTAGAGTCTGAACCCATTGAAATTGGTTTAGTGTTTATTCGTTCCAGGTTGTGTAGTTCTTAGTGTTTGATTTCTGATTGCACACGGATTTCTCCTCTTCTGATGTTAATTAGATCCACATTCCTGGATTTCCTTCTCAGTCTTTTCCAGACCAGGTGTCTCCATCTATGCCGGGGGCAGTGTCTGGGGTGGGTGTTCCTTGATGTTTGCTGATGTTTCATTGATGTTTTGTTGAATGTTGTTATCTTTGTTGGTATCTTTGGGCTATTCCCAGTCTGTTGAGATGTTAAACTCATCTCTGTTGAGTGGTCTAACTTTCCAATTGAAAATCTTTTAAAATTTCTTTCCCGGGACAAGGGCAAACCGAGCCTGACTAGTAAAATGAAATATAAAAAAATTTAAAGCTGGTACATTTTCCAGCAATGGAATCGCAGGCAGCCCAGTGTGTGAGTGTAATTGAGAGGCAGAGTCCTGGGTGGATGCTGTGAACAGCAAAGTGCCAAGGCAGGCTCTGTGCCAGCCCAGCTTCCTGTGGCAGAGATTTCACAAGAGACAGGATTCTGGCCACAGCCTGCTTGAAATATACATCCCTTATCTCCAGCCCGCACTAGGTGGACAATTCCCAGGGTAAGGAATTGCAAAGATCAATTCCAAGGGAGAGAATTGAATATCTGCCCTGGCTCTGGCCAAAGGTTATAATGGCCGGATGCTTGGCCTTCAGCCAAGGGCACACACTGACTCAGAAAACACTTCCTAAATGCAGCAACATGTTGCATATTCATAGACCTTCATGCATTATTCAGAATCATTCCCCTCCAACCTGTAAATCATTATTTTTTCCCTCCCTGGGGTTCTGGTGTCCCATAATTCCAAGAATGTGAAGAATTTCCAGATTATCTTTTTTACCATTCTCCAAGTTTGTTACATGAACATAAGATTATGACATTATACTGGAACAAAAATATATTTATCACACAACTAATTATAACTTTTGTTTATTTATGTATATTTATTTGTATTTATAAGTTTTGTTAATTGCAGAATTAAGAGAAACTATGTTCATACAACAGTATTTTCCAGCATATGGCATTCATTTTAATATTTGCAAAAACTCAATAATATAATGTACACTTATAACACACATAGAATTCAAATTTCTTTTTCTCAGTCTGGAGGAGACATAGCTGGTGATCCAATCATTTTGTTATTTTTCATTTTCTCAGGTTTTTTTCCTTTTCTCCTGTCCATAGCACAACACTGAGGATATTTGGGTTTAAAAAGTCATACAATGTTGTGGCTAGAGCAGAGAATCTTCAATCCAGGTTCTCCAATTCCCTATTAATCCTCAGAATTCTTGCACTTGCTTTTTAGTCCTGGATTACTTCTGAGATTCCCTGGTCCCTCTCTGGGCCAATACACCACAAACACTCAGTCAAAATATGTCCCAAATATTTAACCCTTTTCTCCATCATTTCCTCTTTTATTTCAAATAGACAAAAATGCTTTTTAGCCTGAACATTCAGCCATTTCACAGAGGCTTCTTCTGCCACTTCTTGTCCTCCTGATTGCAGCAAGTCATCCACATCCTGCATTAACCCAATCCCTGGGGGTGGGTGGGGTAAATTCTTGTGATATTTTCTGCAAGGCTTGCCCCAATAAGGCTGGTGCTTCCCTGCATCCCTGCAGAAGGACCGTCCATGTCTTTTCCATTTTCCCTGGGAAAACAGTGACGCCTTGGGCCCTGGGGTTCATCCCTCAGGGGCTGTAGAAACTCTGCCATGGCCTTTGCCTTCCCCTTGGCCTTTTCCTCCTCCCTTCTTGCATTCCCCTGCTGTGCCTTTGTGACCAAGTGCTCCAGGGGCTTCTTCTGCCCCTCCTGCAGCCCCCTCAGTGCCTGGGGGTGCTCATCCTCTGACAGCTGCTGAGCTTTCTGCTAAATCATTCCTTTCTGCAGTGACTCAAGGAAAATGCTTAAAAGCTGATCTCGATCCTTGCCCGTCCAATGCCCATTTCCCAGCTGTTCCTTTGTCCTGCTGCTCCTTGTGCTGTGGCTGCCGTGGCCAGCCCGTATCCCAGAGCCGGTGCCTGTCCTGCCGCAGTGTCCAAACGCGGCCCCCCCGGCGGGCAGGGCCGGCAGCTCCACGGGGCCGGGCAGCGGCCGGGGCGTCCCGCAGCCTCCTGGGGGCCGGGGGCCACTGCCGGGCCTGCAATTGCCGGGGGGTGCTGGGCTCAGGCAGCGCCCGGCGCTGAGCCCCGGCTGCCCCACAGCCCCGGCCCGGCCCCGCAGCTCCCCACAGGCCCCCAGCCCGTGCTCCCGGTGCCGCCCCTCTGCGCCCGCTCCTGCCGCTGCCCAGCACAGAGAAACCCCCTGCAATCCTGACCTCCTTGTGTGCCTGTCCTGGCAACCGGGGATACAAAGGATCTGCAGCAGCTGCCACCTTTAGAGGATAAAATCCTGCTGAAACACATCCCCATCCTCAGTATTTTTCTCTTCCTCCTCTTTTCCATTATCCATTTTCTTCCCACATAGATTTTTCCTGCTGCTTCTTTCCTGAACCATATTCCTGCACACTCCCCTTCACCCAATCCCTTCCCAGCACACCGGCAGCATCCATGCCCTGTTGTCTAAATCTCTTCTGGACTTCCCTTAATGCCTCTATGGGTGTCTATGTCCTTGATTACCTCTGGGAGAATGTGCCAACTCCCTCAACATGCTCCCAAGGGACCCTTCACAGATATTTTGAGATCATCATCCCTTCTGCCGAGAGCCCTTCCTGGCTTTCCCTTTCTACCCTCCATGGGTGCCCTGCCATGTTCAGTCCCCGAAGATGCCACTGTAGTCCCTGCTGAGATTTTCAGTGCTCTCTGGCTGCCGACTCTTCCCAGCCCCCCTGATCTGTCACTCGTCTGTCTCCTGGTCACTCTCGGGTACACAGTCTGTAGGAATTACTGCGTTGGGATTGTAGGGACAAACTGAGGCGCTCTGGTCTTGAAGTTTGCAGTTTATTTGGTAGGGCGTGGGTATATATAAGGCCCTGCTAGGAACTGCAGCTGCAGCTCAGAGCAGTATGGAGAGAGAGGGATAGAGCAAGAGTTAGAGCAGAGAGCGTAAGAGAGTAAGAAAGATGGCAAGAGTAAGTACATAAGAGTGAGATTTTCCCGTTTACGATACAAGAAATTTCCTTCTATGTTGAATATTCTAGTTTCCACTAACCACTCTTATAGAAGATACAAATTGTCTAACATTTATATGCAACCTATAGGAATGACTATATTACCATGTTTTACTGCTTTTCTTATCTCTAAATTTTACCTGGGACCCTTCGTGCCATGCCTAGGGAGGATGTCTGTTTGCTTTTTGGTATTCGCAGCATCTAACATTATCTAAACAAAGGGGCCTTCAGGCATTCAGTTGCTTTCAGCCACACAGTCAAAAATGGCTATCATTTCTATTTTGCTTATATTTTTCCTATTCTCAAAGTCTTTTGTTAGGCACTCGTATTGATAAGGTTTCCCTAATTCATCCTTCCCAACCCCAATCCATGCCCGGTGCCGCCGCCACCCAAGGGAGCTGATCACCCAAACTGGGTGAGGCACCTTCAGCTCCACTCACTGCCCTCCACCCCGGGCGGGGGAAGGAATTCCTGCCGACCCCCAAGGTGTGTGGAAAAATTCACATCACCAGAGGTTTCTGTGCTCAAATAAGACAGAGGAGTCTTATAAAAGCAATTTCATTCATAAAACAAGGGAGAGGCCATGAGCTATTTCCCATGGCGTGTCTGCAATTGTTGGAGAGCACAGCCTCCTTTTCATCCTATTTTTTCTAGTTGCATCTCCCTCTCCTCATTGGATGAAGTATTTGAGAGGTACAGATTTCCCAATGCACTCACTGCTTCATCCCCTGAATATGCACCCCACTTTTGTATAGCTAACGATATTCACGGATCTGTTTAGTGTTTGTTGTTCTTCTGGGAGTTCATGAATTGAGCAGGACCTTGGCTGAGCAGCAGTCTGTGTGGTCAATTAATAACATTTTCTGACCCTGATGGCTTCTGCTGTCCCTTCCTTATGTCCACGTCCCCGGCCCTGTGTCCAAGCGGATTCGCAGCCTGTGTTTGTAGAGACCCTTTGCTGTTGTTCCTTGCATGGGGGTCCCCCGTTTTGGGGCCATCCCCCCTGGAGCAGGGTGTCCCGGCTTGGTGCAGCCCCGCCCCTCGGGCAGCGCTGAGCCAATGAGAGCGCGCGGCGGTGATGACGCAGCAGTGTCCAGGCAGAGCCGCAGCTCCCAGCGTTGCCCACCTGGAGCCACCTGCGCCCGGCCCGGGCCCCAGCGCCCCCCGGCAGGGGAATTTGGGGAGGTGGGAGGGGGGGAGCGCCAAGGCCGGGCCCCCCCGCGCTGTGGTGGCGGCAGCGGCTGCAGTGGGGAGCGAGTGCGGGCGGGAGCGGCCGAGAGCCCAGCGCTGCCCCAGCCCGAGCTGCCCCAGCTCCATCGCTGCCCCTGCGCTGGGATGCTGTGGGTTTGGGGGGAAGAGGGAGCCGGCAGTGGGTGCTGGGCCTGGGGGCAGCAGGAGAAGGGAAGGAGAAGCAGAGTTGAAGAACTAAATGGTCAAACGATGCACGTGGGAGGAGCAGGTGGGATTGTGCAGGAGAAGGAGGAAGAGGAGTGTGAGGGGCAGTAGGGACACAGGATGAGGACGAGGAGTAGCAGAAACGGGAAACACCACAAGGTTCCACCCCTCCCTGTATCTGCAGGCCCCCCTAGCCCCAGGAGCGTTGCACCCCCGACCTGCCGCGGGTGATCAGGGAGAAGGATCCATGATTTTCACAGGGGTAAATCTTGGTGTTTCTGAGCTTTATTGGGCTAAATGTTGGGGCTGAGGTTTTTCTGTGGCGACTGCATCTTTATATTTTTTTCCTCGGTTCCAATGTAAAATGTGCCCAAAAGTATGTATTCTATCACCATCTGTTGAAGCCAGCTGGGGTAGTGATCCTTATCTCCGAGGGAGATATCCTCTGTAAATGGGCCATATGCTAGAAAGCAGGTGGGGGAGTATTCTTGATCTTTTCTTCCATCCATCCTTCCTCCAGGACGATATCAGGTATCTTCTGTTAATGGGCCATTGAGTTCAATACATAACTGATAAAATTCCATCATCCCGTTTTGCGATTCTGCACCCAGGGGGAGGAGCCAAACATTTCGTACCTAGATTCAAACTGAGATTTGGAACACCAAATCATCCCTTACCCACTGGTTTCCAGAGGACAAGAGCTACCAGACCTTTCTACAGCATCACTGCTTCAACAAGACCACTTCATCTGGACTGCTACCACCACCCTAACTAGCGGAGTGTAAGGTTGTATTCTGACTCTGTCAGTTCTTTTCTTTTGAATTGCATGTATTTTATTTTTTTCTCTTGTTTTTTTCTATTAAACTGTATTTCTGACTTGGAGTCTCTCACTGGTTTTGCTTTCAAATCAGCACAATTTTGGAGGGGATTTTGACTGAATCTTGGTGTTTGGAGGTTATTACAGACGCAAGATGCTCAATGACCTGCAGAGATGAACTTGGGCAAGGAGCAACTCCCAGTTTATGGAGCTCTCTTGTTTTTTCCCCAAACCAGGACTTTTCATTCCCATGGCGTGAGGAGATGGAGGAGGCAGAAAAGCCCCGGAGATCCTGCAGGAGGAGGGGCTGCAAACCAAGCACAGGGAGCTGCGAGGAGGAAAGACCCTCCCTGAGCTGGGAAGGCGGCCGGAGATCCAGGCAGAGCTCAGAGCTGGTGGAGAAGCCTCCTGGAGGGGAGAAGCCCCACAAGTGTTTGGAATGTGGGAAGAGTTTCAGCTACAGGTGCAGGCTGATCTGGCACCAGAGGATCCACACTGGGGAAAAGCCCTATGAGTGTGGGGAATGTGGGAAGGGATTCAATGAGATCTCCGGCCTGCTCCGGCACCAGGTGATCCACACAGGTGAACGGCCCTACAGCTGCTTGGAATGTGGGAAGAGCTTTGGATGGAGCTTTGACCTGAAAAAACATCAGCGCATCCACACTGGGGAGAGGCCCTACGAGTGTCCTGAGTGTGGGAAGAGCTTCTCCAGGAGCTCTCACTTGACCCAACACCAACGGAGGCTCCACTAAGGGAAGCCCTGTGAGTGCCCCGAGTGTGGGAAGAGCTTCGTGCTCTGCTCCAGCTCCATCCCCCATGGGAGGATCGGTGTTGGATGGTTGAAAAAAACACAAAAACACAAAAACCAACCAACCAAACAAAAAACCCCAAAACCCAAACAAACACACAAACAAACAAAAAAAAACCCCAAAAACAAAATAAAACCAAAAACCCACTAAAATAGTGATACGCACAGAAGCAATATAAAAACACCAAAATCAAACAAAAAGAATAGTCAACTTTGAAATAAAGAATGGAGAAATGTCATGAACTAACATTTCGCTTTTTTTAAACTATGGAGAAAAAACTCTTGTTTCCTCTAAAACATGTAAAAATATTTTGAAGTGAATATGACTGTTCTAACTGTACATATAAAGAAAAGCATTAATATTAAACAAATGTAAAAATTACAGTAATCTTCTAGGTTTTAGTAATAGAAAACCCCTGCTCTCCCCCCCAAAAAAAGAAAAAGGAAAAAACTCTATTTTAAAAAATAAAGTAAGGTTTTTTTTAACTGTTATAATCCTTAAACTGTGCATCAGAAGTCAATATAGTCCTCGATAACAGTTATGAGAAAAACTGTTAGTCTGTATAAAGGATTTTTAGATAGTAATCAGATTTCCATTATCCTGGGAAGCTAATCACTGTAACATCAAAACAAAAAGAATCCGTTTTCTTGTGGAGGAATCTCCATAGACTGAAAAAAAGTCTCCTCTTTCAAGTAAATGAGTGAAAAACTATTTTAGAGATGGTAGACTGAGTTGTTTTTGTACGTGTTTAGTATTAAAAAAAATGTATGGAAGAAAAAGCAGTAGACTAAAGTTTTGTTCTAAGGGTTTTTTTCATATAGTTTCTAGTAATAAAATTTCTCTTTATACCATTTAAAGTAAATCCTGGTTTTTGTCTACTTCTTAATCCTCTCTAACAACAAAAAAATTCAAATTAATAAACCAAAACGACTACATTTAACCTCAGTGATTCCAGGATTTTGATTTCCTATTGTCCAAGGGTGTCCTCCGCAGCCAAATGGTGATGGACTGGGGCAAAGACCAAGATTTTGGAGACAGTGGGGTGGAAACTCCTCCAAAAATGTTCTTCCCTCCCTCCCAAGCACATTAATCCTCTACTTGCACAGACACAGAAATCCTTTTATTTTGGCCTTGATTTGCTTTTCATTTCTCTTCATCCCTTTAAAACATCCAACACTGGGGTAAAAATAAAGACACAGATCTGAGACATGGGTGGGGACATGGGGGGACAATGACAGGGTGGGACACAGACATGGAGAGTGACATGGGGACACCTGGACATGGAGGGGGACGTGGCCATTCATGGTGACATGGGGGGACCCAGGCATGGATGGAGATGTGGGGGACAGTGACAGGGATGGAAACATGGTGGGGACACAGCCATGGGTGAGGACATGGTGGGACATGGCCAGTGACATGTGGGGACACGGCCACGGCCGGTGCCATGGGGGGAACTTGCAGGGGCTGTGGGGGATGCTGGCTTGGAGGGAGTTGAGGGTTCCTGGCAGGGACTTGGGGCTCGCTGAGGCCTTTGGGGACCCCAGGCCGAGCGGCTCCAGCTGCGCTGGGAGACCCTGGTGGAGGTTCTGGGGCAGCTGCTCAAGGACCCCCTGCCCTGGAGCCCCAGCCGGGCATTGGGCTCCTGGAAGGGAATGAACGTCCTTGTCCCCAGCACGACAGATTTCTTATTTCTTGCAGGTGCAAATGGTTCTCTTACCAGAATAGCTTGTTGTGTTAATTGTTTTCATGCTGAAGATTGTTTTCACCTGGGAACAAGAAAGTTACTTAGCTGCACATAGAAGAAGTGACAGGCTAGCTATTAATTTAGCAGAGAGCAAGACCTGATTTTATGAAGCCTTCCTTTTATCATTTGTCTACCTGACTGCAACATCTCACCCTTTTTCATTAATTCAAAGAAGGTTCATATCTTCTGATGATAAAATAGCTCTCTCTTGTGAGGGTGTTATCTCATTAAGGTTATCACTGGTTATCTGTTAGATATGGGATAAGATACACAAAAGACCGATTACAATCAACAAAACTTAGCAAATTCTATCATGTCATTGACCCAGGGTTTCACAGCATGAGAAAACAAAAGAATAATGTCCAGTGTGTCCTAGGGAAATGGAAATAAATGACCATTGTTTTAAAGTCCAAATAGTCCATTAGCTGGAAATGTTGATCTTTGACATCACTGAATGTGCTCTTGGATCCTGGAACAGGGAATAACTGAAGAAGGTTAGTAGGAACACTGTACCATGATGATGACACAAGGCTTTTGTTGGCAATTTGCCTGTAAATTTCCAGACACAGCCATGTCTTGGCAGTCCTACTTCTGGTTTTGTTCTGGCCACGAAGGCTGCATGGTGATTAGGTTCTTTTTCTTCTCACTGGGCTTCATTTTCTTGGAGGCAACTGATGTTTGGCTGAATGAACAGGTGACTGCTTTGAACTTGTTGATGACAAAAACACATGCATACCTTCTCCTTAAGTTAATGAATTAATTAGACTTCGTCATTGTACCTTCAATTGAAGAGCCTTACATAGAAATATTTTACTTTTTTTTGGTATAAATACTGCAAAAAAAATATAAATATATAAATATTTAGAGCTAATTCCACCTTCTTTGTTTTAAAAACAGCATGCTTGATTTTGCCATGAAAGGAAGTTCAAAA
Source organism: Sturnus vulgaris (assembly GCF_052056855.1). NCBI lineage: Eukaryota > Metazoa > Chordata > Aves > Passeriformes > Sturnidae > Sturnus > Sturnus vulgaris. The sequence continues at coordinate 10,361,031 of NW_028276170.1, forward strand.
CAAAACAATACATGTAGTAAAACCAAAAACTTAGAGTAATTGGGAATAATTGTGATACAACAATCCAAAACATTTCCTATAACAGATATAATTAATAACACTTGTGAAATTAGATGATTAACAAGCATTAAAACATTGTACCATCATCCCAGTGTCTGCAACAGCTGATAAACCTCAAATCAGTGAAGAACTGGATGAGCGTCTATTGGGGGTTGTTTTTTCCTTTCCTCTCTGCCTGTGGAATTTTTTCCCATTGACATGCTAAGAAGCACTGATGGTTGGGTCCCAGCACCAGGGAGGGCATCCCTGGTTTTTTGGGAGTTTCTCTCGGAGGGCGGGGGGAGGGAAAGGGGGAACACGGTGAGATTGGAAGCAGGTAAAGGAGGGTGGGGGGCAGTTGCTGGCTCTCGCTCGCTTTTGGCTCTCGGAGCAGAAAGGTCATTGCTACCCCCCCACCATCCCAACGCCGGGAGCTGCCTCTCTGTTTTGGACCCCGCAGCCCTGCTTGGACGCCCTCCTGCTTCAGCTTGCTGTTTTCCCAGCATCCTGCCTCTCCTCCATCCCTTCCCATCTGGGACACAGCTGCCATCACCCCCAGCCCCTGCAGGTGCCGGGATCGTCACATCTGCCCCGTCCACCGGGAATCTGCCAGCGCTCACTGCCAGCGGTGACGGTGACTGCAGCACAGGGGAAAAGAGCCTGAGGCCCAGAAGGACTGGAACTGGGTTCCTGTTCTGCTTCTTGTTAATTCCAGAGTTGTTGTTCTGTTTGCCTTCTTAGATATACTAGTAAAGAACTGTCATTCCTATCCCCAAAACTTTGTCTGATAGCCCCTTAATTTCAAATTTATACTGATTCAGAGGGAGGGATTTACTTTCTCCATTTCAGGGGAAGGCCCTGCTTTCCCTAGCACACACCTGTCTTTTATTCAAACCAGGAGTGATTTTGGCACCCAACGGTGGAACCTGTGGGCATTGAGTGGAAAGGCTGGAAAAGCAATAACAGTTCTTGAGTGACCTGATTTTGTGTTTTAGGTGACACCATGTTGTCCAGCTTACCCTGGCTTGGGCTGCACGTGGTCACTGCTACATCTCTCCCATTTGCAGGCCCTTATTTGAACATGGGTCCTATCACTAAGGTTACTGTGACTATTATCCAGTTCATTTTGTGGGTTGATAAGGTGAGGAATTCATGGGTTTTTAACTTCCTCTGGAAGATGGCAACGTGGGTTCAGAGCTATCACACTCTAACTGTGTGTTTTTGGGGTTTAATTCAATAATGGTACTTACTGTGAGGAAATGACAGAAGGGGAAATTTTCTCCCTTCCCTTCATCCAGTTCACCATTTAGGTCCACTGCACCAGTTTTCAAAGGCTTCAAAGGGTTCAAATCTTCTCTAAATGCTAATGCATTTACAGTGGCTGGCGTTGCTGATATGCCTGTTAAACCTGTTCTATTTAACATTCAGAGATAAGGGGAGATTGATTTGGATAACAACCCTGATACCTACCCCAGGAAATTGGGATGCTGCTGCAGAGACTGACCCTGCCCCACAGCCCACTTCAGAAATGGCACACCCGGATTGGGTGGGTGTTTTACTGAAGGAGATGTGTGAGATGTGTGAGATGCTGAAGGAGTATCTTTCCACAGCTGGTGAGAAACCCTCCCCCTGCCTTAAAGAGGGAGAGTCTGATGGTGCAGCAGTGGAACCCACAGACATTACATCTGTCCAGGTTCCAGCTGAACTGCAAGGGCAATCACAGCCAGCAACAGTCGCGCCTGTGGAAACAAAGAAGTCTAAGATGAAAACAAGGCACCTAGATAATAAGGATAAGAAAGGAGGGCCCTCACAACCAGCAGGAGAGCCAGAGGTTGAGATCATCACCAATTCCCTGTCGTACAAAAGTCTCCATACTCTGCAAAAAGACAGTGAGTGACGAGGCCGTGAGGCTTTTACCACCTGGTTACTGCAGGTTTGAGACCTTATGGGTACAGGTGTGCAACTGGATGGTCCTGAGGCAAGGAATTTGGGACCCTTGACCCAGGACTCAGGTGTGGATCAGGTATTTGTAAGGGAGCCAGGGCCCCTTTCCCTCTGGGAGTGCCTTTAATGAGTGTAAGAGAGAGGTTTGTCCACAGAGAGAGAATGCAGGAGCACCACCATAGAATGTGCTGGAAGACCCTTGAGGAAGGGATCCAAGAGCTGAGAGAAGTGGCAGTGCTGGAGGTGCTCTTTGGGAGGGATGGACAGCATGACAATGACCCTGACAAGGTCAGGTGCACAGGGCAGATGTTGTGGAATCTGACAGACCTGGGGCCATCTCAATACACCACCTTCATTGCAACAATTAATGCTGATAATAACAGAGACAGTGGGTTCTGTTGCTAACAAGCAACAATCTTAGAAATTTTGAGAGTATAATCAAGGCCCAATGCAGGCTCATGTCTCTGCTGTAATTGTGAGCCTCCAAGAGGAGATGAGGGAGATGAGGGAGGAGGTGAGGAAGAACAGTTCCCAAGCAACACCAGTGCTGTCATATCACGAGTTTCTGGAACACATTTTCAAGCCCTTCCAGCTGTTTCTGTCTTGCATCACAAAATTTGCCATGTGTTTTGCCCTTTTAAAGGACTTGTTACGTGCATTAACATCCAAGGGGTTGCTTTCATCGTGCCCCATCCATCCCACACGGCAGCTCTTGCCATGGCCTGGAGGAAGCAGGAGACAGCAAGGATCAGCTGGAAGGCGCTGGCCACGAATGTCCCTCCCGCAGGCCCCTGGAAGGTCTCTGTGCTCTGCCCACGCCGCCCCTCGTGCGCGCAGGGAGCAGAGCCCTCCCAGCCGGGGCAGGATTCCTAATGGTTGCTGGTGTTTTTTTCTAGGGAGACTTCCTGCTCAATGCAGGCTTCCCCTCAGGATGCCTGATGGTCTCTGGTGGTTTCAGTGGGGACAGCTCCTGCTCAATGCAGGCTTCCCCTTGGGATCCCTCATGGCAGCTGTTGCTGAGGTTGCTGCATGGTTGCAGGCCTGAGCTGTCGCCTGTCCCCAGCCCCTGCCCGCTGAGGGCCTGCTCTTCCAGCCTGCTGGGCATGGGGCTGGCTGCTTTGGAGTTGGGATTCACCTTTTCCTCCTCCATGTGCAACTGCCTGGAGCACAGAGATCCCGGGAGCTGCTTCCTCCTGAGCCAGTGGCACTCCTGGCACTGGGCAGCGCAGGGCCCTGTGCCCCGTATATACCCCTGCAGGGCGGGGCTGTGCCATGTCACCAGGACAACAGAATGGCCAACAGCACCCAGGAACCCGATAGAACGGCCCTGTGTCACAAAGGGCCCAGCCCAGCACCCCTTCAGCAGCCCAAGCCCCTGGAAGTGGCATGGAGCAGCAGCCAGACTGGAGGGCTTCTAGCCCCTTGTTCTGATCCACTGATGAAAATGATCAGAAATGGCTCTGCCTCAATTAGGGTGCAAATGAGAGCATGTGCCAAAGTCAGCAGTATGGATTTTACTGTAGGGTAAACAAGTGGCAGAGAGAATGAAAAAAAAAGAGAAAAATAGAAATGGAATAGATGTGGGGGGAGAGAAAGAGAGTGAAAGAGACAGATTAAGTAGAAAACCTCACCACTCTGTGGATCCCAATGGAATTCTGCTCTCTGATGGAGAGCATCCACAGATGTCTTGGAGATGGATCCCAGTGGCATACTGTGGATGCTCTACATCTCCATTTTCTTGGTGCTGAGAGTCCCCCAAAAACTCGGAGTTTAGGGGGTCGAGACACACTAATCCATGATAAATGTATATTATAGTTAAAACTTTCACAAAGGATTTAATAGAGGCTTTGTATTGTGCATTATAATATTAATATTTGCAGAAATAAATTTAGTTGTGAAATAATAAATAGTACTTTTAATTTTATAACTAACTGACAATATTTAGAATAACTCAAATATATTTATGAAATGGCTATGTTGATTCAAAGTACTTATAATAAACTTACAGTAGTGGAAATAGCTGAAAGCGTCTGCATGTTCAGACATCATTGAAAGAACCATGCAGATAACATTGAGAGAACAGATGTAAGGAGGACTCTGCTGCTGACTGTCAATAACTGTCACTGAAATTACCAAACAGGGGACCCTTGTGAGCAAGTGACACAGGACCCTCTAAACTGCACAGAAGGGGGGACAGGGGTCGAACCAAGCTAAAGAATTGCCAGATGTAAACGAATTCAATGCAATGTTTGAATATGTATAATCCTTATAAATATGTATTTGACCAATGCAATGAAAAAGATTTTATGGTTACCCAGTGTGCCTCTGGCTGTGGCTACGCACCCAGCACTGTTATTGTCCCTTTTATCTCTTATTAAACTTTTAAAAATTTTAAAGAGTGAGGCTGGTTCCTCACAAAACCCAAGGTGCTCACCACTTTCTTTCCCCCCCAAGCCAGAATCTGTCAATCCCAAACTTTGTTCAGATGTTGGAGGAGGAGGCTGCGAGGAAAAGGAAGATGCCCCGGGTAGGAGGCAGGTGAAGGGGCAGGTGCCCCTTTCCTCCTCTCCTCTGCTCCATCTCCCAGCCCAGCATCACCCCCGGCTGCAGGACAACCCCGCTGCCGACACCTCCTGCCAGGGACGGATTGGGGGGGATCTCCTTCCCCTTCCATCTGCAATGGAGGCAAATCCCATCCTCTCCTTGTCCACCTTCCTTCCTCTCCTCTTCCTGTCCTTCATCCATCCACGTTCCTTTCCCTTCTCCTTCCTCCCTTGCTCCTTCTTGTTCTTTCCTGCCTTTTCCTTTTCCCTTCTCGCTGTCCCTCCCTCTCCTTGTCCTTCCTCCCCCAGACATTGAGCTGCAGACAGAGACCAGGGACAACAAATCCCTGGCACAGAACCTTGTGGAAGAGGCCGTTTTGAGTGGCTCCGTGGCACAGAAATGCAACGGGAAGGAAAAGTCCCAGACATCCCACACAAGGAGTGGCTGCAAACCGAGCCCAGGGAGCTGTGAGGAGGAAAGACCCTCCCTGTGCCAGGAAGGCAATGGGAGATCCGGCCAGATCTTGGAACTGGTGGAGAAGCCTCAGGCCATGGAGAAGCCCCACGGGTGCTTGGAATGTGGGAAGGCTTCAGGTGGAGCTACAAGCTGAGGAAACATCAGAACATCCACACTGGGGATTGGCCCTACGAGTGTGGGGACTGTGAGAAGAGCTTCAGGCAGAGCTCAGCCTATTCCTGCTGCCTCCAAACACAGCAGTTCCAGATGCAGAGATCCCCCTGCAGGCCCTGGAGATCCATGGGGAGGCAGAAATCCCCCTGCAGACCCTGGAGATCCATGGGGATGTAGAGATCCCCCCACAGCCCCTGGAGGAGCCACGCAGGAGCGCGGGGATCCCTGAGAGGAGGCTGTGACCCCGCAGACAGAGGGGCCCCCGCTGGAGCAGCCTGTCCTTGAAGGACTGAGCCCGTGGCAGAGTGACCCACGCTGCAGCAGAGTGGAGGGGGCTGGTACCCATGGGATGGACTCAGGTTGGAGAAGTCCAGGAGAAGTCTCCTGTGGGAGACACCCCAAGGTGCAGCAGGGGAACGACTCCTGTCCCTGAGCAGAGGGAGAAGCCACTGGGGATGAACTGACCATGGCCCCATTGAAGCGTGGAAAAACACTCAATAACCCACAAAATGAGTTATAAGAGTAGGTGTGTATTTATTCAGCGCTGAGGTGCATGGTGGATAGCTCTTCCAAAAACATGCACACCTTTGGCGACCTGGCCTCTCCTTTTATTCTCTACAAACTAGGACTACACAATACACCTGTAGCCGTGGAAAAGGGTTTTAACCCTTTAAGTGCAGCAGAAATAAGATGCACAGCTACATGGTCATCTTTCATGACAGGAAGAAAGAGAAAAGTTTATTCAGAAATACACTTGGTTTTATAGCATGACTCGCAACTCCAAGAGTAGAGAAAAGGTGATTGGTTCAGAGAGAAGACACCCCATTCCCAGGGCCTGGTCACACACCACAACAGATGTTCTATCTTTGTTACTAATTCCTTTTTATTTTGACCAAATTATCACCCTGAGAGAAATTCTCCCCAGCCTTGAGCTGGACCAGCTTATCGGCTGGGAACAGAGCTGAAAAGCTCCAGCCTGGAATATTTTTTAGGCTGTATTTTCTTGCTTTCTCAATATGTGTCCCACAGGTCCCCCTTCTGAAATATATTAAAAAAAGAAGAGAGAAGTGTTTGTGCTTCCCAGAAGAGCCAGGAAAAACAAACGCAACCCAAAGACCTGAGGATATTTGAGTGCCAAGGGTTTGGTGTCTTTTTTCTGCCTAAATCCCATCACTAAGTGAAGTAAAACAATGGACATTTCACCACTAAGTGATTATACTAATACAATTGTGAAAACTGCGACTATTTCACCCAAACACATATCAACAGCTCAATGAACAGATGAATGTCCATCCCCCACATGTAGAGGGATCATCCCGTTGGTGTTTGGTTTGTTGTGCAGCATGGAAACTGAATAGTCACCACATTCTGCTTTTGCTGGCACAGGACAGAGTGAGCATTTCTTGCAGGTCACAGTAGAAACCCAGATGTGTCTCATCCAAAGCCTGTAATGAGGCAAAGGTGATTCACAAGAACAGGATTATTTTGATTTCTTTTTCTCTTTTTCCAATTTCTCTGTCCTGCCTTGGAGACAGCAACAGAATTTTGCTGTTCTGCATTTGAGACAGCAACAGCTATAGGAAAAACCTGTGCTTCTCCCATTTGACTGTCATCCATGCAATTTGTCAGGAATTCTCCTGCAGAAATTGACTCAAGCACAGAAATATCTGCCTGAGAATTCCGTTTCCCCATGCCCACCCCAAGAATGGACCGAGACCCAGCTCCTCCTCCTTTCGAAACGAGAGCAGGGTTGTTGCTGCTGCCAGCACAGGGCTGGAGCGATGCAGCGCGGTGGATCGGTAGGAGGAGACCCCCTGAGACCGGACAGACAGACAGGTCTCCTCCGGTCGATGAGATCGGTGCTGGGGTCAGCAAATTCGAGGAAAAAATCATCTCTTCTTGGCGAATGAATGATGAGGCTGAGGGGGAAAGAGAAAACACCCTTTCCTTTGCCGCAGCAGAGAAAGAAGGCGGAGACCCAGGCCCCACAAAGGAGCCAGGCTCTGACACCAGGGAGAGGAGAGGAGCCGGCACCATCCCCGGGCTGGGGAAAGGTGCCCGCGTCCCCCTCTCAGCAGCAAGCGGGTCGGGATCCGATGTCATCGTGAAAGGGCGGGCCAGCACCACCGCTCTCTCTGAGAGCGAGGGCGACAGCCCGGCAGGGGAGGGGGGAGTTGCCACCGCCCCTCGGGCTGGGGTTGGCGGCCGCATCTCCCTCCCAGCATCGGGCGGCCCCGGAGGGCAGCGCAGCCCCCGCAGGCGCTGGCCGTGAGGCTGCGCCCCCCGTGAGCGGCTCGGGGGGGGCTGCTGAGTTGGAGCGGCTCACGGCGAGCTCGAGGCTGCCCAGCAGCAGCCAGCGGTGTCAGCTCCGGGCGGGCGGCGGCGAGCGCGTCAGCCACTACGGCGACCGGAGCGCTCCCCGCCCCAGCGAAGGAGGGGGCGAGCGAAACGGCGCCCGGGCCCGTCCCGGGAAAGGACAGAAAGGGCGGGTCAGCCGCCGGCGGCCCCGCTGCAGCAGCGGTGGCGGCGGCGCCGGGGCTGGGCCCCGCCGGCGACCCCGAGCCCGCAGCCGCCGGTGCATGGGCAGCAAAAGCGGGCACAGCTGCCGGGGACGCGCAGTCCCCGGGCGCTGCCAACTTCTCGCTCGCGGTGCCCGGGAGCGTCTCGGGCACTGCTGCGCCGAGTTGAGTGGCTGTTAAAACTTCTAGTTCCTTATTTACAGCTTGCATAACTTGTTCTGTGATCACGGCCATGAATGAGTGACCACGCCACTTGGAAAAAACTCTGTCTCTGCGGGCGAGGGGGACACGTGAGCGGGGAGCCGGCGCTGCGAAAGCGGCTCGGCTGCCTCATCCCGTGATGGGGGGGAATGGATGCCCCTCGGAGCGCTGCTGGGGGAGAGCAGCGGTCGCCGCCGCCTCCCCTCCCTTGGTTTGGGGAAGGTGGGGGACGAGGGGATTGATCACCGCCCCCGCTGGGCTGCGCGGGGCCCCCGGAGAGGCACGGACCACCGCGCAGCCGTCCCGGCCGCTCGCAGCGGCGGCAGGCGGAGAGGGATCAGCCGGCATTTCTGTGCGCCTGGACTCTGCGATCTTGCTCACAGCGAGAGCTCGGGCTTGTGCCAGCACAGCCCGCATGGGCGGCCGTGAGGCCCCGGCAGGTAGAGGGCCCCGGGACGCAGATGGGGAGACACGGAGAGGTAAAGGTTCCGGTGCAGTCTAAATCAATTAAAATGTCTCTCAGAGTTGAGAGCACGGTGTCCTGCTGTTTAGAATGTTGAATTCCCATACTTAAAGAAAAACCCGGTCCTCCCAGGAATAATCCTGGGGTTTCCGCCGCCTAAAGCGAGCTAAACAATAGCTCTGGAGCAAAAGTGCTCTCGTTACCTCTGTGATGGAGGCACAGCCGACGAATTCCGTGGGATGTCCTGTCCCGCTGCAGTCGGGTAAGGGTCCACGATCTTCCCAGACGGCTCTCTCGGTCCCGGTTGTCGTCACGGGTCCGATCCTAGCCCCAGAGACCGGTGTCCTGGTTTTCTGGGTATTCCAGCCTGCTCCAGCACAGCTCTGGCTAGACAAAGCTCAGCTCTGAGCACAGCCCCGGTTATCGACAGCCTCGCTGGGTATGCCCCGGTTCGGCAGGCTTCAGGCCCCGAATTCTTCAGTGCCCTTTTCAACAGAGGTCCCGTGGACCTTCAGATGTCCATCGGTGGAACCTTCCAAATGTAGCCATGGAAAGGGGTTTTAACCCTTTAAGTGCAGCGGAAATAAGATGCACAGCTACATGGCCGTCTTTCATGAGAGGAAAGTAAGAGACAAGTTTATTCACAAACACACTTGGTTTAATAGTATGACTCGCAATTCCAAGAGTAGAGAAAAGGTGATTGGTTCAGAGAGAAGACACCCCATTCCCAGGGCCTGGTCACACACCACAACAGGTGTTCTATCTGTGTTATTAATTCCTTTACATTTTGAACGAGTTATCACCCTGAGAGAAATTCTCCCTAGCCTACAGCTGGACCAGCTTATCAGCTGGGAACAGAGCTGAGAAGCTCCAGCCTGGAATATTTTTCAGGCTGTAATTTTCTTGCTTTCTCAATATGTGTGCCTACACAGCAAAGCCCAGGAGGCCGGGAGGAGAGCCCGGGGCCAGCGCAGCTGCTTGGGAGTCGCTCCTTCCAGGACCTGGACCCAACCCATCCCTGAGCAGCCACTGCCAGCCCCGACCCTCCCTGCCCCGTGACAGCTCCCCCAGCTCAAGGGGACAGAGTCAGGCCCTCTCAGGACACATCTGGGCTTGGACCTCCTCCAATGGGACGCCAGGTAAAGAGGGAAACCATTGAGAGCATCTCCAGAGACACAGCCTGACCAGCAGTGTCAGCAGGCAAAACAAAGGTTTTGCTAAGCAATGGCCTTTGATGGAGCAAAACATTTACAATCAGGGCAATCCATTCGTGCAGATGGGAGTACACTTTGGGGGCACAGCTAAGGCCATGAGGTCACAGCAGGCTCTGGGGTCACAGCAGGCTGAGGTCACAGAAGGCTGTGAGGTCCCAGAGGTGCCAGAGCCCCGTGGTTGCACAGCACCACAGGCACCGAGCAGTCAGGCCTTGAGCACAACTGCTGCGGCAGCAGCGGCGGCGGCGGCAGTGGTGCTGACATTGGGACAGCGGTGTCAGGACAGCGGGGGCAGCAAGAGCTGCGGGACTGGCACAGGGCAAGGCACCATGGCCCTTGCTCTGCGCCTCTTCCTCCTGCTCCTCCTGGCACTGGCCCTGCCTGCCAGGGCTGCCCAGGCAGCTCCGTGGAGAGCACAGGGAGCAGGTGAGCTGGGGGCCTGGCTCCCCTTTCCTGGGACAGCGCTCCCTTCTCCCCAGGGAGCGTTGGGGATGGTTTTCCATAGGGCTTTAGGGAGGTTTTCCTCTGTGGGAGGGAGAGACCCTGCAGGGGCCCTGGGCTGTTCTGGTTTCCCCTCCAGGGATGTTGAACAGGGCATGGAGAGAGTGTGCAGAGTGACCAGAGCCAGCCCAGAGCCCCCCAGGCCCCTCTGCAGCTTTGGCCATGTCCATTCACATCTGGTTCCCACAGCCTCACCCTATGCATACACTTGAAGTGCAACTGTTTTGCTCTAAGGTCTTCCAAAAGCCAAGAGCCAAGACACAGGAGACCAGAAATCTCTGAAGGCAGCCAAACATCTGGACCAGATGCTAAGTGATCTGGAGAGACACCGTGGTGGGTGCATTTCCCTTCTTTGCACTGCCCAGTTCCCTAAGGTAGAAGGGGATCCCAGCACACCATGGAAATGCTTCTGATCTGTGCTCCCTTCTAGGTGAGGTTCCTGGGAAGGCTTCTCAAGGAAGTTGGGTGGAAGATGATTTCGAACTCTTGGGAGCTTCTGCAGGTAAGTTCTTAACTTCCCCTCACAGCACAATCATTGACAACCTGACAGGAACCAGGTGACAGAAGCTTGTGTGGCTGTTGAGTTACAGGTGTGTCTGCAGGGAGCACTTTTCAAGCTCCAGGGCTGGATGCTGTGTCCAAATCCAATTCCCATAGCAGGAGTGAGTAGTGTGTACCTGCTGACCCCACAAGCTGAGCACTGCTTTTGTGGAATCCATCTACATGAAGTTGAATTACTTGCTCTAAGATCCACCAACAGGCAAGGCCCAAGAAACAGGAAACAAGAAATCCCTGGAGGCAGCCAAACTGCTGGACCAGATGCTGAGTGATCTGCAGAGACGCCGTGGTGGGTGCATTTCCCTCAGCCTTCTCCTGACACTCAGCAGCCGGGGGCTTTCTCTGCACATCTGGACACGCCGTGCCCGGCACAGCAGGAAGGGATCCATGGCAGCCTCGCTGTCCCACTGCTGCTGTCACAGCCTACAGGGCTGTTTCCCAGCCTGGCCTGGCTGCAGCTTCTCCCCAGCCTCTGCAGGAAGGCATTTGGCATCATCTGACAGGGAGCCCAAAGTGCCCCACAGGCCATGCACATCCTGAGATCCCTGAAATTTCCTGGTCTCAGGGTAGATCAGGAGGGGTGGCTGTTTGGAGGAGGGAGGGCCCCGTGGCAACCCCAAGAGCCTGGGCCTTTTCCTGATCCTTATCCATGTCTTGGACAAATATTACTTACTGAAGATGCCCCCTCCCCAATGGGGAACGGTTCCATCTGATCCAGCTGCGCCTCTTCCTTTCTCCAGAGGTGGACCAAAAGGCCTTGGTGAAGGCAGCGCTTCCTGGAGGAAGCAATGGCTCCGTGCCACCCCCTGGTACACAAAGGGAGGAGATGCCAGGCAGAGCCACAGAAGGTGATTGCTGTGCCAGGCTCAGCCAAGCTGAGCAATCCTGCTGGGATCCCTCCGTGGGAGACACCGCCCGAAACCTGGGAGGGGCTGCAAGGGGTGACCATGGTGGGGAAAGGGCAGAGGGGGAGAGCAGGGCTCCAGTGTGTCCTGACAGGGCCTGGCTCTGTCCCCTTGGGCTGGGGGAGCTGTCACGGGGCAGGGAGGGTCGGGGCTGGCAGTGGCTGCTCAGGGATGGGTTGGGCGCGGCTCCCTGGAAGCAGCGACTGCCCAAGCAGCTGCGCTGGCCCCGGGCTCTCCTCCCGGCCTCCTGGGCTTTGTTGGGTGGCACAGCCTGTGCCAAGGGGTGCCAAGGTGCCTGCAGGCCCCAGCTCTGGGGCAAACAGAGAACGTCCTGGCCCTATGCAGCGAGCTGCCAGCTCAGCAGTGGAGCACAGCACGGGCTCACGCTCCCCATTGCTCCCACAGATGTTATCCCTGAAACAGGAATAGATGCTCAGGATCCAGCGCGCCTTCCAAGAATTGTCTGCCCCCAGGATGTGCGCTGGTCCTGCATGATCGGCACAGTAGTGACAATGTTCACTGTGCCACTTGTCCTGCTCTGCTGCTATTTTGGCATTCGGAAGCTCTATCAGATAGGACGGTAAGTTGCTGATTTTTCTCCGCAGTTTTATTAAAACTCTGCTCATTGCATTGGTAGCCTGGCTCATGGTCATGCTGCTGTGGAGCTGTGGCAAGTCCCTGTTGTCCCAATAACTCTGATAAGGGTTCTGCTGCTGCCCAGTGCTTTAATTGGCCTCTTAATTGCTGGGCCTTGTCCTGGGGAGCCCGCTGGGGCTGCAGCCAGTGCTGGCTCCCACTGAGGCTGCGTGGCCAAGAGCAGCCCCAGGAGCAGCGGCAGAGGCAGAGCAAGTTCACAACAATATTTGGGAATGCATTTCAGGATGGGAATGTGGTTATTTAGCAGCTCATGTAAAGTTTCATGGTAATAATGATGTTACAGGATGAGCAAATTTTCTACAATTCAGTGTTTAAACAAATCCAACCCGATGGAGGTTTGGCTTTGGTCTTGAGACTTTGCTCTGTGTGTGAGCCCTGTTCTCGACTGATTTTGGATTCACTTTTGGGTGAAGACTTATCCCAGCCCTGATCCTTGGCAGCTCTGGGCTCAAAGGGACAGCTGAGGCTGCACTGCACATGACTGGGGTGCAGGGCTCCATTATCAAAGGGCTTTGAGAAGTTTAAATTACTGTATTTTTACTACATGGTTTTGTTTATGAAATTAATCCACTTTTTTTAAACCTAGCTTTAAAAAAATTTCTTTTCTATTGCTTTTACCAGTTATTTGATCTAGTGAATTATGGCATAATTATCCCAAGGTTGAATTAGAAGACTGTAAGTACTAGAAAATGAACTAATTTTTACACTCTTCTGTCTTTCACAGACTTATGCTGGTTTGATGTGACCAACAGAAGAGGTTTTTGCTTGCTTTGAATTCAAACAAGGAGCAAAGCTGGAACCTGTTGAAATGAGTCTCTTGACTTCACAGCTAAAGCAAACTGCCAGGGTTCTTTTTTTTTCAGCTTTGGGTGGGGATATAAAAATATACCAGCAGCATATACTATAAATAAATATATACTAAATACATAGCAACAAATAGTCCAGTAAAGTAACTGATCTAAATGAGGGGTTTGGTGTGTTTGCTCACCAAGCCCTGAGTTCCTCAGAGCTGCAGCTCCCTGCTCTCTGTGCAGACAGAGGCTGGCTATGGGTGACAGTGCTGTGTCTGGCCTGGTGCACACCAGCTCCACACAGGAGCTAAGGGATTATCCCTGCACACTCCATCCTGGAAGAACCGAGTTCATTGATGAATCTGACACAATTTATGGCATGGCAGAAAAAAAAAAAAGGTTAGAATTGATTCCATTCCAAACAGTTTACATTTTGCTGTGTGTAATGCAGATCGGAACTAGAAGTTTCCTATTCATGCACAATTTGCTGTCTGAGAGCCCACAGTCCTCAAAGTCACAGGGGCTTGCAGAGCTGTGTGTGAGATGACTTTAAAAACAAAAACAACCTTTATGTGCAACACCTGTCTTCAAAACTTGACAATCCAAATCACAAGCTGATTCCTACTGGTAACTGGAAAAAACCCCAGCCAAATAACAAAATGGAAAGTGTGACCCAACAAAACAGGCAAACAAAACAACCAGCAAGAAAAAAATCAAAACCCATATAAAAACCCCCATAAATCCAGAAAAATATAAAAATCAGGTGAAGGAGGCAACGATCAAAGAGCGACAAATGGCCAGAGGAACTACAGAAAGGACAGATAATTAGAAAGGACAGGTAATCAGTGGCTATGGCACCAAACTAGCCAGGGGGATCTGAGATACAGTTCCCACCCTTCTGAAAACAAAATAAACAGAAAATAAACTATGATGATTGTGAAATTTGACTCTGCATGTTTAGCTTTAATATATCCATTGTGTGTAAGTTCTGTTTGCCTTGTTAAGTCACATCCTCTGGCAAAGGTGTTTTTCTGTCCAAAGAAAAACACTGCAGTGGAAGAGGAGGCCAGCTTGGAAAATATTAAAAGCAAGAGCTAACAATAAAGTACTTGTTTTTAATATGTTGGTTGCTGTTTGATCATGGGTTTTTTGTCTGTCTTTGAAAGCAGCCCCTTGGATGTTAATGCACGTAACAAGTCCTTTTTAAAGGGCTGTCTTTGCAAAACACCTGCAAATTTTGAGATGCAAGACAGAAACAGCTGGAAGGGCTTGAAAATGTGTTCCAGGAACTCGTGATATGACAGAGTCTGATTAACACAATTTACTGTCATGAAGTGCGAGATGTAAGTTATCAATAAAATACTCAGAGTGTACTCTAACTTTGGGGTCTGTGACTCGCACTGGTGCTGCTTGGGAACTGTTCCTCCTCCCCTCCTCCCTCATCTCCCTCATCTCCTCTTGGAGGCTGACAATTACAGCAGAGACATGAGCCTGCACTGGGCCATTGATCATACTCTCAAAATTTCTAAGATTGTTGCTTGTTGGCAACAGAACCCACTGTCTCTGTTATTATCAGCATTAATTGTTGCAATGAAGGTGGTGTATTGAGATGGCCCCAGGTCTGTCAGATTCCACAACATCTGCCCTGTGCACCTGACCTTGTCAGGGTCATTGTCATGCTGTCCATCCCTCCCAAAGAGCACCTCCAGCACTGCCACTTCCCTCAGCTCTTGGATCCCTTCCTCAAGGGTCTTCCAGCACATTCTATGATGGTGCTCCTGCATTCTCTCTCTGTGGACAAACCTCTCTCTCACACTCATTAAAAGACACTCCCAGAGTGAAAGGGGCCCTGGCTCCCTTACAAATACCTGGTCCACACCTGAGTCCTGGGTCAAGAGTCCCAAATTTCTTGCCTCAGGACCATCCAGTTGCACACCTGGACCCATAAGGTCCCAGACCCAAAGTAATCACGTGGTAAAAGCCTCACGGCCTTGTCACTCAATGTCTTTTTGCAGAGTATGGAGACTTTTGTACGACAGGGACTTGGTGATGATCTCAACCTCTGGCTCCCCTGCTGGTTGTGAGGACCCTCCTTTCTTAACCTTATTATCTAGGTGCCTTGTTTTCATCTTAGAATTTCTAGTTTCTACAGGGGTGACTATTGCTGGCTGCCAGTGCCCTTGCAGTTCAGCTGGAACCTGGACAGATGTAATGTCTGTGGGTTCCACTGCTGCACCATCAGACTCTCCCTCTTGAAGGCAGGGGGAGTTTCTCACCAGCTGGGGAAAGGTACTCCTTCAGCATCTGGGTCATCTCTTTCCCCTACCCACTCTGGGTGTTTCATTTCTGAAGTGGGCTGTGGGGCAGGGTCAGGCTCTGGGGCAGCAGCTCGATTTCCTGGGGTAGGTATCAGGGTTGTTATCCAAGCCAATATCCCCTTATCTCTGAATGTTAAATAGAACAGGCATATCAGCAACACCAACCACTGTATGATATCATGAGCATTTAGAGTGGATCTGAACTCCTTCAAATCTGGTGGAGAGGACTTAAAAAACTGGGTGATGGGTTGGGAGTACATTTTCCCTGCTGACACTTCTTCACAGTAAGTACCATTATTGAAGCAAACCCCAAAACTACACACTCAGAGTGCAATAGCTCTGAATCCATGTGGCTGTCTTCCAGAGAAAGTTAAAAATCCATGAATTTCTCTGCTGATCAACCCACAGAATGAACTGGATAATAGCCACAGGAACCTCAGTGATAAGACCCATGTTCAAAAAAGGGCTTGCAAATGGGAGAGATATAGCAGTGACCACATGGAGCCCAAACCAGGGTAAGCTGGACAGCATGGTGTCACCTACCACAAAACTTAGGTAACTCAAGAGAACTGTTATTCCTTTTTCACCCTCCTCTCAATGCCCTCAGGCCCAAATCTGTCTTGGTTTGGAAGACAGGTATTTGCCAAAAGAGACAGCAGCCTCTCTTTGAAATGGAGAGCATAAACCCCCCTCCCTTCACTTTACTATAATTTTGAAATCAAGGGGCTCTCAGGTAAAGATATGGGGGTAGGAATAACAGTTCTTCACTAATATATCTAACAAGACAAACAAAACCAACAGCTATGAAATTAACAGCCAACAGAACAATAACTCAGTTCTAGTCCTTTTTTGGCCGCAGACACCCTCTCCTTGCCCTGCAGTTACCGGGGCTGTGGGCAGGTCCCGTCCCCGCAGCTGCGGGAGGACCGGGGCAATGGCTGCGGCCTCGTCCCCGGTGGGAGAGGGATGGGCAGAGACTTCTCTGCTCACCGTGTCGGTCACGGTGCCCAGCAGGGTGTCCGGAGCTGGGAGACCGAAAGCGGGAAAGGGAGCAGTGCGGTGTCCCACAGCAGAGAACGCGGCTCCCGGCGCTGGGATGGCGAGGGGGTGGCGGCAGCAGCACCGGCGTCTTTCCTCCGACTCCACGAGCGAGAGAGAGAGAGCGACTCCCAAACCTCTCCTTTACCTGCTGCCTGCACATCGCGGTGTTTCCCCCTCTTCCCTCCCCCTCCCCTCGAGGGAAAACCAGCCGGCTGAGCCAGGGGTAGCCACAGCTTCTTAGCATAACAATGGGGAAAATTCCACAGAGAGAAAAAGGGGAACACCCAACCTCCAACAAACAGTCATATTCACTTCATAATATTTGTATGTGTTATAGGGAAACAAAAGTATTTTGTCCATAGTTTAAAAAAAGAGAAATTTTCGTTCATGACTTTTCTCCTTTCTTTATTTAGGATTTGACTTTTCTTTTTGTTTTATTTTGGTGTTTTTATATTGTTTCTGTGTGTATTACTATTTTGTCTTTGTTGTTGTTGTTGTTTTTTTCAATTTAGGAGCGAAAATAAAGTATCTGTAAAGTTTTATTCTGGGCATTGAAAGAGTTAATACCTTGCCCAGGCAGCAGAGGGTTTTGTGATTTTTCCCAGGTGGGGCAGTCGGAGTTATTTAGGATAAAGAGTCTTTCAAGGCCACGCTGGGGGCTGGGTGAGGACTGTAGGGTTTAGTCAGAGGAGCCGTGATGAGTTTCTGGTTTCATGGCTGTTCTCCAGCACCCGCTGCACTCAATTCCAGCCACGGGCCGGGGGTTCTTCCTCCACCCTGCCCAGCAGGGCACCACCAGAAGATAGGATTGAACACAGAAGATTTTCTGGGGTTAAAAGTCAACAAATCCACTCTCCCTAAGGAGTTCCCAATGTCAGTTTGGGTCCCAATGGACGTTCCTGCCCCAGCATTCATCCAGGTGCCCACAGGGAGACAGGATGATGCAGAGCCCCCCAGCCAGGTGTCTTCCCAACACGGATCACCAGGACCACGGATCACCAGGGCTCTGCCCAACGGGGGTCACTGGGGATCATCCAACACCGATCCTGCCATGGGGGATGGAGCTGGAGCACAGCACGAAGCTCTTCCCACACTCGGGGCACTCACAGGGCTTCCCTTAGTGGTGCCTACGTTGGTGTCAGGTCAAGTGAGAGCTCTGTGAGAAGCTCTTCCCACACTCAGGACACTCGTAGGGCCTCTCCCCAGTGTGGATGCGCCGGTGGCTGATGAGGTGGGAGTTGCGTCTGAATCCCTTCCCGCAGTCGGGGCAGCGGAAGGGCCTCTCCTCTGTGTGAATCCGCTCATGTAGAAGGAGATTGGAGCTGGTCTGAAACCTCTTCCCACACTGGGGACACTCGTAGGGCCTCTCCCCAGTGTGGATGCGCTGGTGTTGTCTCAGACTGGAACTCCACCCAAAGCTCTTCCCACATTCCAAGCAGGTGTAGGGCCGTTCCCCTGTGTGGATCACCTGGTGCTGCATCAGATGAGAAATAGTCCTGAAGCTCTTCCTGCATTTCCCACACTCATAGGGCCGTTCCCCAGTGTGGATCCTCTGGTGCCGGATCAGGTGGGAGCTCCACCTGAAACCCTTCCCACATTCCAAGCACTTGTGGGGCTTCTCCCCTCCAGGAGGCTTCTCCACCAGCTCTGAGCTCTGCCTGGATCTCCAGCCGCCTTCCTGGCTCAGGGAGGGTCTTTCCTCCTCACAGCTCCCTGGGCTGGGTTTGCAGCCCCTCCTCCTGAGGGATCTCCGGGGCTTTTCCTCGTCCTCCATCTGCCAATGCCTTGGGAATGAAAAATCCTGGTTTGGAGAGAGAACAAGAGAAAACAGCTCCTAGGACTGGGAGTTCCTCCTTTCCAAAGTGCAAATCACGAAGTCACTGTGCATCTTGTGTCTGTAAGAACCTCCAAAACATCAAGATTCAGCACAAAATCTCCAAACATCATGACAAAGATCAAAAACTCTCCAAACATCAAGACTCAGCCAAAACTCACTGCAAAATATAAGGATTCAGGCACAGCAAAAAAAACAAAGAATCAACTTTTAGGCCAAAAAAGCTCAGAAACACCAAAGTTCACCCCTCTGAAAATCGTGGATCCTCCTCTCCGGTCACCTGCTGAATGCGTGTGTGGGGTGGGGGGCAATGCCCTGGGACTGGAGGGACGCTGTAGATACAGGGAGGTTTGGAATCTTGTGCTGCTTCCCGTTTCAACTTCTCCTCCTGTGAACCTGCTCTTCCTCACATTCCTCTCCCTCCTATTCTTCTTCGACCTCCTGCACAATCCCACCTTCTCCTCCCTCGGGCATCGTTTGACCATTTGGTTCTTCAACTCTGCTTCTCCTTCCCTTCTCCTGCTGCCCCCAGGCCCAGCACCCACTGCCGGCTCCCTCTTCCCCCCAAACCCACAGCATCCCAGCGCAGGGGCAGCGATGGAGCTGGGGCAGCGCTGGGCTCTCGGCCGCTCCCGCCCGCACTCGCTCCCCACTGCAGCCGCTGCCGCCACCACAGCGCGGGGGGGCCCGGCCTTGGCGCTCCCCCCCTCCCACCTCCCCAAATTCCCCTGCCGGGGGGCGCTGGGGCCAGGAGACAGACGAGTGACAGATCAGGGGGCTGGGAAGAGTCGGCAGCCAGAGAGCACTGAAAATCTCAGCAGTGACTACAGTGGCATCTTCGGGGACTAAACACGGCAGGGCACCCGTGGATGGTAGAAAGGGAAAGCCAGGAAGGGCTCCGGGCCAAAGGGATGATGATCCCAAAATATCTCTGAAGGGTCCCTTGGCAGCATGTGGAGGGAGTTTGCACATTCTCCCAGAGGTAATCAAGGACATGGACACCCAGGGGGGCAATAAGGGAAGTCGAGAAGGGATTTAGACAACAGGGGATGGATGCTGTTGGTGTGCTGAGAAGGGATTGGGTGAAGGAGAGCGTGCAGGAATATGGTTCAGGCAAGAAGCAGCAGGAGCAATGTATGTGGGAAGAAAAAGTATGATGGAAGAGAGAAGGAAGAGAAAAATACTGAGGATGGGGATGTTTTTCAGCAGGCTCTCATCCTCAAGAGTTGCCAGCTGCTGCAGATCCTTTGTATCCCCGGTTGCCAGGACAGGCACACAAGGAGGTCAGGATTGCAGGGGGTTTCTCTGTGCTGGCAGCGGCAGGAGCGGGCGCAGAGGGGCGGCACCGGGAGCACGGGCTGGGGGCCTGTGGGGAGCTGCGGGGCCGGGCCGGGGCTGTGGGGCAGCCGGGGCTCAGCGCCGGGCGCTGCCTGAGCCCAGCACCCCCCGGCAATTGCAGGCCCGGCAGTGGCCCCCGGCCCCCAGGAGGCTGCGGGACGCCCCGGCCGCTGCCCGG
This sequence comes from Sturnus vulgaris, assembly GCF_052056855.1. Taxonomy (NCBI): domain Eukaryota; kingdom Metazoa; phylum Chordata; class Aves; order Passeriformes; family Sturnidae; genus Sturnus; species Sturnus vulgaris. Next base: position 10,380,706 of record NW_028276170.1, read on the forward strand.
CCCCGTGGAGCTGCCGGCCCTGCCCGCCGGGGGGGCCGCGTTTGGACACTGCGGCAGGACAGGCACCGGCTCTGGTATACGGGCTGGCCACGGCAGCCACAGCACAAGGAGCAGCAGGACAAAGGAACAGCTGGGAAATGGGAATTGGACGGGCAAGCATCCAGATGAGCTTTTAAGCATTTTCCTTGGGTCAGTGCAGAAAGGAATGATTTAGCAGAAAGCTCAGCAGCTGTCAGAGGATGAGCACCCCCAGGCACTGAGGGGGCTGCAGGAGGGGCAGAAGAAGCCCCTGGAGCACTTGGTCACAAAGGCACAGCAGGGGAATGCAAGAAGGGATGAGGAAAAGGCCAAGGGGAAGGCAAAGGCCATGGCAGAGTTTCTACAGCCCCTGAGGGATGAACCCCAGGGCCCAAGGGGGCCCCAGCACCCAGGGGCTCTCACATCCTTACACCATCTTCAACCAGGTGCCCTCCTCACACTGACACCATTCAGTCCTTGATGGCAAAGATGCTTTCTGGGGATGCCCACTTACACAGGATGGTAAACTGGATTTTGCCTCTGAGTGGGAACAAGAGGTAGAAAGAAAAATGAGAAAGACATGGACGGTCCTTCTGCAGGGATGCACGGAAGCACCAGCCTTATTGGGGCAAGCCTTGCAGAAAATATCACAAGAATTTACCCCACACGCAGGGATTGGGTTAATGCAGGATGTGGATGACTTGCTGCAATCAGGAGGACAAGAAGTGGTAGAAGAAGCCTCTGTGAAATGGCTGAATGTTCAGGCTAAAAAGCATCTTTGAGTATTTGAAATATAAGAGCAAATGCTGGAGAAAATAGTTAGACATATTTTGTCTGAAGGTTTGTGGTGTATTGACCCAGAGAGGGTCTGGATAATCTCAGAAGTAATCCAGGACTGAAAAGGAGGTGTAAGAATTGTGAGCATTAATAGGAAATTGCAGGACCTGAATTGAGAATTCTCTGTTCTACCCATAACATTGTATGACTTTCTGAACCCCAATAGCCTCAATGTGGTGGTATGGACAGAAGAAAAGCAACAAATAAAATGAAAATGAAATGTAACAAAATGATTGGTGCCACAGCTATGGCTCTTCCATACTCAGAAAAAAAATTGAATCCTAGGTGTGTTATAAGTATATATTATATTATTGAGTTTTTGCAAATATTACAATGGATGCTATATGTTGGAAAACTTTTCTGTATGAACACAGTTTATTTTAGCTCTGCGATTAACAGAACTTAGAAATAGTAGTGGAAAATATATTTTTTTGAAGTACAACATTTTGTTGTAAAAAGCTTTTGTTCATATAAATAACTCAGAGAATGGTAAAAAAGATAATCAGGAAATTCTTCACATTCTTGGATTATGGGACACCAGAACTCCAGGGAAGGCAAAAATAGTGATTTACAGGTTGGAGGGGAATGATTCAGAATAATGCATGAAGGTCTATGAATATGCAACATGTTGCTGCATTTAGGAAGTGTTTTCTGAGTCAGTGTGTGCCCTTGGCTGAAGGCCAAGCATCCGGCCATTATAACCTTTGGCCAGAGCCAGGGCAGATATTCAATTCTCTCCCTTGGAATTGATCTTTGCAATTCCTTACCCTGGGAATTCTCCACCTAGTGCGGGCTGGAGATAAGGGATGTATATTTCAAGCAGTCTGTGGCCAGAATCCTGTCTCTTGTGAAATCTCTGCCACAGGAAGCTGGGCTGGCACAGAGCCTGCCTTGGCACTTTGCTGTTCACAGCATCCACCCAGGACTCTGCCTCTCAATTACACTCACACACTGGGCTGCCTGCGATTCCACTGTTGGAAAATATACCAAATTTAAATTTTTTTCACATTTCATTTTACTAGTCAGGCTCTGTTTGCCTTTCTCTCAGGAAAGAAATTTTAAAAGGTTTTTTTTAAGGGATGTTGCACCACTCAACAGAGATGAGTTTAACATCTCAACAGACTGGGAATAGCCCAAAAGATTCCCACAAAGATAACAACATTCAACAAAACATCAAGGAAACATCAGCAAACATCAAGGAACACCCACCCCAGACACTGCCCCGGCATAGATGGAGACAGCTGGTCTGGAAAAGGCTGAGAAGGAAATCCAGGAATGCTGATCTAATTAACATCAGAAGAGGAGAAATCTGAGTGCAATAGGAAACCAAACACTAAAAACTACACAACCGGGAAGCAATAAACACTAAACCAATGGATTTCAATGGGTTCAGACTGTAAAATTACAGGAAAAATCTAATAAAATTTACATCTCATGGAATGATTTTCTCTGCACACCCGGGCTATGTGTGGATGAAATGATTTCTGTTGCACATCCTGACCAGAATCAAGAAATGCCTTAACTCTCTAACACTGAAGATATTGCTGGAGAGTTTTTTATTGTCCCTGCAGTTTCAGTGACAAGATTACACCATGAGAAAAACTTTTCACATTAATCCTACTTTTAGATTGTCAGTTAGGTTTGGGCCAGGGGTGTGACAAGCAATTTTTACTCCTAGGAGAAGAGGCAGAAAAGACTTGATTGCATTGGAATATTTTTCTATATATTTGTGGTGGCTCTTAATGACGGCAGAATTTCAGAATGGATCTTTAGAAGCTCACCTTTAAGTTGCATTTTGCAAACCTAGAAGAATATTAATGGTGAGGCTTTAATGCATAAACTGTTAATAAAAATTCGTTAAAAAAAATAAAAAAGAAAAATAAAGCAGATTGTGAGGGTGGACGTGTGAATCACCTAAAGGCTGCTCTGGAAGAAAATCCTAGTTCCAGGCAGCCAGGAGAGGAGATTTAGAAATGCAAATTAACATTGCTCTGGAAAAGTGTGGACAATGCCCAAGGGCCTTCTTGCCAGGGGGAGGAATTTCCCTGAGTCCATCTGCCCCTCACCCCCAGCTCTGCCTGCTTGCACAGATGGAATTTGCACAACTAAAGGCAGAGCCCATAGTGAGGATATCTGACTGCAACAGAAACTGGTTAAGCTGCAAAGGGAAACAGCAAACGGAGAATATTGAGCAAATTTCATGAAAAAAAGTGTGTATGGGGGGAATCATCCCTCTCCCCAAAGCAATGAGGTGTTTTTGCTAGTCCAGAGAAATGAGTTGGGAATCCAAACATTTTATCATTTCATAAGATAAAAGTGTTCAATTGATGCAGCCCTGGATGGAGGGAGCACCCAAAAAAGGGAAAAAGATGAACGGCCACCAGAACAAATGCTACAACACCATGGACCAGCCCCTGGGATCCCTAACGAATTCATATCAGGACACAGAAAACCCATCCATAATTTGAGTGGCATAATTAGGTTAAAAAGTATCCTTGAAATAATAACCAAGCAGACAGCTCCAGCTCCTGACCTTCCTGCTGACCAAGCCGCTGAAATGAGGAACGAGACATTTCACCATGGGATGGGATCAGATTATCTACTTACAGAAGAAGGAGGAGTTTGTGGAAAATTAAATGATGCAAACGGCGGTTTGCAAACAGATGATAACCGAAAAGTGGTTAAACAGATAGCAAAGGAAATATGAAAATATCTCGTATTCCGGAGAAAGGATGGGAATGGGACACGTTTTCGTGGTTCCCTGGCAGACCATGGCTTAAACGAATGCTGCTCCTCCTCTGACGTGCTGCAGCAACTCTCAGCTTTTTACCATGCACGACCCCTTGCTCCAAAGAGGACACAGGAAAAGAAATTGAGTCAATGGAAATTAAAAGTCTGTAAAGGCAATTCTTGAGAATATGAGAAAAGGAAGGACTGAAAGCAGTAAGATTAATATCGTAGTGGGGGTGCATATTAACGAAGACATGCAGTAGGCGGATCGGGAAGTCTGAACCTTCCAAGTATCTCAGCCAGTCGGGAAAGGGACAGGGAGATGCAACGGGAAAATGAGGATAAAAAGGAGGCGGCGCTTTAGAGACCGCATGGCAAATGCCGCATGGCCTCTCTCTTTGTCCATCAATAAAGTCACTTTTACAGGACTCCTCTGTCTCCTGCGGGCACACAAACCTCTGGGCACGGGAATTTTCCCGCACAGCCCCGGGCACAGGGCAGACACCTCTGTGCCACCCACAGCAACCGGGACGAGCCAGCGCTGCTCCGGCACCGGCTCCTGCCGAGGCCCCAGCGGGAAGGAGACCGCGGGCAGCCGCTCCCGCAGCGCCCTCAGCCCAGCGCCAACACGGGCCGGCACCGGCACAACCAACCCGCCAGAGCCCCCTGCCGCCCCCTCGGCCCGCAGCGAGCCCCGAGCCCCCGCACAACCGAGCGCGGCTCCCACCTGCGCTGGGGCCGCCTCCGAGCTCCGCCGCCGCCTGTGGCTGAGGAATTCGATGGGATGTGTTGCCTTAACCTTTCTGACCACTCCCAGACCATCTATGCCAGCATTCAAGCCCTGAAAGAAGGTGTCAATAAACTTCGGGTAGATCATGGGTACGACTGGCTGAACTGGCTCTTAGGGCACTGGGGACTCACTGGCTGGGTCAGGAATTTAGTTCAAATAGGTTTGTATGTATTAGGCATCATATTGTGCATTGTAGTAGTTATTCCTTGTATTTTACAGTGTATTAAGGATTTAATCGACAAATCGCTTAAGAGTGTATTTTTAGTTAAAAGAAACGGGGGAAATGTGGATATGGGTAATGCAAATGAGACTGATAGTACTGCAGATTTAATCAGCAAATGCAGCCTGACAACGAGGATGCCTGGCAAGAGCAAACAGAGATCTGACTGCAAGAGGACTGGATCAAGTCTGGGTTATGGGAAATAAGATTTTACTAAGTCCAAATGTAAAGTTTGTCTGTGTGAGAGTTTGTCTATGTAAGGTTTGTCTATGTGATTGCAGTAAAATATTACCAGCCTTCCTGTAAATGGTATATAAGCACATGTAGTGCTCAGTAAAAATTGGATTTTGATCACCATTCAGTGTCCCCGTCTCTCTCTCATCGTCGATAGTTCAAGTACTCCCCGTGGGGTCCTGGAAAGAGAATGGTGGCACATCTACTGCCTGCTACCCCCCTCTAGGCAATATTCAACTGTTTAGTTCACAGACTCATATTCCAGCACTCTTAGTGGGGTCAGCAGAGCCACTTCCCACTGGTGGGGGCAAAGAGCACCCTCTGTGCCTTTGTGGTGGGAGCAGACAGTGTTGTCTCAAAGGAAAGGTCAGAGAGAGACGAAGCTGGACCTCTGCCTCCTGTCCCTCACCCCACAAGGGCAGGAGGGCACAAAGCTGAGCTTTTTTTTTTCTTTTTCTGTCCTGTCATTTCCAGGAGCTTGACTAGCTCGAAGGAGAGGATTAGAAGGATTTCTTGAGGATCACTGCCAGTGCACAGCACACATGGCATCCCTCACCCCTTACATCATCATGGGATGGAGGGGTAGGAACCAACAACAGCCCTACCCCACTGCTCCAGAAGCCAAAATCCCCATGCAAGCATTTAGTTATGGCCTTCTTAGAGAACCACATTTCCACCCAAATCTTCCCCTCTGCAGCAGCTCATTCCCACAGGAACTGGCAGAGCAGATGGGGTTTGGACATTGGCTGGCTTCCATTGCACTCCTTGCCCTGGAGCTGGCACGGCAGGAGAAGGGCTCTGGTGAACCTTCTCCTCCTCCCATGTAGGCTCTAACCCAGCTGCCAGAACTTCAAGTTCTCAGAGCACTTCTGGGCTCTGAGCAGCGGCCACGGGAGGAGGAGATGCAACTCCAAAGGCAGCAGTTCCCAGGCCCAGCTCCTGCCATCTCAATCTCAAGGCCAGGCCTTAGGCAAATGGCACATTTAGCCTTAACCCCAATTCCAGCTCTAATATAAACCCAAGCCCTAACCACAAAGCCCAGCCCCAATTCCAGCCCCTACCAAATGCTCAGCCCTAAACCAAATGCCACGTTTAGCCCTAAGCCCAAAACCAGCCCCAATAGCAACTCTAAGCCCGATCCCAATGGCAGTCTCAAGCACTAAGTGCAGCTTTGAGTGCCAGTCCACACTCCAATGCCAGCTTTAGCTTGAATTCCCAAACTCAGCCCCAGTTCCTGCCCTAAGGCCAACACCGTTCTTAGTCCTAAGCCCAATGGCAGCCCCAGTCACACTCCCTAGCCCAAGCCCGGCTCTGAACTCAAGATCACTGTGATAAATATATTACACTGTCGGCTTTAGCAATTGTTAGAGTGAATACTATGTGTTTCATAAGGTTGCCTTTTGTAAAAAGTTTTCCTAAAGTTTAGAGATCTTTTAATGCGAATGTTGTGTTGTGAATGTTGGTGAAGAGTTGTTGTAATGTTAACATTTAACCAGTGAAGGAATTCACACCTGTTGAATGTATTGAAAAGTAACAAACGATGAGGACTGGGAAAACTGCACATGCTTGAAAAAGGTAGGACAGGGGAGAAACTCTGTTTAAGTGTTTGAATATGTATAGCCTTTTGTAAATATGTATTAGGCTGATGCAATACCCAGGTGGGCAGGGGGTAGTCTCTGCCCTCACCGATTCGGGGGGACTGGCTCTGGCTCCATCCCCCTCTGATCTAGGGGGGCCAGTGCAGTCGCTGTTGTTACAGATGAGCAATGTGGTGGTTGGCTCTCACAATTAAAGGATGAACAGTGTGTGTATGTTAAGATAAGTTTTGTGGATGTATAATGATGTTATTGTAATATATCCTCCCATAGTCCTCTTTCCCCTCCCCCTTGCATTGTTGTCACAACATGGCTCAGGCAGTCGGGGCATTTGGGGAGGGCCGGCTTGTTCCTACACCTGACCTCCAGTGCAGATGTAAGAAAGGAGTCTCCAGCAATGGATGGCAGAGAAGGAGTTCAGCGACAAGACTTTGGGAGGGCCCAGGGGCACAAAAGGCAGAACATCCATTCTGTAGGGGAGCACGTGGGGGTTTAGTCCTGTGCTCCCAGCGCTGATTTTTCTCCTAATTCAGTCTTTTTCTGTATTTTTCTAAGGTTTAAGAAATTGCTGAAAGTTTTAAAAGAGCAAGCGCCGTTTCTCACACCCTGCACTGACAGGGTAGGAGGTGCAGCTGGAAGGAGGGAGGCGTGTGGAAAGCTGGTTTGAAGGGTCTCCATTTACTTCTCATTATCGTGCTCTAAGGTTTTGGAGTTTTCTGCCAGAAATCTCTCCCGTCCACTCATCCCCTGGGGTTTGGGGCAGTTTTCCCATTTTGGGGGAAATTAAAGCCATGCACAGACGCTCCTAATTAGGGGTAGTGGTAGTGAGGCTCCAGGGCTTCCCGCTGAGCCGGAGGCAGCGAACACGCGAGGCTGGGAAAGGCGTGCCGGGAGCTGCGGAGAACTTTGTTTGTGTTTCCAGGCCAATGGCATAGATGGTCTGGGAGTGGTCAGAAAGGTTAAGGCAACACATCCCATCGAATTCCTCAGCCACAGGCGGCGGCGGAGCTCGGAGGCGGCCCCAGCGCAGGTGGGAGCCGCGCTCGGTTGTGCGGGGGCTCGGGGCTCGCTGCGGGCCGAGGGGGCGGCAGGGGGCTCTGGCGGGTTGGTTGTGCCGGTGCCGGCCCGTGTTGGCGCTGGGCTGAGGGCGCTGCGGGAGCGGCTGCCCGCGGTCTCCTTCCCGCTGGGGCCTCGGCAGGAGCCGGTGCCGGAGCAGCGCTGGCTCGTCCCGGTTGCTGTGGGTGGCACAGAGGTGTCTGCCCTGTGCCCGGGGCTGTGCGGGAAAATTCCCGTGGCCAGAGGTTTGTGTGCCCGCAGGAGACGGAGGAGTCCTGTAAAAGTGACTTTATTGATGAACAAAGAGAGAGGCCATGCGGCATTTGCCATGCGGTCTCTAAAACGCAGCCTCCTTTTTATCCTCATTTTCCCGTTGCATCTCCCTCTCCCATTCCCCTCTGGCTGACGTTTTTGCAAGGTTCAGACTTCCCGATCCGCCTACTGCATGTCCTCGTTAATATGCACCCCTACTACGATATTAATCTTACTGCTTTCAATCCCTCCTTCTCTCATTTTCTCAAGAATAGCGCTTACAAACTTTCAATTTCCATTGACTCAATCTCTTTTCCTGCGCCCTCTTTGGCGCAAGGTGTCGTGCATGGTAAAAAGCTGAGAGTTGCTGCAGCACGTCAGAGGAGGAGCAGCATTCGTTTAAGCCATGGTCTGCCAGAGAACCACGGAAACGTGTCCCATTCCCTTCCTTTCCCTCTTTGGACTGGTACATGAGCTACTTTCTTATTTCCTTTGTTACCTGTTTAACCACTTTTCAGTTATCATACATTTGCAAAGAGAAGTTTGAGTCATTTAATTTTCCACAAACTCCTCCTCTTTCTGTTAATAGATAATCTGATCCAATCCCAAGGTGAAATCTCTCGTTCCTCATTTCAGTGGATTGCTTAGCAGGAAGGTCAGGAGCTGGAGCTGTCTGCTTTTTATTTCAAGGACAGTTTTTAAGCTAATTATGCCACTCAAATTATGGATGGATTTTCTGTCTCCTCATATAAATTCATTAGGGTTCCCAGGGGTTGGTCCATGGTGTTGTAGGATTTGTTCTGGTGGCCGTTCATCTTTTTCCCTTTTTTGGGTGCTCCCTCCATCCAGGGCTGCGTCAATTGACCACTTTTATCTTACGAAATCATCAGATACTTGGATCCCCAATGATTTCTCTGGATTAGCAAAAATAGCTCAGTGCTCTGTGGAGAGGGATGATTACCCCTCCCCCCTCCGCTTTTTTTCATAAAGTTTTCCCAACATTCTCCGTTTGCTGTTTTCCCTTTGCAGCTTAACCAATTTCTGTTGCAGTCAGATATCCTCACTATGGGCTCTGCCTTTAGTTGTGCAAATTCCATCTGTGCAAGCAGGCAGAGCTGGGGGTGAGGAGTAGAGGGAATCAGCCAAATTCCTCCCCCAGGCATGAAGAGTTTGGTAAATTGTCTGCGCTTTGTCTCAGCAGAGTTCGTTTGCATTTCTAAAGTTCCTCTCCTGGCTCTGCCTGGAATGAATCTTCTTTTCATCACAGCCCATCAGGTGACTCACATATTCTCTCCTTCCTCTCTCCCCTCCCCCCTCCCGCTGCTTTTCTTCTTTGGTCTCTTTTTAAAACAATATTCTATTAAATATTACAGGGCTTCTGGTTTTGCCAAATGCAGTCTAAATGTGAACAGTGAACATTACAAATTCCATACCAAAATTTTGCCATCACTAACAGCCACTCATAAACATACACAAAAAATCCCCAAAGGAATAAAGATTTTTTCTGCTTATTCCCCTAACACTAAAATGTGGTTCTCACACCCTTGGCCCAATCTTAACTGAAAATATAAAAGTAGGATTATTAAGAAAAAACATTCTAATGGTGTAATCTTGTCACCAAAACTGCGGGAGGACCCAAAACTCTTCAACACCATTTCTACTGTTAGAGAATCAAGGCATTACTTGATTCTGGCCAGGATGTGCAACAGAAATAATTTCAGCCATACATAGCCCGGGTGTGCAGAGAAAATCATTCCATGATATGTGAGTTTTACTCGATTTTCCCTTAACTTTTTACAGTCAAAAAACCTATAGAAATCCATTGGTTTTGTGTTCATTGCTTCCAAGTTGTACAATTTTAAGTATTCAATTTCCTATCGCCCCGGATTTCTTCCCCTCTATATTAATTAAGTCCGCACTCCTGGATTTCCTTCTCAGCCTTTTGCAGACCAGGCATCTCCAACTATGCCAGGGGCAGTGTCTGGGGTGGGTGTTCCTTGATGTTTGCTGATGGCCTTAATGGTCGTTATCTTTGTGAGTATCTTTTGGGCTATTCCCAGTCTATTGAGATGTTAAACTCATCTCTGTTGAGTGCAGGAATATTCCTTAGAAATCTCTTTAAAATTTGTTTCCCCAATGCAAAGGCACATGAAGCCTGAGTAGAGAAAAGAGATGTTTTAATAATTTTAACTTGCTATATTTTCCGACCATGGAATCCCCGGCAGCCCAGTGTGTGAGTGTAACTGAGGGGCAGAGTGGAATTGTGCCGTTGTCTTCCCCAGCAGCTGTGGCAGTGCAGGCACAGAAAGCAGCGAAGCTCCAGCAGTGGCAGCAAGGATTGGCCCCAGTGTGTGGAGATGCCAAAGGAGGGTGCCCAGGCAGAGGATTTCAGCAGAGGATCTGTGGGCAGGCCCAGGGGCTTGGCCCGATGTGGAGCCCTGGCTGCTGCTGCGTTGCCTTCAGTGCAGGGTCAGTGGTGCCCTCCCATGCTGCTCCCGCAGCCCGGAATTCCAAATTCCTTTGGCATGGCCCTATTCAACATCCACATCCCATTCCAATTTCTTTTCTGACTCTGGTAGAGCCATGGCAGGGGCGTCAATAACTTTGTTTTTTCATTTTCTCAAGTTTTGTTCTTTTTCTTATGTCCATACCATAATACTAGGGCTGTCTGTGGTTAAAAAGTCGTACAATATTCGGGCTGGAACAGAGAATCCTCAGTGCAGGTTCTGCAAATCCCTGTTAATCCTCAGAATTGTCCCAGCTGCTTTTTAGTGCTGGGTAATATTGCTTCTGAGATTCCCTGGTCCCTCCCTGGGTCAATACACCACAAACCTTGAGTCAAAATATGTCCCAAATCTTTTACTTTTTTCTCCACCATTTGCGCTGTTTTTTCAAATACTCAAAGATGTTTTTTAGCCTGAGCATTCAGCCATTTCACAGAGGCTTCTTCTACCACTTCTTGTCCTCCTGATTGCAGCAAGTCATCCACATCCTGCATTAACCCAATCCCTGGGGTGGGGTAAATTCCTGTGATATTTTCTGCAAGGCTTGCCCCAATAAGGCTGGTGCTTCCGTGCATCCCTGCTGAAGGACCGTCCATGTCTTTTCCATTTTCCCTTCTACCTCTTGTTCCCACTCAAAGGCAAAATCCAGTTTACCACCCTGTGTAAGTGGGCATCCCCAGAAAGCATCTTTGCCACCAAGGACTGAATGGTGTCCGTGTGAGGAGGGCACCTGGTTGAAGATGGTGTAAGGATGTGAGAGCCCCTGGGTGCTGGGGCCCCCTTGGGCCCTGGGGTTCATCCCTCAGGGGCTGTAGAAACTCTGCCATGGCCTTTGCCTTCCCCTTGGCCTTTTCCTCATCCCTTCTTGCATTCCCCTGCTGTGTCTTTGTGACCAAGTGCTCCAGGGGCTTCTTCTGCCCCTCCTGCAGCCCCCTCAGTGCCTGGGGGTGCTCATCCTCTGACAGCTGCTGAGCTTTCTGCTAAATCATTCCTTTCTGCAGTGACCCAAGGAAAATGCTTAAAAGCTAATCTGGATGCTTGCACGTCCAATGCCCATTTCCCAGCTGTTCCTTTGTGCTGCTGCTCCTTGTGCTGTGGCTGCCGTGGCCAGCCCGTATCCCAGAGCCGGTGCCTGTCCTGCCGCAGTGTCCAAACGCGGCCCCCCCGGCGGGCAGGGCCGGCAGCTCCACGGGGCCGGGCAGCGGCCGGGGCGTCCCGCAGCCTCCTGGGGGCCGGGGGCCACTGCCGGGCCTGCAATTGCCGGGGGGTGCTGGGCTCAGGCAGCGCCCGGCGCTGAGCCCCGGCTGCCCCACAGCCCCGGCCCGGCCCCGCAGCTCCCCACAGGCCCCCAGCCCGTGCTCCCGGTGCCGCCCCTCTGCGCCCGCTCCTGCCGCTGCCCAGCACAGAGAAACCCCCTGCAATCCTGACCTCCTTGTGTGCCTGTCCTGGCAACCGGGGATAGAAAAGATGTGAGTCAGCTGGCAACTTTCCTTCTTCTTGCCGGAACCATATTCCTGCACACTGCCCTTCACCCAATCCCTTTCTAGCACACCAATAGCATTCATCCCCTGTTGTCTAAATCCCTTCTGGACTTCTCTTAATGCCTCCCTGGGTGTCCCTGACCTTGATGACCTCTGGGAGAATGTGCAAACTCTCTCAACATGCTCCCAAGGGCCCCTTGAGAGATATTTTGGGATCATCATCTCTCTGGCCAGGAGCCCTTCCTGGCTTTCCCTTTCTACCCTCCACGGGTGCCCTGCCATGTTTAGTCCCCGAAGATGCCACTGTAGTCACTGCTGAGATTTTCAGTGCTCTCTGGCTGCCGACTGTTCCCAGCCCCCCTGATCTGTCACTCGTCTGTCTCCTGGCCCCAGCGCCCCCCGGCAGGGGAATTTGGGGAGGTGGGAGGGGGGGAGCGCCAAGGCCGGGCCCCCCCGCGCTGTGGTGGCGGCAGCGGCTGCAGTGGGGAGCGAGTGCGGGCGGGAGCGGCCGAGAGCCCAGCGCTGCCCCAGCCCGAGCTGCCCCAGCTCCATCGCTGCCCCTGCGCTGGGATGCTGTGGGTTTGGGGGGAAGAGGGAGCCGGCAGTGGGTGCTGGGCCTGGGGGCAGCAGGAGAAGGGAAGGAGAAGCAGGGTTGAACAAATTGGTCAAATGCTGCACGTGGGAGGAGCAGGTGGGATTGTGCAGGAGAAAGAGGACTAATGGGAGGAAGAGGAGTGTGAGGAAGAGTAGGGACACCAGAGGAGGAGCAGAAATGGGAAGCGGCACAATGTTCCACTCCTCCCTGTATCTGCTGCCTCTGCCCCAGCCCCAGGAGCGTTGCTCCCCCCACCTGCAGCAGGTGACTGAAGATGATGATCCATGATTTTCACAGGGGTGAAACTTGGTGTTTGTGAGTTCTATAGGGCTAAATGTTGGTGCTTTTGTTTTTGCAGGGGCTGAATCTTTATATTTTAGAGGAGATTTGGGCTGAAACTTGCTTTTTGGGGAGGTTTTGATCTGTGTCTTGATGTTTGGATAGTTTTTTTGCTGAATCATTGTGTTTTGGAGGTTCTTATAGACACAAGATGACCAATGACTTCCTGAGATGAACTTTGGAAGGAGGAACCCCCACCCCAAGGTGCTCTCTTGTGTTTTCCCCCAAACCAGGATTTGTCATTCCAAAGGCGTGGGTGGATGGAGGAGGAAGAAAAGCCTCGGAGATCTCTCACAAGGAGGGGCTGCAAACCCAGCACAGGGAGCTGCAAGGAGGAAAGACCCTCCCTGAGCCGGGAAGGCGGCCGGAGATCGAGGCAGAGCTCAGAGCTGGTGGAGAAGCCTCATGGAGGGGAGAAGCCCCAAAAGTGCTCAGAATGTGGGAAGGGTTTCAGCTGGAGGTCTGAGCTGATCCGGCACCAGAGGATCCACACTGGGGAAAAGCCCTACGAGTGTGGGAAATGCGGGAAGAGTTTCAGCACTATTTCTTATCTGATGAAGCACCAGGTGATCCACACAGAGGAACGGCCCTACACCTGCTTGGAATGTGGGAAGAGCTTTGGGTGGAGCTCTGCCCTGAAATACCACCAGCGCATCCACACTGGGGAGAGGCCCTACGAGTGTCCCAAGTGTGGGAAGAGGTTTCACACCAGCTCCCATCTCCTTGTACATGAGCGGATTCACACAGAGGAGAGGCCCTTCCGCTGCCCCGACTGCGGGAAGGGATTCAATCTCAACTCCACCCTCATCAGGCACAGGCGCATCCACACTGGGGAGAGGCCCTACGAGTGTCCTGAGTGTGGGAAGAGCTTCTCACAGAGCTCTCACTTGACCAAACACCAACAGAGGCACCACTAAGGGAAGCCCTGTGAGTGCCCCGAGTGTGGGAAGAGCTTCGTGCTCTGTTCCAGCTCCATCCCCCATGGGAAGATTTGTGTTGGATGATTCCCCAGTGACCCCCATTGGGCAGAGCCCTGGTGAATCGTGGTCCTGGTTATCCCCGTTTGGTGGTGGAAGTGGCTGGAGAGATTTCTTTCCCTTCTCTTTGTGCTGCTGTGATTTGGTTGGTAATAAATTCCCTCGCTGTGCCCAGGCTGGCTCTGTTGTTCCCGTGCTGGTGCAGGAGGCCCCGGGGATGGGCACAGAAGGGCTGACGTGTCTCGGGTGATTCCCAGGCAGGTTTTGAGGGGCTCCAGGGTCATTCCCAGGGCAGGGCCCGAGGGGGGGACACGCTCTGCCCCACGCTCACCTCTGCGCTCCACGAGGAACGGGCTGGACAACTCGTAGTTGTGCCGGCAGTGCCTGTCCACCGCAGCCCGTCTCTACTCCATCCATTGCGGGTCGCTGTTCCAGTGCCTGGCAGCCTTGTCCCCAAAGGAGGTGTCCCCACGTGCAGCCCCACATCGCTGCCCAAGTGCAGGAACTGCTCCCGCTTGGAGATGTTCCTCTCCACGAACCTCAGCCGGTCGGTGCCGTGAATGAAGTGACACTCGGACTAAACCATCTCCTGGAACAGCGCTGTGTGTGCAGGACACAGGTCCGGGGGTGTCCCCCCAGCAGCCCCCCAGCAGCCCACAGTCGTCAAGAGCTCCGGGGCAACCCCGACCTTGCACCCCCAGTGCCCCACAGCCGTCATGGGACCCTTCTTCCCGCAGTTCCAGTTCCTCTTTTCCAGGCTTCTCTGTATTTTCCTCCCCATTTCCCAACATTCTCCAATCACCAGCCCTCCCCAACATCTGTTTGGGGGTCCCACCTCCCCATTTCCCTTTCTCTCCCCACCGTTCCCACCACTTCCCTTCCCGCCCCTCCCGCTCACCCGACAGCTCCGCGCCCCCAGCCCGGGGGGCTCCCAGTGGCACCAGTAGGGCCCCAGCTGCCCCACACGCCCCATGGCCAGCGCCTGGCAGGGTCTGACACCTCCCCCTGTTGGAACCCTGGAAACTGAGGGGTTTGGGCTTTCTGTGCTGACAGGCACTGACTTCCAGGAAAACACTGCTTTTTACTAGAGGCCGTGAAGAAGCTTTCCAGAATTGTGTGATAGAACTGGGATCACTGGTGTGTAGTTTGAATAGAAGTGTGTAATGTCCCATGGTGGAAAATTTAATATTTGTGGTTTTAGAATATATCAATACATATAAAACAAGATGGATGATTTAGGGTGGAGTTTTCTTTCTTTTTCACCTTCTTCACGGGTCTAGGTGATAATTGTAATTGGATAAAAAATTCCACATTGCAGGTCACAGGTGATTGGTTGTTGGGTTAAAAGTAAAAAGAATTTAGCTGTCTGTTCTTAATTGGAAAGATTGGCCCTTAAAAGGCCTTGTAGAGAGAGATACGTGTCCATTTTTAGCCTGTTAGCTAGAAGTGCTGCAGAACTCACTGTAATATAGATAAGAATTAATAAATATCTGAGTCCGAACACGAAATTCAGTCACTCGAGCATTTAATGCGGACTCTGGAAGAACAAAAAAGAAGATAAAACGCGATACCCCCCTCCCAAAATTCTCCTGGCGGGGGGCGCTGGGGGCGGGGCGCGGGTGGAGTCCAGGTGAGGAGCTCTGGGCGCTCTGGGACTGCCTGAGGAGTCATCAGCGCCGTGCGCTCTGATTGGCTCAATTATTTTGGTGCCTTCTCTGATTGGCTGAGGAGAGGCCCGGGAGTTGAGAGGAGGACCGGGAGAGATCCTGCCCCAGGCTAGCGGTGGAAGAACATCCAATTAACAAGGCATGCAGATCATTTCCCAGCGGTGCCCACACTCCTGTAGGAACTAAATGCACCGAGGATCTCACGAGGGTCACCAACTCTCTGGCGGCCAAATCCAGCCCTGCGCTCCCTGCGGGTGCGGGCACTCTGGGAAGGGCTCAGCTGCGGGTCAGATGGCCGGAGAGTGGCTTGGTGGTCACCTCGTGTGTGAGGCAGTGACGGGCTGGGGAGATGCGTGGACACTGCACATAATCACTTCCAAGCAAAAATCATTCCAGGAAGGAGTAACAGCTTCTGACAGAGACCAAGTGTTGCCACCAGGTGCTCCTGCCAACAGCCGCCTGCAGAAAGGAGCACACACACCAATGCACGTGGGCTTTGGCTGTCCTCCGGCAGAGAAGTCCCCAGGGGACACAGGTCTCTGTGGCAGGAGCAGGCACCAGCATTGGCAGGCCTTGGGGGCGGCAGGTCTCCTTTGGCAGGGACTCTGCCACACCTGCTGATTTCACTGCTCCCAGGACTCAGAGCAGCATTCGTGCCCTGGGCCATACGTCCCGTGTCTGTGTCACACTCCTGTGTGTGTGACGGCCACCCAGCACCGGGTCTTGTCCCAGAGAGGCCCTGGCAGCTGCTGTGGAAGGCCCCGATGCCCTTCCTGCTGCAGCTGCGTTGGCAACCGTGGGGGCTCCTTCTGCTGCCCTGAGCAGGCAGAGCAGAGGAGCATCTGCTTGTTGTTTGAGCCATTCCTAAAATTCTTGTTGGGCTGTCCTCGAACCTTGGGGGAACGTCTTCCTTGCAAGCTGGGCCACTTTGGGGGGGTGTGGGTTTCCCCAGGGCACGTGGAGGTGTGTCCTAGGGCTCTTTGTGACACAGTGCACCGTGGTCACCGTGCAATAGGAAAGGGACAGAGCGTACAAGGGTGACCCTTTGTGACACGTCGTGACATAGGTGCTGGCGGTGACACGGTCACACCACAGTGCTCGGTGCACTCGTCGGGACAGGACGGAGAGAGCGGTGCTGTGAGGAGCCCCCACACAGCCAGCTTGTTCCCTACTGACCCGGAGCTTTTCCAAAGCGTTTCCTCTGCAGGTGGCCTCGAGGACAGACTGCAGGACACGGTGTCCTGTAGCCTTCCCAAGGCTTCTCTGTTGCAGCTGCCTACAAGGCACAACTGCAGCACTTGCTCATCTGGAGCTTTTCTGAGACATCTCTCCTGCAAGCAGTCCCAACTCCATACACTGACATGGAGCAGACACCACCCAGAGTGCCCAAGCTGGCCTGGGTGAAGGAGGACGAGGAGGCTGCAGCTCCCTCAGCACAGCAGCCTGAAGAGCTGGAGCAGATCCAGCTGCTGCAGGAGGGTGAGTAGCAGATCTGGGCCACAGAGATGGTGCCTGCAGCCAGCTTAGCCCCATCCCATCCCATCCCATCCCATCCCATCCCATCCCATCCCATCCCATCCCATCCCATCCCATCCCATCCAACATGCCCATGGATAGGACAGAAGAGGGGCTGGGGCTGAACCCCCAGGCAGCCACACCCCATCTCTGGAGCATCCCAGGGCTGTCCCTGCCTGGGAATGCAGGGCTGGCCTGTGTTCTCCGGCCTCTCCCACAGCCCCTCAGCCCTGGCTGCGCTCGCTCTTTGCCAGGTGCCGCCATGGACCCGACACAAGAGCAGGACCCTGCCCGTGGCCGCTTCCGCAGAACAGCGCAGGTACTGCAGCCATCCCCACCTGGGCTGGGCCTGCTGTCACTGCTCAGCCCAGCACCGTGCTTGGAGCACTCCATGGATTCTCCCTCTCTTCCTGCCCTTCTCCTGCAGATGATCTATGAATTCATCATGTGCATTTGGCGGGAAGAGACCACCGGTGTGGGCACTGGGCTCTTGGCAAACTTTCCCCTCTTCACTGCTGAGACCGGTGCTGCCATGCTGGATTTGCTTGTGGAGAAGGGGGTCTCCAATCCAAAGCAAGTAAGCAGCCTGTGGCCAGGGCTTGATCACCCCAGGAATTGTGTGGCGCCTCAAGCCAGCTCTGCTGGGTTCCTTCAGTCTTTGAGGCCCAGACCAATAGGCTGGGAAGGGCAGCACTTCTCAAGGGAAGCTGGGGAACCTGCTGCTTGGGCAGGTGTCCAAGTCTCCCTGGGCCTTCTGCAGGTGCCAGCCATGGTGAGGTACATCCACAAGTGGCTCACGGCCAATGAGTCTGCTGGGCACAGGCTGGACAAGGCCCTTCTGGAGCTGACCAGGGAATACCCCTGCGATGTGCTGATGACTCTCTTGCGCTGGGCCCCATCGGGTGACAGGTACGGCAGCCCCACCTGCCTTGAGGGTTTAGGATTCCCCGGCCCGTTACCCTGTAGAGCCTGTCCCTGGTGACTGCCAGACAGGGGGACAGTTCCAGGAGCCTCAGGCTCCTCCGTTTGCCAGTGCTGCCATGTCAGCCCCTGAGCGTGCTGCCACGCTCCCTCCCTGCCCCTCAAGATGCCTGCACCCCCGTGGGCTGGCTGGGTGCTGCCAGCGAGGGCCGGTGGGCAGAGGCAGGGCTGACGGCCAGCGGGCCCCTGCAGCAGCCCAGGCCACAGTGCTGTGGCCCAGACCCCCCTGACACAGAGCTCTGACCCCACAGAGCTGCTACGGCCATGTGGGGAGTGATCATGTCCTCCACTGGGACTGCGGAGCCGGCGCTGCAGATACTCCTCAATGTGCTGAACGCCTGGCCAGTGGACAGTGTGTATACCTCCGATGGGGACAGCACAGGAGTCTTTGCCCTGGCTGTGAGTTCCTGCAACTGACCTTGGCTTGCCCCTAGGCCACCTCTCCAGCAGCTAGCTCTCTGTCCTCCCCCCAGCTGCATCTCTCTGCCTCAGGCACTGCAATGAAACCTGCCTTAGGGGCAAGGTTCAGGGGCACCAGGCTGGGTCACCCCGAGGTGTCTCCCCCGGCCTCTCCCTGGTATGCTCGGGCCCTGCCACACGGATGTCTTGGCACTGAGTGTTGTCTCTGGGTGGTTCATTTTTTGCAGGCAACCGTGACACTGTGGAGGATCTTCAACCTGACCTGGTGCCCACCTATAGTGTTGGAGTATTTTCCCCGTCTCTTTCTGTGTCTGCTCTTCCAAGTTTACATCAGCGCACTGGATACGCCAGAGGAGGTTGATACCTTCTGGAAGGGGTGCCAGGAGCAACTGGGCCTTGCCACCAACCCCCAAAGGTGCTCCAACCCAGTCCTCCCAGTCTTCCCATCCCTTCCAAGGCAGGAGCCAGGGCTGACAGCATGACCTGGGCTTTGCTCTGCACACAGGTTTGCGGTGCAGACCCTGAAGGTCCTGCTCTGCCGAGTGCAGTGTGAGCGTGTTGTGGTAGCCATGGAAGGCAAGGCTGGCTGGGACACGCTGCTCTGTACTGACACCCACCACTATGCAGTGGGACTCCTGGCCAGGTGAGACCCCCTTCTCCCTGCTGCCCCCGGCACATGTGCCCAGGGTGCCCCACACAGTTCCCATGGGCATGGGTGAGAGGGCTTTGTCACAAAGAGACAGACGAGCAGACTGGAAAAGGCTGGCACAGGAGGGTGCCCAGGAACAGCCGCCTCCCAAAGCGCCCACGGGGGGCTTGGGAAAAGACCAGAGCTCCGTGGGTCACTCCTGGGAGAGCTTTGCCCTCCCGGCTCAGGGGCAATGATGCCTTTTCCCCCCACCAGGGAGATGCGCTGTGTCTCCATGATCTGGTGTTGCAGCTTCATCTCCTGCCTCTTGGAGCTCCTCAGCCAAGACATTTCAGACTGGCAGCTGCCCGCCATGGCGTTCCTTGTGGAGGTGAGCCCCATGGGCAGCACAGCTGAGCTGCCTCCCACCTCTCTGCCCTCTCACAGCCGCAGCTGCCTGGGACGGTGCCCGTGCCCTGTGCTGCTGCCTTGGCTCAGCCCTGTGCAGTTCTGAGCTCCTGCCAGCTGGGCACCCCGGTCACTGCTTTGTGCCTTTCAGGTCCTGGACCTCCTGGACATCAAAGAATGGGGTGACAGCGTCCTGGAGATCATGGCAAGGCGCCTGCAGAGCACGTCCAGGGAGATGCGTCGCCTGGTGCTCAGAGGCCTCGTGCAGCTCAGCAAGGACCCCTCGATGGTGAGAAGACAGCAGCGGCTGAAGCTGTGCTGGCAGCGTGGGGCTGGGGAAAGCAGCCCCTTGGGCTTGGCTGGGCTTTGGGAGCTGTGGCACCTGCTCCCAGCTCTCCTGCGTTGCTGTTCAGCTGCCCGAGTGCTTCAGGACAGCCCTTCGGCCCCTGGGCTCCACGGCAGCAGCAGCAGCAGCATGGGCTTGCCCTGCCTTGTCTTCCGTGCAGTGCATTAGAATGTACAGCCTGACAGAAAGCCTTGCGGACCTGTTGCGGGATGCAGATGAAGACATCGTTGAGATGACCGTCGCGGTGCTCAGCTTTCTGCTCTCGCACAGACACCTCGCAATACCCAGCCCCATCGCCCTGCGGCTGGCTGGCGCGCTCTGGCCACTGCTGGACAACGTAAGGCTCTGTGCCCCCAGCCACGGCCACTGGGTGCTGCCCACAAGTGTGGTGCCCCGTGGATTTTTGGGCCTGTGCACAGAGGGGCCTGGAGCAGCTGATGTGGAGGGCTTTTGCTTCCTTTCCAACAGGACAACCGCCATGTGCAGCTGCTCTCTATTCGCCTCTTCCAAGAGGTGATGAGGTTGGTAGCGGCCAAGGGTAAAAAGCCCCTCAAGATGCTTGTGAGCAAGAGCCTGCTGCCACTCTTCTTCAACTGCCACGATGAGAACATGCGTGTGGCAGAGGTGAGGACTCCTGGGCGCTGCTGTCCTCCTGGCAGGGGGCTCAGCTGTCTCCCTGCACCCGGGCACCTCATGGGCTCCAGCCTCCTCCTGGCCTTGGCACAGGGAGGCAGCTCCTGTGCCCTGGGCTGCGGTGCCATCTCTGGGTCTCTGCTGCTCTGCAGGCCTCTTGTGAAACGCTGCTTTCAGCACTAAGCTTCCTGAAGAGGAGAGATCTTGAGCAGCTGCTGATGGCGGATCAGATGTGGAGGTTTGGCGAGTGCTTGGTAAGAACGCTGCTCCCTTCCCTGGGCTGCCCACGCGGGCTCTTCTCCAGGCTCCTCTGGCGCCAGGGCCGGAGCTGATGGAGCCCCGAGCTCCATCAAGCCCGCGCCTTGCCGGGCCCTCTGCCCCGCTCAGGGCTGTGCGGGCAGGGCAGGCCGGGGCCAAGGGACAGAGCCCGCGCCAACCCTTCCCTCCGTGCCCTGCCGCTCTCTCCAGCTGGCACAGGACAGGAGCCGAGCGGCCGAGCTGCTGCGCCAGGCGCTGCCGTACCTGCGGAGCCCACAGGAGCCCCTGCGAGAGGCGGCCCTCAGGTTTCTTGGTGAGCCACAAGCCCGGCTCCCTCCCCGCCCCGCCGCAGCTCGGCCCCAGCCCCGCCTGCTGCCCCGGCAGCGCCATCCGGGCCGGGGCTCTGGAGCCCCGCCTGCCCTCGGCGCCGCTGCCGCCCTCTCGCAGCCGTGTCCTTGGGCGTCAGGATGCGGCGAGGGCCGGGCCTGAGCCCTGCAGGGGAAGGCGCTGCTGTGGCCGCAGGGCTGGCAGCGCCGCTGCGGGGCAGCTGTGCGGCTGGGGCCGTGACAGGCTCTGTGTTGGCAGGGATGGCCGGGCGGTTCCTGAGAGAGCAGCAGCGAGAGTTGCAGCTCATGTGCAGGGGTGAGTGAGGCCAGCGGGCTGTCAGCGGGGGCTGGCGCTGGCAGCTGCGTTCCCTGCCCCGGCTGGGAGGGCTCTGCTCCCTGCGCGCACGAGGGGCGGCGTGGGCAGAGCACAGAGACCTGCCAGGGGCCTGCGGGAGGGACATTTGTGGCCAGCGCCTTCCAGCTGATCCTCGCTGTCTCCTGCTTCCTCCAGGCCATGGCAAGAGCTGCCGTGTGGGAGGGATGGGGCAGGAGGGTCTCCCCAGGTCCCTGCAGATGCAGGCTCTGACTGTGGCTCTGTTCCTCTCTCTTCCAGCCCTTCAGGACATGACAGATGACACCAGCCCTGCCATCTCATGCCTGGCTCTTCAGACTCTGTACATCAACAGAGCTGTACAGAGCATTCCCTCCTCCCGACTCCAGCAGATGCGAGATGGATTCCGCCGCCTCTGGAAGTCACGGCCTTCCCTGTGTCGCAGGGGCTGGTTGTCCTGCGTGAGCACTGTGGAGAACTGATCTGGGAGGCTGCGTCTGCTGGGGCCACCTGAGCCTGCAGGGAACACCTCTGCTCTGCAAGCACTTTCTTTCACTCCACTGTAGGATTAGTAAATTGCTGTTGTCATACACAGAGGTCCAGGAGCTTTCTTTTGGTGCCCAGAGTCTTCAGGCCAATGGGGAAGAGGGCAAAAAGGGTGCTTGTGCTCGGCAAGTTGGCCAAGCGTGCGGTGTGGAAGGGAAAGTGGCCAAAAGGCCCTTGGCCTTTGGTGGTTCTGTGGAAGCCTTAAGGCTTCCGACAGAGCGGGCGGGCAGAGGCCGGAGCTGCGGCGGGGATCCCTGAGAGACCGGTCCCTGGAGATGGCCAGCACCCCTCTGCCAGCCTGGAAGCGCCATCTGTGTCCTGCCCGTGTGTTGCTGGCTGGATTGCTGAGGGCTCTGAGGTGCCTCTTGATGCGGCTCCTCTGGAGCTCCTTCAGCAGCCAGGCAGGCCTGGGGGAGGCGTGGAGGGCACGGGACAGTGGGAGGCCATGAAGGGCTGCGGTGCTGCCAAGGCCTGCCCGGAGAAGGCAGTGGGAAGGCGTGAGGGGGATGCGTGTGGCGCTGGGTGGCGGGAGGCTGTGATGGGCCAGGAGGACTTGTGTGGATGGGTTGGTGGGAAGCCCTGAGGAACTGGGTGGCAGAGGCCATAAGCAGCCCCCAGACAGCCACCTTCTTCCTGCCAGCCGGCTGCTCTGGCACTTCCCCGACGCGTCTCTGGTGCCCGTGGCAGAAGCCCTCGAGGCCTGGCCTCAGCAGGACGGTGGGGACAGCCCCGAGGTGCCCAGTCTGCTTTGGCCTGGGACAAGGAGGGACAAGGAGGCCCTGCTGGAGCACGGCCAGTGGTTGCTGCAGGCGAGGAGCAGTGGGAAGTGGCAGCGCTGGCGATCAGCCCGGGTCCCCAGAGCTGTCCAGGCCACTGTGCTGTGTGGCCAAGACTCCCCTGACACTGAGCTCGGGACCCATAGAGCTGCTGCCACCATGGCAAGAACGATGTCTCCTGGAGCTGGCCTGTGGAGCTGCTGATGTCAATGTGGCTCTGGACACCAGAGAAAAATCACCAGAGTGTGCACAGGAGCAGCAGCACCCAGAAGGCTTGTACCTCCTCAGGAAGACATGCACACCAGACAGGATGCCAAAAGAGAGAGAGGCTGGAGAACACAGGCCAGCCCTGCATTCCCAGGCAGGGACTGCCCTGGGATGCTCCAGGGATGGGGTGTGGCTGCCTGAGGGTTCAGCCCCAGCCCCTCTTCTGTCCTATCCATGGGCATGTTGGATGGGATGGGATGGGATGGGATGGGATGGGATGGGATGGGATGGGATGGGATGGGATGGGATGGGATGGGATGGGATGGGATGGGATGGGATGGGATGGGATGGGGCTAAGCTGGCTGCAGGCACCAGCCCTGTGGCCCAGCTCTGCTACTCACCCTCCTGCAGCAGCTGGATCTTCTCCAGCTCTTCAGGCTGCTGTGCTGAGGGAACTGCAGCCTCTTCCTCCTCCTTCACCCAGGCCAGCTTGGGCACTCTGGGTGGTGTCTGCTCCATGTCACTGTTTGGAGTTGGGACTGCTTGCAGGAGAGATGTCTCGGAAAAGCTCCAGATGGGCAAGTGCTGCAGTTGTGCCTTGTAGGCAACAGAGAAGCCTTGGGAAGGCTACAGGACACCGTGTCCTGCAGTTTGTCCTCGAGGTCACCTGCAGAGGAAACGCTTTGGAAAAGCTCCGGGTCAGTAGGGAACAAGCTGGACTGATGTGGGAGGACCTATGAATTGGGGGGGATGGGTGCAGGGTTCCCAACTTTGGAAGGAAACTGGGGGGGTCACTGCTGAACTGGCGGGACATCATGTGTTGGATAACTCTAAATTTTGGTGTTTGTAGTTGAGAGAACCCCACCTTTTGGGGAGTAGACACTCCTGAATTGGGAGACTGTGGGAGATAAGACCGCAATTTTTGGGGATCAATGTGGGGAAGGCAGTGGGGGGAACCCCAATTTTAAGTGAATGACTGTGGGGGAGCCCCCATTTTACCCTGCCCCATACTGGGGCGTCACTCTGGGGTTCTCCCTGACCCCCCTCTTCCCCAGATGATTTTGGAGGTGCGCCGGGCCGGGGGCTTCACCCGCCGGTTGGGGGTCGAGTGCTCGAGTGCGGACGAGGCGCTGGCGGCTGCTGGGGCTGGAGCTGACATCGTCCTGCTGGACAACCTGAGACCCCAGGTGAGCCCCAAAACCGGAGGGGGGCCAATAGTGGTGGGACCCCAAGTGTGGGCTGGACCCCAAAAATGGGGGGTTAGATTCTAAAAATGGGGATAAACCCCAAAAATGGGACACAGGGGACATCCCGGGGTGAGGCTACACCAGTAAAATGGGAATCTGCTGTAAATGTGGGCCACCCCAAAGATACGAGGGATAATCCCAATTTCGGGGGAGTCAGAGGATTGGATAATCCCAGTTTGTGAGGTTTTGGGTGAAGGGACCCTTGACTTGGGGAGTTTAGGTGGGGGGACTGTAATTTGGGGGTCAGGGGTGGGCAAATGCCTGGATTGGAGGTGTTGAATAGGAGGCCACAATTTTGGGGGGTTCTGGGTGGGGGGACTGCCATTTGGATTGGAGAGCCCAAATTTGGGGTTGTTCTGGAGGTCAGTGGTGGGTGGTACCCCCAGTTGGGCAGATGTTGGGTGGGAATCTATTTTTATTGAGTTTTTATTGGGTTTAATCAGGATAACCCTTGATTTGGAGGGGTTGGGGTGGACACCCCAATTTTGGAGCTCAGTGGGTGGAGTAATCCCTGAATTGGGGGTTTCCTGTGGGGGAGGCCCAAATTGGGCAGATTTGGGGCAATTTGGGGGGGGATTCTGCACTATGTAGCATCCAGTATACATCCCTATGTCCAGTGTACCCCCAAATTTTGGGGAGGGGGTGCTCCCTGCTAACAGGGTGTCCCCCCAGGAGCTGCACTCGGCTGCGGCGCAGGTCAAGGCTGCACATCCCGGAGTGACGGTGGAGGCCAGCGGGGGCATCGTTTTGGAGACCCTCCCCCAGTTTTTGGGGTCCCACATCGACGTGGTGTCCATGGGGTGTCTGACCCACAGTGCCCCCGCCCTGGACTTTGCGCTGCGGGTGCTGGAACCCTAAAATCCATCCCCCTGACCCTGAAAACCCAGCCTAGGACCCCAAAAATCCATCTTAGGACCCTAAAAACCTATTCTGGAGCCCCAAAACCCAACCTGAGATGCCCAAATCCATCCTGTGGAGGGTGAAACTCACTGTGAAACTCCAAAATCCACCCTGGGAATCCTCAAACCCCAAAGGCCTTCCACTAAGGGATCTGTGAAATCTGGCACTGGGACCCACAAAATCCATCTTGCACCCCAAAATCTATCTTGGAACTGCCTAAATCAACTCTGGGACCCCAAAGTTCCACCCTGAGGCCCTCCAGAACCCACCCTGGGACCCCCAAATCCCCCCTGAGACTCTACAAAGCCCAACCTGAGGATCCCAAATCTCCATCCTGGGCTACTCCCACTCACCTCCCCCCTCTAAGGTGGACCCAAAATTCCACCCTGAGGTCTCCCCATCTCCCTTTAATCTTTGTACCCCCAAATAAACCCCTACCTCACCTCCCCCACTTGTCTCCCCAGTTTTTTCAGGGGTCCAAACTCCAGGTGGGGGAAGAGTCCAGACCCAGTTTGAGGATTCCAGACCCCAGTTTGAGAGGCCCAGGTCCCAGGGTGGAGAGCTGAGACCTCAGTGTGAGGATCCCAGATCACGCTGGAGGGCTGCAGATCCCGGTTTGGGGGTACCAGATCTCAGTTTAAGACTCCCAGACCCAGTTTAAAGAACCCAGATTACAGTTTGAGGGTCCCTGACCCCAGTTTAGGAGTCCAGGACCTGAACCCCCAATGTGAGGGACCCAAACCCCAGTTTAGGGGTATCAGATCTCAGTGTGAGGGTCCCAGACCCACCAGCAGCACACCTGGCAGCACCATAACACTGGGAATTAGGATCAGAGGAGAAGTCCTGCTGTAAATCACAAAATCAGGGTCTAATTCCTGGCCTGATCCCACCCACCCCATCACACCTGTGTGCCCACCTGCCCACAGGTACCTTTGGGATGTCCTAAAAGAAATTTGAAAAGCAATTATTTAAAACTTAAAAACCCTAACTTTATTTACAAAACTATCGTTGGCTTGCCAGCCATAATCCTTAGGACAAAGTGATCTCCAGGCTCAAGGACGCCTGTGTGACCCTTCAGACTTAAAGTGCTGCCCCAGTCTGGGGCTGGGGTTGGATCCAGCCACACCCAGAGCCTTCTCTGAGAAGAACCCTGGGAAGTCAAGGAGTCCTTTCTGCACCTTGTGAATCAGCAGGAGGGTGTCCCTGATCAGTCGAGCCTGAATGTCCCACTCTGGGCACAACAGGCCCCCAGCTCAGCAGTGCCAGCACCACAGAGCTCGCAGGGACTGTCCCGGTGTCCGCTGCTCCTTCGGCTCCTCAGGATCGAGCTGCTCCGAGCTGCCAGACAACGCGTGAGTTCACACCCATCTTTCTGCAAGGCCTGAAGTTCTGTGACCAAAACAGAGCCGAGATGAGTTCCCGTGTTTGTAGAGACCCCCCACTCTCCCAGCCCTCACTCCCCACTCCCCACTGAAATCCAGAGCAGGCAGCTCCTCGCTCTGGTCCTGGGGATGTCACACGATGGTCCCTGGGCACAGAGCTCTGTCAGCCCCTGCTGTTCCCCAGCACGATCCCAAACAACCAGGGACCACCAGCAGCCTGGATGTGGCACTGGGCAGGGGCTGGGGGGGACAGGGGCTGCCCAAAGAGGGACCCCGGGCTGGGGCTCATGAACCTGATGGTCCAGTCTTGCACACATTGCTGAGGGTCCCTCAGGCACTGCAGGCTCTGATGAAGGTGCTGCTCAGCCCTGCTGCTGTCCTTTTCCATCTGGAGGGACCACAAAGATGTGGCATTGTCACACATCTTCCAGGTGGCTGGAGCAGCCCCTCTTGGCAGCAGCCCCATTGCCAAGAGCCCTCCTCCCTCCCACTGGGTGCAGGAAGGGGAGATGGGACTGGAGGAGACCCCTGGGGCTCTGTTCTTGAGCCAGGAACAAGGATGCAGCTCCAGGCTGTGGGGTCTCTTCCCCAGGCCCAGCTGCAGAGCCTACGGCCCAGCACAGTCCCTGGGGCACATCCTCACCAAGCAGTCAGCCATCCTCCAGCTCTGCCCTGTCTTCACCACGTGCTTCAGCTCCTTCCACTTGAGGAGCTCTGCGATAGCAAGGACGGCATTCCTGGAGGCCTGTGGGACAGCAGGAACTGGGAGATGGATCCAGGGCCTGGGAAAGTTGACCTGGGGTGACTGCCTTTAGGGAGCTGCCAAAACATCCGGGAATGGCCCCCAGGTACAGGGATTGAGGCCCAAATGCCTGCTCTCCAACACCTTTGGGGACACACCTGTCCACACCTCGGTGTCCTGGCCCGATGCTGAGCCCTGCTGGAGTGGGCAGGGCAGGTGCTGGCAATGCCAACTTGGCTCTGCAGGGACCCTTCCCTGGGCTGTGCTTGGGGAATGCTGCCCAAGGCCTGGAGCCCCAGGGGGGGTCAGCCACCCCTCTCCGTGTCAGTGCTCAGCCTTGGCAGCAGTGCCTGGCCCACCCTGGGGGCCTCGTCATTCATGGGGAGGATGAGCAGGGCCAGGACACTGCACGCAGTTCTTCATCCACTTCTTCCCCTTCCCCAGCCCTGCCCTCAGCAGCCTCTGAAGGAGCGCATGCAGCGCTCCCACACCCAGCTTTCCTCCTGGAAGGAACGAGGAAAGGTGAGCTTCAGGAGCAGCAGCTCCCTGCCCATAGTGATGTGAAAAACGAGGTTCACTTTCCTGGTAAATTATACAAGGTTTAATTAAAAAAAAAAGACAAATAGGAGACTAAGACAGTAAAGCAAAGGGTTAATGTGGCTGAGTGCTGGGCATTCAGCCAAGGCCACACACTCAGAAAACACTTCCTTAAATGCATCAACGTGTTGCATATTCATTGACCTTCATTATTCAAAATCATCAACCCCAACTTGTAAATCAACTTTTTTTTGTAGCCATCCTGTCCTACTCCCCATCAATAAATTCCTTCCCTGTAGTTCTGGTTATCTTCATCCAGACAGGATAATCTAATGTCTTGGTTTAATTTGAATTTTTGAATTTCCTGGCCAACGCACCAAATAATGTTATAGTTTTGAGTTGCCGATTTAAATATACTCATTTTCTGTTGTGAGACAGAACCAGGAGCAAAAGAGCAAGTCAGGCCTAAAACTTAGAAGGGTATAAAAAACTTTATGAACTACACAAAGAAAGAAAAGCAAATTCAGAATAAGATCTTCAGGCCATTCTTTCCTCCTGTTGGGGGTTGAATTGTTCCCTTTTCTTTCTGTGGAAATTTTCCCATTGTTATGCTAAGTACTTGTGGCTACACCTTAGTACCAACAGTTTTCTCTTGCGAGGGTGGGGGGGGGAGACCGGAAAAGGAAAAGGTGGGAGAGGGGTCTGAGGGGGGACTCTCTCTCTCTCTCTCACTTTGCCCATGGAGTGGAAGGGGGATGCCCTGTGCTCCGATCTGGCATCTCCCCTGCCATCCCAGCGCTGAGATCCACGCTCCCTGCCACTGGACATCGCTCTGCTGCTCTCCCACCTCACCCTGCTACCTCCGGACACTCTGCTGAGCACCACGACCGACACCGTGAGGGGGAGTCACTCCCCCATCCCTCTCACCCCTGGGCTGCTGCCGCCATCACTCCAGCCCCTCTTCAACTGCGTGGGACCTGCCCTGCCCCCACAGCACCGGTAACAGCACAGGGAGAGAGGGCTTTGGCCAAAGGGACTGGAACTGAGTTATACTGTTCTCTTCTGTTGTCAGTTTTTATAGCTGTTGTTGTTTCTGCTATTTTGCCTTGTTAGATCTCAGTAAAGAACTGTTATTTCTATCCCCATATCATCTGCCTGCCAGGCTCTGATTTGAACCTAAAATAATTAGAAGGGAGGGGGTTGCACTCTGCATCTCAGGAAAGGGGTTCTCACCTTTCCTTAAAAAACACCTGTCTTTCAAAGCAAGACAAGATGACATTGGCCCGATGTCAGGCACCCACCAGAGCCACTCTGACCCTGCCCCTCCAGCTGCAAGGGAAGAGAAAGTTTAACCAGGAGCTCCAGGATCAGATTAATATGGGACGAGCAAACACAGCAAACAGCAATACGGGCGTCACAGACACAGCCTGGGCACAGTGAGGGAATTTATTACCAACCAAATCATAGCAATAGAAGGAAAAGAGACAGAAATCTCTCAAACCCCTTCCCCCTCACCCAACGGGGATAACCAGGAACACAGATCACCAGGGCTCTTCCCAACGGGGGTCACTGGAGATCATCCAACACCGATCCTCCCATGGGGGATGGAGCTGGAGCAGAGCACGAAGCTCTTCCCACACTCGGGGCACTCACAGGGCTTCCTTTAGTGGTGACTCCGTTGGTGTCGGGTCAAGTGAGAGCTCTGTGAGAAGCTCTTCCCACACTCAGGACACTCGTAGGGACTCTCCCCAGTGTGGATGCGCCGGTGCCTGATGAGGATGTCATTGCGGTTGAATCCCTTCCCGCAGTCGGGGCAGCGGAAGGGCCTCTCCTCTGTGTGAATCCGCTCATGTCGGAGGAGATCAGAGCTGGTCTGAAACCTCTTCCCACACTTGGGACACTCGTAGGGCCTCTCGCCAGTGTGGATGCGCTGGTGTTGTCTCAGATCAGAGCTCCACCCAAAGCTCTTCCCACATTCCAAGCAGGTGTAGGGCCGTTCTCCTGTGTGGATCACCTGGTGCCACATCAGGTGAGAAATCCTTGTGAAGCCCTTCCCACATTTCCCACACTCGTAGGGCTTTTCCCCAGTGTGGATCCTTTGGTGCCGGATCAGATGGGACCTGTCTCCAAAGCTCTTCCCACATTGTCCACACTCATAGAGCTTCTCCCCAGTGTGGACCACCTGGTGCCGGATCAGATGGGAGCTCCACCTGAAACCCTTCCCACATTCCAAGCACTTGTGGGGCTTCTCCCCTCCAGGAGGCTTCTCCACCAGCTCTGAGCTCTGCCTGGATCTCCGGCCGCCTTCCCGGCTCAGGGAGGGTCTTTCCTCCTCGCAGCTCCCTGGGATGGGTTTGCAGCCCCTCCTCGAGAGGGATCTCCGGGGATTTTCTGCCTCCTCCATCCCCGCACACCTGAGGAATGAAAATTCCTGGTTTAGGGGGAAATAACAAGAAGAGAGCTCCATAAACTGGGTGTTCCTCCTTGCCCAAGTTCATCTCTGGAAGTCATTTGTCATCTTGTGTCTGTAATAACCTCCCAAACACCAAGATTCCCACTCAAAATCCTCCAGACTTTAAGACACAGATCAAAACCACCCCAAATATATAGATTCAGCAAAAATCCCCCCCAAAATTGTGCTGGGTTGAAAGCAAAACCAGTGAGAGACTCCAAGTCAGAAATAAAATTTGATAGGAAAAAAGAGAAGAGAAATAAAATACATGCAATAGTCGAAAAGAAAACAACTGACAGAATCAGAATACAACCTGACTCCCCGCTAGTTAGGGTGGTGGTAGCAGTCCCGATGAAGTGGTCTTGTTGTAGTAGTGATGCTGTAGAAAGGTCTGGTAGCTCTTGTCCTCTGGAAACCAGTGGGTGAGGGCTGCCTTGGTGTTCCAAATCTCAGATTTTATCTAGGTAGGAAAGGCTTGGCTCCTCCCCCTGGCTGGAGCATCTCCCAATGGGATGATGGAATTTTATCAGTCATGCAGTGGCACTCAATGGCCCATGAACAGAAGATATCTTCCTGGAGGAAGGATGGGTTGTGGAAAAGATAAAGAACACTGCCCCACCTGTTTTTACCAGATGGCCCATTAGCAGAGGATATCTCCCACACAGATAAGGATCACTGCTCCACCTGTTTTTTTCCACCACTCTTTATTCTTTTGTTTCTTCCCTGGACCTCTGACTGGTGAATTCATGTTTGCTACTGATTTCATCTCCCTTTTGAAGATGAAAATGGTAAAAGTGTCTTTGACCTGCCTTGCTGAATATTGTGAAGAGGAACAGTCATCTACTGCAAGTGGAAGTGTCACAGGTGGAGCAGAGTTCTGTGAGTGCTGTATCAAACCAGACCTCGTCAGACCTGCCAGAACAACTGGTCCATGCTGCCCTTCACTGCTCTGCCTGTTCCCCACTGTTTCATGCCAGAGTAATTTAACTGCTGTTAATTGGGTGTGTGTTTCACTCGAGCCAGTCCAGCAGAACCAGCAGAAAGCAGCCCCAGAATGAATGGGGCTCTGCAGAGGAGCCCCAGACTATTCATCAGCCTGCCCGCAGAACTGGCTCCAACTCTGAACCCTTGTGACCACACTCTGAAGAAGACACACTTCTGATATTTCTGAGGCACTTATGACTGAGGCACTGCACGTGCTTGTGCAGGTAAGAATCCCCAAGTTCTTTCTGTCAGGAAAATTAATCCACAAACACCAGAGGTTTATGTCCAAAAAGGAGACAGAGGAGTCCTTTTTGCTTTATTCGAATAAAGGGAGAGGCCATGGGACATTCCCCTGGCATCTCTCAAATATTTGGAGGACACTGCCTCCTTTTTATCCTATTTTCCCGGCCGCATTTCCCTCTCTCTTTCCCCATTGGCTGAGGTACTTGAGAGGCACAGACTTCCCGGAACGCCTGATACCTGAAATTCCCCTCTAATGTATAACCCTCCCGTTCAATTTTTAATTCTTATAGATTTCATAGTTTTCCCCCCGTTGCTTCTTTCATCTTTCGATATCCAATTTCATTTATCAGCAGCCTCACAGTTTGTTTGTAAAGGCAAATATCTCT
This sequence comes from Sturnus vulgaris, assembly GCF_052056855.1. NCBI lineage: Eukaryota > Metazoa > Chordata > Aves > Passeriformes > Sturnidae > Sturnus > Sturnus vulgaris. The sequence continues at coordinate 10,412,249 of NW_028276170.1, forward strand.
TTCCATTCATCAATCAGTGGAATCCATCCCATTGTTTCTTTTATCTCTCAGTGCTAGCCTTATCTACAGGCTGATCCACAACTCATTTGTAAAGACAAATTCAACATTCCTCTCAGCTTTGATTTCCCCCAAAATGGGAAAACTGCCCCAAACCCCAGGGGATGACTGGAGGGAGAGATTTCTGTCAGAAAACTCCAAAAACTCAGAGCAAGATAATGAGAAGTAAATGGAGACCCTTCAAACCAGCTTTCCACACGCCCCTCTCCTTCCAGCTGCACCTTCTACCTCGGCAGTGCAGGGTGGGAGAAACATCGCTTGCTCTTTTAAAACTTTCAGCAATTTCTTAAACCTTAGAAAAATACAGCAAAAGAGTGAATTAGGAGAAAAATCAGCACTGGGAGCACAGGACTAAACCCCCTCGTGCTCACCTACAGAATGGATGTTCTGCCTTTTATGCCCCTGGGCCCTCCCAAAGTCTTGTCGCCGAACTCCTTCCCTGCCGTCCATTGCTGGAGACTCCTTTCTTACATCTGCACTGGAGGTCAGGTGTAGGAACAAGCCGGCCCTCCCCAAATGCCCCGACTGCCTGAGCCATGTTGTGACAACAATGCAAGGGGGAGGGGAAAGAGGACTATGGGAGGATATATTACAATAACATCGTTATACATCCACAAAACTTATCTTAACATACACACACTGTTCATCCTTTAATTGTGAGAGCCAACCACCACATTGCTCATCTGTAACAACAGCGACTGCACTGGCCCCCCTAGATCAGAGGGGGATGGAGCCAGTGCCAGTCCACCCAAATCGGTGAGGGCAGAGACTACCCCCTGCCCACCTGGGTATTGCATCTTCCTAATACATATTTACAAAAGGCTATACATATTCAAACACTTAAACAGAGTTTCTCCCCTGTCCTACCTTTTTCAAGCATTTGCAGTTTTCCCAGTCCTCATCATTTGTTACTTTTCAATACATTCAACAGGTGTGAATTCCTTCACTGGTTAAATGTTAACATTACAACAACTCTTCACCAACATTCACAACACAACATTCGCATTAAAAGATCTCTAAACTTTAGGAAAACTTCTTTTACAAAAGTCAACCCTAGAAAACACATAGTATTCACTCTAACAATTGCTAAAGCCGACAGTGTAATATATTTATCACAGTGGTCTTGAGATTAGAGCTGGGCTTGGGCTAGGGAGTGTGACTGGGGCTGCCATTGGACTTAGGACTAAGAACGGTGTTGGCCTTAGGGCAGGAACTGGGGCTGAGGTTGGGAATTCAAGATGAAGCTGGCACTGGAGTGTGGGCTGGCACTCAAAGCTGCACTTAGGGCTTGAGACTGCCATTGGAGTTGGGCTTAGAGTTGCTATTGGGGCTGGCTTTGGGCTTAGGGCTAAACGTGGCATTTGGTTTAGGGCTGAGCATTTGGTAGGGGCTGGAATTGGGGCTGGGCTTTGCGGTTAGGGCTTGGGTTTATATTAGAGCTGGAATTGGGGTTAAGGCTAAATGTGCCATTTGCCTTAGGCCTGGCCTTGAGATTGGCTCTGGGGCTGCACAAGTCTGGCACTGGGATGAGATTAAATCCAGGAGAGTGAGTGTGTCTCAACATGGAGTGAGATTGAGATCAGGATCAGGGTGAGCTTTGGGACCGAGCGCACGCCCAGACGGACAGGGGAGATGTCACTGCAGGATGTCCCTGGCATTGTCACAGCCCTGCTCAGGCACCACCAAAAGGCAGCAGGAGCTGGCTGGTCCAACATCCAGGTGCTCCCAGCACCGAGAATATCCCTCTGTCCAGTCCCTTCGGCTGTCCTGGACAGGCTCCCTCCGGGCTCTTTGTCACCTCCTCGATGGCAGAGCATGGGATATTGAGTGGCTTCTAGGACCCTGCAGAGTCCTTGAGGAGGGCAAGCCTTGCTTAGCCACAACCAAATTCTCTCCCTGTCATACACAGCATTCCCATCCTGCATCCAATCCCATCCCTGTGCCACTTTCTGGGAAGAAAGGAAGCCCAGTCAAATCCAGAACAGTGGGAACATTCAGACAGTTCTTGAGAAAATCCTCATTTATTTAACACTAATGCTCCTAAGAAATCAGATCTTGATCTGTAAAAACATTCCTGGTAGTCCAGCTTTGCTTTCAAGGACCTGTAATTGTCTGTCGGGAAGGCGGCTTTTGTTGTGAGAACCGGTGATTGGTGGGAAGAATGGGACTAAGAGCAAGGCACAAATTCAACAGGGGAAAAAGAAATGGAAATATGTCAACAGATAGACCCTTAAATAGCCCCCTGGGAAGAAAACTAGCCCGGTGGAAATATGACTCCATCACCAAAGAACTTAAGATGATACAGAGTTGTGTAATAGAATAGACTAAGAGAGTAATTAACTCCAGCTATGTTTACTGGTCGTGGGATGAGTCACATGAGGAATGGATATGTCAGGTTTTAAACATCCATGTAAAAGCTAAAGAACAGCTCTTGTACAGATGTGGGAGAGGGGATTTCTCACTGAACAACCTTTCCATCTCTGGCCTCTCAGTCCTCAATCTCAAGGGAAAGATACTCTGCACCCCATTCCCTACAAACAGAAAACCCTGGATTTGGGAAAAACACTGGCTTGGGGTGTGCTTTCTTTTCCTCCTCTCTTTTGCTACGTCCTGACTTTTCTCTCTCTCTGTGAACACTAATTTTGCTGTACACTTTCCCTCTGATAATTGAACGGCTTACCATATCAAATGTAACAGTTGTTCTTCACCCAAATTAGACACAAGAAGGTGCTACTTCCCTTTCAGGTTAAGATCAGAGCTTGAATGCAGTGATTTCAAAGTGAATAAATTACCTTTCCCTCTTTCAGTCTGAAATGAGCTACTGCCACCTGCACTTGCCCTTCCCTTCCTCTCCTGAACCACCGAACAGCCCCACTGGGATGGCAGGAGCTGGGCCTGGGAACTGCTGCCTTTGGAGTTGCATCTCCTCCTCCCGTGGCCGCTGCTCAGAGCCCAGAAGTGCTCTGAGAACTTGAAGTTGTGGCAGCTGGGTTAGAGCCTACATGGGAGGAGGAGAAGGTTCACCAGAGCCCTTCTCCTGCCGTGCCAGCTCCAGGGCAAGGAGTGCAATGGAAGCCAGCCAATGTCCAAACCCCATCTGCTCTGCCAGTTCCTGTGGGAATGAGCTGCTGCAGAGGGGAAGATTTGGGTGGAAATGTGGTTCTCTAAGAAGGCCATAACTAAATGCTTGCATGGGGGTTTTGGCTTCTGGAGCAGTGGGGTAGGGCTGTTGTTGGTTCCTACCCCTTCATCCCATGATGATGTAAGGGGTGAGGGATGCTATGTGTGCTGTGCCCTGGCAGTGATCCTCAAGAAATCCTTCTAATCCTCTCCTTCGAGCTCGTCAAGCTCCTGGAAATGACAGGACAGAAAAAAAAATAAAAAGGTGCTCAGTTTTGTGCCCTTCTTCCCCTGTGTGGTGAGGGGCAGGAGGCAGAGGTCCAGCTTGGTCTCTCTTTGACCTTTCCTTTGAGACAACACTGTCTGCTCCCACCACAAAGGCACAGAGGGTGCTCTTTGCCCCCACCAGTGGGAAGTGGCTCTGCTGACCCCACTAAGAGTGCTGGAAGATGAGTCTGTGAACTAAACAGTTGAATATTGCCTAGAGGGGGGTAGCAGGCAGTAGATGTGCCACCATTCTCTTTCCAGGACTCCACTGGGAGTACTTGAACTATCGACGATGAGAGAGAGACGGGAACACTGAATGGTGATCAAAATCCAGTTTTTACTGAGCACTACATGTGCTTATATTCCATTTACAGGAAGGCTGGTAATATTTTACTGCAATCACATAGACAAACCTTACATAGACAAACTCTCACATAGACAAACTTTACATTTGGACTTAGTAAAATCTTATTTCCCATAACCCAGACTTGATCCAGTCCTCTTGCAGTCAGGTCTCGGTTTGCTCTTGCCAGGCATCCTCGTTGTCAGGCTGCATTTGCTGATTCAATCTGCAGTACTATCAGTCTCATTTGCATTACCCATATCCACACCTCCCCCGTTTCTTTTAACTAAAAATACACTCTTAAGCGATTTGTCTATTAAATTCTTAACACACTGTAAAATACAAGGAATAACTACTACAATGCATAATATGATGCCTAATACATACAAACCTATTTGAACTAAATTCCTGACCCAGCCAGTGAGTCCCCAGTGCCCTAAGAGCCAGTTCAGCCAGTCGTACCCATGATCTACCCGAAGTTTATTCCCACCTTCTTTCAGGGCTTGAATGCTGGCATAGATGGGCTGGGAGTGGTCAGAAAGGTTAAGGCAACACATCCCATCGAATTCCTCAGCCACAGGCGGCGGCGGAGCTCGGAGGCGGCCCCAGCGCAGGTGGGAGCCGCGCTCGGTTGTGCGGGGGCTCGGGGCTCGCTGCGGGCCGAGGGGGCGGCAGGGGGCTCTGGCGGGTTGGTTGTGCCGGTGCCGGCCCGTGTTGGCGCTGGGCTGAGGGCGCTGCGGGAGCGGCTGCCCGCGGTCTCCTTCCCGCTGGGGCCTCGGCAGGAGCCGGTGCCGGAGCAGCGCTGGCTCGTCCCGGTTGCTGTGGGTGGCACAGAGGTGTCTGCCCTGTGCCCGGGGCTGTGCGGGAAAATTCCCGTGGCCAGAGGTTTGTGTGCCCAAAGGAGACAGAGGAGTCCTGTAAAAGTGACTTTATTCGTGAACAAAGAGAGAGGCCATGCGGCATTTGCCATGCGGTCTCTAAAACGCAGCCTCCTTTTTATCCTCATTTTCCCGTCTGCGTCTCCCTGTCCCTTTCCCCTCTGGCTGAGATACTTGGAAGGTTCAGACTTCCCGATCCTCCTACTGCATGTCCTCGTTAATATGCACCCACACGACGATATTAATCTTACTGCTTTCAATCCTTCCTTCTCTCATATTCTCAAGAATTGCCTTTACGAACTTTTAATTTCCATTGACTCAATTTATTTTCCTGCGCCCTCTTTGGAGCAAGGTGTCGTGCATGGTAAAAAGCTGAGAGTTACTGCAGCACGTCAGAGGAGGAGCAGCATTCGTTTAAGCCGTGGTCTGCCAGGGAACCACGAAAACGTGTCCCATTCCCATCGTTTCTCCGGAATACGAGCTATTTTCTTATTTCCTTTGCTATCTGTTTAACCACTTTTTGGTTATCATCTGTTTGCAAACAGCCGTTTGCGTCACTTAATTTTCCACAAACTCCTCCTTCTTCTGTAAGTAGATAATCTGATTCCATCCCATGGTGAAATGTCTCGTTCCTCATTTCAGCGGCTTGGTCAGTAGGAAGGTCAGGAGCTGGAGCTGTCTCCTTGGTTATTATTTCAAGGATACTTTTAAACCTAATTATGCCACTCAAATTATGGATGGATTTTCTGTGTCCTGATACGAATTCGTTCGGGATCCCAGGGGCTGGTCCATGGTGTTGTAGGATTTGTTCTGGTGGCCGTTCATCTTTTTCCCTCTTTTGGGTGCTCCCTCCTGCCACGGCTGCATCAATTGACCACTTTTAGCTTATGAAATGATAAAATGTTTGGATTCGTAACTCATTTCTCTGGACTAGCAAAAATACCTCATTGCTTTGGGGAGAGGGATGATCCCCCCACACTTTTTTTCATGAAATTTGCTCAATATTCTCCGTTTGCTGTTTCCCTTTGCAGCTTAACCAGTTTCTGTTGCAGTCAGATATCCTCACTATGGGCTCTGCCTTTAGTTGTGCAAATTCCATCTGTGCAAGCAGGCAGAGCTGGGGGTGAGGGGCAGATGGACTCAGGGAAATTCCTCCCCCTGGCAAGAAGGCCCTTGGGCATTGTCCACACTTCTCCAGAGCAATGTTCATTTCCATTTCTAAAACTCCTCTCCTGGCTGCCAGGAACTAGGATTTTCTTCCAGAGCAGCCTTTAGGTGATTCACACGTCCACCCTCACAATCTGCTTTATTTTTCTTTTTTATTTTTTTAACGATTTTTTATTAACAGTTTATGCGTTAAAGCCTCACCATTAATACTTTTCTAGGTTTGCAAAATCCGACTTAAAGGTGAGCTTCTAAAGATCCATTCCGAAATTCTCCCGTCATTAAGAGCCACCGCAAATATAGAGAAAAATATTCCAATGCAATCAAGTCTTTTCTGCCTCTTCTCCTAGGAGTAAAAATTGCTTGTCACACCCCTGGCCCAAACCTAACTGACAATCTAAAAGTAGGATTATTATGAAAAATTTTTCTCATGGTGTAATCTTGTCACTGAAACTGCAGGGACAATAAAAAACTCTCCAGCAATATCTTTAGTGTTAGAGAGTTAAGGCATTACTTGATTCTGGTCAGGGTGTGCAACAGAAATAATTTCATGCACACATAGCCCGGGTGTGCAGAGAAAATCATTCCATGAGATGTGAATTTTACGGGATTTTTCCTAAACTTTTTACTGTCCGAACCCATTGAAATCCATTGGTTTAGTGTTCATTGCTTTAAAGTTGTGTAGTTCTTAGTGTTTGGTTTCCTATTGCACACGGATTTCTCCTCTTCTGATGTTAATGAGGTCCCACTCCTGGATTTCCTTCTCAGTCTTTTCCAGACCAGGTGTCTCCATCTATGCCGGGGCAGTGTCTGGGTTGGGTGTTCCTTGATGTTTGCTGATGTTTCCTTGATGTTTTGTTGAATGTTGTTATCTTTGTGGGAATCTTTTGGGCTATTCCCAGTCTGTTGAGATGTTAAACTCATCTCTGTTGAGTGGTGCAACATCCCTTAAAAAAAACCTTTTAAAATTTCTTTCCTGAGAGAAAGGCAAACCGAGCCTGACTAGTAAAATGGAATATTAAATTAATTTAAATTTGGTAGACTTTCAAGCAGTGGAATCGCAGGCAGCCCAGTTTGTGAGTGTAATTGAGAGGCAGAGTCCTGGGTGGATGCTGTGAACAGCAAAGTGCCAAGGCAGGCTCTGTGCCAGCCCAGCTTCCTGTGGCAGAGATTTCACAAGAGACAGGATTCTGGCCACAGACTGCTTGAAATATCCATCCCTTATCTCCAGCCCGCACTGGGTGGAGAATTCCCAGGGTAAGGAATTGCAAAGATCGATTCCAAGGGAGATAATTGAATATCTGCCCTGGCTCTGGCCAAAGGTTATAATGGCCGGATGCTTGGCCTTCAGCCAAGGGCACACACTGACTCAGAAAACACTTCCTAAATGCAGCAACATGTTGCATATTCATAGACCTTCATGCATTATTCAGAATTATACTCGTCTGACCTGTAAATCATTCTTTTTCCTTCCCTGGGGTTTTGGTGTCCCATAATCCAAGAATGTGAAAAATTTCCTGATTACCTTTTTTAGGATTCTCTGAGTTATTTACATGAACAAAAGCTTTTTACATCAAAATGGTATAGTCCAAAAAATTATATTTATCACTACTGCATATAAGTTCTGTTAATCGCAGAACTAAAACTATATTCATGCAGCAAAGTTTTTCAACATAGAACATTCATTTTAATATTTACAAAAAGCCAGTGATGTAATATAATACGTACTTAAAACACACATACAATTCAAATTCCTTTTCTGAGCCTTGAAGAGCCATAGCTAGGTTGCCAGTTGTTTTGTTATTTTTCATTTTCTCAGCTTTTCTTTCTTTTGTCTTGTCCATACCACAACATTGAAGCTATTGGGGTTTAAAAAGTCATATAATATTCTGGCTAGAACAGGGAATCCTCAATCCAGGTCCTGCAATTCCCTATTAATCCTCAAAATTCTTGCACCTCCTTTTCAGTCCTGGATTACTTCTGAGATTCCCCAGATCCTATCTAGGTCAATACACCACAAACCTTCAGTCAAAATACCTCCCGAATATTTAACATTTTTCTCCACCATTTCCTCTTATATTTCAAATACTGAAAGATTATTTTTAACCTGAACATTTACCAATTCACAGAGGCTTCTTCTACCGCTTCTTGTCCTCCTGATTGCAGCAAGTCATCCACATCCTGCATTAACCCAATCCCTGGGGATGGGGTAAATTCTTGTATTTTCTGCAAGGCTTGCCCCAATAAGGCTGGTGCTTCCGTGCATCCCTGCAGAAGGACCGTCCATGTCTTTTCCCATTTTCCCTTCTACCTCTTGTTCCCACTCAAAGGCAAAATCCAGTTTTCCATCCTGTGTCAGTGGGCATCCCCAGAAAGCATCTTTGCCATCAAGGACTGAATGGTGTCAGTGTGAGGAGGGCACCTGGTTGAAGATGGTGTAAGGATGTGAGAGCCCCTGGGTGCTGGGGCCCCCTTGGGCCCTGGGGTTCATCCCTCAGGGGCTGTAGAAACTCTGCCATGGCCTTTGCCTTCCCCTTGGCCTTTTCCTCATCCCTTCTTGCATTCCCCTGCTGTGCCTTTGTGACCAAGTGCTCCAGGGGCTTCTTCTGCCCCTCCTGCAGCCCCCTCAGTGCCTGGGGGTGCTCATCCTCTGACAGCTGCTGAGCTTTCTGCTAAATCATTCCTTTCTGCAGTGACCCAAGGAAAATGCTTAAAAGCTCATCTGGATGCTTGCACGTCCAATCCCCATTTCCCAGCTGTTCCTTTGTCCTGCTGCTCCTTGTGCTGTGGCTGCCGTGGCCAGCCCGTATCCCAGAGCCGGTGCCTGTCCTGCCGCAGTGTCCAAACGCGGCCCCCCCGGCGGGCAGGGCCGGCAGCTCCACGGGGCCGGGCAGCGGCCGGGGCGTCCCGCAGCCTCCTGGGGGCCGGGGGCCACTGCCGGGCCTGCAATTGCCGGGGGGTGCTGGGCTCAGGCAGCGCCCGGCGCTGAGCCCCGGCTGCCCCACAGCCCCGGCCCGGCCCCGCAGCTCCCCACAGGCCCCCAGCCCGTGCTCCCGGTGCCGCCCCTCTGCGCCCGCTCCTGCCGCTGCCCAGCACAGAGAAACCCCCTGCAATCCTGACCTCCTTGTGTGCCTGTCCTGGCAACCGGGGATACAAAGGATCTGCAGCAGCTGGCAACTTTTGACGAGAAGAGCCTGCTGAAAAACATCCCCATCCTCAGTATTTTTCTCTTCCTCCTCTTTTCCATCATTCTTTGTCTTCCCACATAGATTCTTTCTGCTGCTTCTTGCCTGAACCATATTCCCTGCACTTCTCATCACACCAACAGCATCCATCCCCTGTTGTCTAAATCCCTTCTGGACTTCCCTTATTGGCCCCCTGGGTGTCCATGTCCTTGATTACCTCTGGGAGAATGTGCAAACTCCATCAACATGTTCCCGAGGGACCCTTCAGAGATATTTTGGGATCATCATCACTTTTTCCGGGATCCCTTCGTGGCTTTCCCTTTCTACCCTCCATGGGTGCCCTGCCATGTTTAGTCCCCGAAGATGCCACTGTAGTCCCTGCTGAGATTTTCAGTGCTCTCTGGCTGCCGACTGTTCCCAGCCCCCCTGATCTGTCACTCGTCTGTCTCCTGGCCCCAGCGCCCCCCGGCAGGGGAATTTGGGGAGGTGGGAGGGGGGGAGCGCCAAGGCCGGGCCCCCCCGCGCTGTGGTGGCGGCAGCGGCTGCAGTGGGGAGCGAGTGCGGGCGGGAGCGGCCGAGAGCCCAGCGCTGCCCCAGCCCGAGCTGCCCCAGCTCCATGGCTGCCCCTGCGCTGGGATGCTGTGGGTTTGGGGGGAAGAGGGAGCCGGCAGTGGGTGCTGGGCCTGGGGGCAGCAGGAGAAGGGAAGGAGAAGCAGGGTTGAAGAACAAAATGGTCAAATGATGCATATGGGAGGAGAAGGTGGGATTGTGCAGGAAGTAGAGGAATAATAGAAGGAAAAGGAATGTGAGGGAGAGCAGGAACACAGGAGGAGGAGGAGGAGTAGAAACGGGAAGTAGCACAAGATTCCAAACCTCCCTATATCTACAGAGTCCCTCCAGTCCCAGGGTGTTGGTCCCCCCCTCCCAACATTCAGCAGGTGACTGGAGAGGAGGATCCACGATTTTCAGAGGGGTGAATCTTGGTGTTTCTGAGCTTTTTTGGGCTAAAAGTTGGTTCTTTTTTTTTTTTTGCTGGGCCTGAATCCTTACATTTTTCAGGGGGTTTTGGCTGAATCTTGATGTTTGGAGGATTTTGTGCTGAATCTTGATGTTTTGGAGGTTCTTACAGACACAAGATGCACAGTGACTTTGTGAGTTGCACTTGGGCAAGGAGGAACTCCCAGTCCAAGGTGCTATCTTGTCTTGTTCTCTCCCCAAACTAGGATTTTTCATTCCCATTGCGTGGGTAGATGGAGGAGGAAAAGCCCCGGAGATCCCTCACAAGGAGGGGCTGCAAACCCAGCCCAGGGAGCTGCAAGGAGGAAAGACCCTCCCTGAGCCAGGAAGGCGGCCGGAGATCCAGGTAGAGCTCAGAGCTGGTGGAGAAGCCTCCTGGAGGGGAGAAGCCCCACAAGTGCTTGGAATGTGGGAAGGGTTTCAGGCGGAGCTCCAACCTGATCCAGCACCAGAGGACCCATACTGGGGAGAAGCCCTACGAGTGTGGGCAATGTGGGAAGAGCTTCAGCATGATCTCTGGTCTGATGCAGCACCAGAAGATCCACACAGGGGAGAAGCCCTATGAGTGTGGGAAATGTGGGAAAAGTTTCAGGGACAGCAACTACCTAATGCAGCACCAAGTGATCCACACAGGGGAATGGCCCTACACCTGCTTGGAATGTGGGAAGAGCTTTGGGTGGAGCACCAACCTGAGAAGCCACCAGCGCATCCACACTGGGGAGAGGCCCTATGAGTGTCCCAAGTGTGGGAAGAGGTTTCAGAGCAGCTCCAATCTCCTCATGCATGAGCGGATTCACACAGAGGAGAGGCCCTTCCGCTGCCCCGACTGCGGGAAGGGATTCAAACAAAACTCCAATCTCATCAGGCACCGGCGCATCCACACTGGGGAGAGGCCCTACGAGTGTCCTGAGTGTGGGAAGAGCTTCTCCAGGAGCTCTCACTTGACCAAACACCAACGGAGTCACCACTAAGGGAAGCCCTGTGAGTGTCCCGAGTGTGGGAAGAGCTTCGTGTTCTGCTCCAGCTCCATCTCCCATGGGAGCATCGGTGTTGGATGATCCCCAGTGACCCCCGTTGGGCAGAGCCCTGGTGATCCGTGGTCCTGGTGATCTCCGTGGGGTGGGGGAAAGGTGTTGGAGAGATTTCTCTCCCTTTTCCTTGTCCCGCTGTGATGTGGTTGGTAATAAATTCCCTCGCTGTGCCCAGGCTGGCTCTGTTGTTCCCGTGCTGGTGCTCGGGGCGGGATCTCTCCTGTTCCTTCTCTCAACTCCCGGACCTGCCCTCAGCCAATGAGAGAATGCGATGAAGAAGATTCAGCCAATCAGAGAGAGCAGCTGTGATGACTCACCGGTTGCCGGGCAGACCCGCAGCACCCAGTGTTCCCCACCTGGACCCCACCCTCCCCCCCAGTCACGATCCCCCCGCGGGGTCCCCCCAAGTCCCTCCCCAGTCCCGCTCCCAAGTAAATGGAACTGGGTAAAACTTGGAAGCTTTATTGGGAGCGCTGGGAGCAGCTTGGCTTGGACAGAGTAACACAGGGTTGGAGGGGACGCACTGCACTCCCAAAATCAGCGAGGGGACAGAGCGTGGGATCCTGGCTGGGTCCGAGGCCACGGGGAGGGGCTGTAGACACTGCTGGCTCAGGAGTTCTGTGGGCAGAGAAAAGGTGGTGACCCCCGGCTGGCGGTCCCTAGGAGGAGCACACACACTCGGGGAGGGGGAACACGACCCCCGGGACCTCCCCCCCCCCTTCTTGCACAGTTAGTAGCTGAGCCCCAGTGCCACGAAGACGAAGCCCAACACAGAGCCCCCATCCCCATCAGCACTTTACTGTGGGCAGCGTCGGGCGACATCTCTAGGGGACCACAGGGGTCAGGAACAACCAAAACCTCTCATGGACATTCCAAGCCACTCGAAGAATCCTCCCAATCTCCCCCAGCCCACCTAGAGCTCCCTAAAACATTCTCCTAATGTCTTCCCAGCTTCCTTGGGATGCACCAAAGCCCTTCCTGTCCCTCTCAAAATGGCATAACTCCCTCCCATTTGCTCCCCTCTGCCCCAGGACCCCCAAACCTTCTACCAGTCCCTTCACAGCCCCACCAGGATTCACCAAGACCCCTCCCAGTCTCTTCCCAGCACAACCAACCTAATTCCAACCCCTGCTTTCCAATTCCTGATCTTTTTCCAGCTCCTCCAGGTTCACTCAAATCCCTCCCCGTTACACCCAGCACCCCCAGACTCCCTTCCAGTGCCCTCCAGGATCCCCGGAACCCCATCCCACCCTCCTAACATCCTTCAAACTCCTCAGCCATTCTAGACACCCAATCCATTCTCCCAGTTTAAACCAGGCTATCTCAAATTCTCTCCCAGTTACCCCAGCACAGCCCAATCCCTCTCCCAGCTCCCCCAGCGCCTCCCCCACTCCCCCCACACTGTGGGGTCCGGGCCGTGCCCCAGTGCCGGCTCAGGGGGTGCTCCAGGCTGACGTGCTCCACCTGGAACTGGAGCTGAGCCCGTGCCGGGGGGAGTTTCCAGCAGCACCAGGAGCTGGTAGAAATCCATTCCCCATTGGGGACCAGGTCGGTGGCCACCACGTGTCCCGAGAGCTCCTGCTGGCCCTGGAACCAGCTCAGCTGGATGTCGGCAGGGTAGAAATCCATCAGGGAGCAGAGCAGGCAGCCGGAGCTGGGAGCTCGAGGGAACCAGCGAGATGGACACACTGGGAGAGAGTGGGGACACACTGGGATCAGCTGGGGGGGGACTGGGAGAGATGGGAGAGGGCTGGTGTGGCACTGAGAGTGACTGGGAATGAAATTGGAGAGAGTAGGGGAACACTGGGAGAGAGTGGAGTGGATTGGGGCAATGGGAGAAAGACTGGAGGTTTGGGATTTGACTGAAAAGGATTTGAGAGGGCACTTGGATAGAGGGGAGAGATTTTGGGAGGCACTGGGATGGCAGTGGGAGAGAGGCTGGAGGTCTGGGAGTGGACTGGGAATGGAATGTCTGTGGTCTAAAAGGAATTGGGAAGGACTCGGGTGACACTGGGAGGGACTGTGAGGACACTGGGAGAGACTGTGATGGACTGGGAGAGCCACCGGCGTCCCTTGGGGTGAGTGGACAGGAGGCCACAGGGCTGGGTATCTTAGTTTGAGAGACGATTTTAAAAAGCACACTGGAGTGAGTGCTGTCTTCTCTGCAGGGTTCCAATAATCCCTTTCCACCAATGGGAAATAAATATTAATAGATGAAAGAGGAAAAAACTCCAACAGTTTATTAACAAACAATAAGCCTACAAAGCAAAAAAACCTCCCAGACTTCTGGATATTAAATTATCAGACCTTTCCCCACACTCACCAGGGAAAATGACCCAAAATGCCAGAGAAATCCCTGCTCACAACACATTGTACAGGTGGCGCCGCTTCTCCCGCAGGGGAAAAACCAACCAGGGGCTGTCCCGAAGGAGAGGAAAGCCCGGGGCTCGCCTGCCCTTGAACTCCTCCCCAGCCGGGCTCCGCGGGCACGGTCCCGGCAGGCGAAGCAGCGGGGCTGAAGCCTCGGGCTGTTTTCTCTCCCGGCTCGGCCCGGCTCGCAGCGGCTTTGGGCTGCAGCGGCGCCGCTCCGCTCCTGCCGGCGCGGAGCCCCCGGGCTGCGACACAGCAGCTGCTCAGTTCGCCTCCAGGCACGGCAAGGCTGCCCCTGCAGCCTCTCCGAGCCAAGAAAAGGGAAAAAATCCTGTTTCCTGGGCCAAAACCGCTTCTCAGGCAAACAGAAACCCACGGTGCACAGAGAGAGCCGCGGAAAACCCGAGCAGCGAGGCTTCAAAACGCCCGCGGAATGAACAAGGAGCCTCTCCCCGCCCCGGCCCCGCACACATCCCCTCCCGGGCTGCCGGGGTTTAGATACAATAACCATTCTTTGGGCACAAAGCAGAGGATCATGGAATTACCATCACAATAACTCACTGCAAGAGAATCGTGTACACAATAATCACATGTATCTATCTGTAAAAGCACGTACTGAACTCTGGGTACAGCAATGTGCTCTAGGACAGGAGTGGAGAGGCTGAACGGACACCAGGGGAGATGGGGAATGTACGGACACCCTCCGTAGCAAACCCTCCAAGGACTTCAACCTGATTCCCAGCTTTTCTGTGCTTCCAGGGCTTTGACTGCTGGATTTGAATGAACTGAGATGTCACTGTGAAAAGCAGAGCAGTCTGGAACCAGAACTGGAGTCTGGAACTGCTGCTGGAGTTAAAGTCTGGACTTGTCACATCTCAGATTTGAAAATACATTGAATAAAAAACTCCAGTACCCACAACCTTTCCCAGCACATACCTGTTCGCACATTACAAAATACAACGGAATTATTTCTATAGGGCAAAAAATAAAGTAAAATGAACATTGAAAATATTCCCTGATAAAAAGTGACGTTGAGAAAATACAAAATAATGAAGTGTGTCTAGAAAAGCAAGCTGTGATTTCTCAGGTATTGGGCTCAGTGTCAGCTCCGAGCCGGGCTCTGTCTCCCAGGTGCCCAAGTGCCCGGGCCAGCTCTGAGCAGCCTCTCCCGGCTCTCCAGCCCGGCTTTGCCCCGGCTCTGCCCCGGGCAGGCACTCGGTGTTTCCGTGGTGCCCCTGCCCCGCTCAGCTCCCCGTGCCCTGCAAAGGCGCCGAGGCTGCGCTCGGTGCCCCTGGGTGTCACTGAGCGAGGCACTGACGAGCCCCGGTGCCCGGGCACAGCCCTGAGGGACACCCCTCGTCCCCGGCCTCCCGCGGGACACGGAGCCACTGCCCACAAGGCCCTGGCACGTCCGGCCCGGCCAATTCCTCCTGCCCCGGCCAGCCCGGGCTGCAGCCCCAGGGCTCTGCAGGCCGGGGCTGGGGCTGCCGGCTCCCACCGTGGCCAAAGCCTCCCAGGGCTCTGGCCACGCCAGGGGCTACAAGGCCACGAGGCCGGGGCTGCTCCGGGCCGCTTCCAGGCTGTCCCTCTGCTCTTGGGTGCCGGGGGTGGCCCTTTGTGACACGGGCGTGTGTCAGGGCCCTCGGTGATGCGGGACATTGTGGTGCTGTCATGAATGAGAGCGTTTGAGATCGCTTAAAAATCGGTGACAAGGGCATGAACAAAAGTCAGATTTAATACTGAGCGACAAAATACAACAAGTTTGATGGCAAGATTCACTGTACTGCCTACAGAACAGCTGAGGCACAACAAGGGAAAACAAGCAACAACAAAACCAAACAAAATCCAGGCAACCAAAACAGAAATGAACTGAGAACTCTCTAGGAGAGTGTGGGTGGGTGTGTGCTGTGTTCAGGTGCATGGGACAAGAGAGAGTCCAGGCAAGGATTAAAAGGAACACGGCCTAAAACCTAATCAACACTAAGCAGCACTTTAACTTCTCCCTTAATTTGTCACTTATACCTTAGCCCCAGCAATCCAACAGAGGTACAACAATGAACTAATACCTTACTAAACTTATAACTTAACCTTAACAATTCAACAGAGCAGTAACACTTAACAGCATTTAACCTAACTTATAGCTATAACTTCCGTGTTGTACTTAGCAACTTAATAGAAAAACAACACTTAGCTTAAGACTTACATTTAACAACCTAGCAATAGAACAACAAAAGTATTTAAGTAAGTTCATAACTATAACTAAACCTGGCATACAGGCCTTAGATATCCAAGGTACTTCCACATCTAGGAAAGCTGTATTTCTCCCAGATTTGCTATAGCATATGTGCAGGGGCACACACACAGACAGGAACAGTCAGTACAGGCAATTCCCCCGAGAGCTCAGTGATATCCTCCCTTGAGATGTTTTTGCATCTCCCACTGGCCGAAGGATGGGCCTTGAGCAGTGAGGGTATGGGCCCAGGACACGTCGTGTTTCAGTGATCCTCCAGGCACAGCAAAGCCGAGGGTTTGCTGGCTCTGAGAGGCTCCCTCAGAGGGAGACTGCTGGTCACAGCCCACGGTGGCCCAGGAGAGCTCAAAGGTCTCCTTTTGGATTTCTGCTGACAGGGTCACAAGAGAGTGGGCTCCAGTCATAACCATGTTTCATCCTGGCCTCAGTTTGGGTGGGCACTTTCTCTAGGAGTGGGGGAATGCATCACCACACTGGGATCTCAGGGGTGCCCATGGCCTGGGTGATGCTGGCTTGATGCCAGGCACCCACCAAAGCCACTCTGACCCTGCCCCTCCAGCTGCAAAGGACGAAAAAGTTTAACCAGGAGCTCCAGGATCAGATTAAGACGGGACAAGCAAAGACACCAAACAGCAAAATGGGCAACACAGACACAGCGTGGGCACAGCGAGGGAATTTATTCCCAATCAAATCATAGCAACAGAAGGAAAAGAGAGAGAAATCTCTCCAACAACTTCCCCTCACACAATGGGGATCATCAGGACCACCAGGGCTCTGCCCAACGGGGGATGGAGCTGGAGCAGAGCACGAAGCTCTTCCCACACTCGGGACACTCACAGGGCTTCCCTTAGTGGAGCCTCCGTTGGTGTTGGGTCAAGTGAGAGCTCCTGGAGAAGCTCTTCCCACACTCAGGACACTCGTAGGGCCTCTCCCCAGTGTGGATGCGCCGGTGCCTGATGAGGGTGGAGTTGCGGTTGAATCCCTTCCCACAGTCGGGGCAGCGGAAGGGCCTCTCCTCTGTGTGAATCCGCTCATGTCGGAGGAGATGGGAGCTGGTCTGAAACCTCTTCCCACACTTGGGACACTCGTAGGGCCTCTCCCCAGTGTGGATGTGCTGGTGTCTTCTCAGGTCAGAGCTCCACCCAAAGCTCTTCCCACATTCCAAGCAGGTGTAGGGCCGTTCCCTTGTGTGGATCACCTGGTGCTCCATCAGGTGAGAAATCGTTGTGAAGCTCTTCCCACATTTCCCACACTCGTAGGGCTTTTCCCCAGTGTGGATCTTTTGGTGCCGGATCAGATGGGACCTGTCTCTGAAGCTCTTCCCACATTTCCCACACTCATAGGGCTTTTCCCCAGTGTGGGTCACCTGGTGCCGGATCAGATGCGAGCTCCACCTGAAACCCTTCCCACATTCCAAGCACTTGTGGGGCTTCTCCCCTCCAGGAGGCTTCTCCATCAGCTCTGAGCTCTGCCTGGATCTCCGGCCGCCTTCCCGGCTCAGGGAGGGTCTTTCCTCCTCGCAGCTCCCTGGGCTGGGTTTGCAGCCCCTCCTCCTGAGAGATCTCTGGGGCTTTTCTGCCTCCTCCATCTGCGCACACCTGGGGAATGAAAATTCCTGGTTTAGGGGGAAATAACAAGAAGAGAGCTCCATAAACTGTGTGCTCCTCCTTGACCAAGTTCATCACTGGAAGTCATTGAGCATCTTGTGTCTGTAATAACCTCCCAAACACCAAGATTCCCATCCAAAATCCTCCAAACTTTAACACACGGATCAAAAACTCCCCAAATATCAAGATTCAGCCAAAATCCCCTCCAAAATTGTGCTGGTTTGAAAGCAAAACCAGTGAGAGACTCCAAGTCAGAAATACAATTTGATAGGAAAAAAGATAAGAGAAATAAAATCCATGCAATAGTACAAAAGAAAACAACTGACAGAATCAGAATACAACCTGACACCCCGCTAGTTAGGGTGGTGGTAGCAGTCCAGATGAAGTGGTTTTGTTGTAGTAGTGATGCTGTAGAAAGGTCTGGTAGCTCTTGTCCTCTGGAAACCAGTGGGGAAGGGCTGCCTTGGTGTTCCAAATCTCAGATTTTATCTAGGTAGGAAAGGCTTGGCTCCTCCCCCTGGCTGGAGCATCTCCCAATGGGATGATGGAATTTTATCAGTCATGCAGTGGGACTCAATGGCCCATTAACAGAAGATATCTCCCTGGGGGAAGGATGGGTTGTGGAAAAGATAAAGAACACTGCCCCACCTGGTTTTAACAGATGGCCCATTAGCAGAGGATATCTCCCACAGAGATAAGGATCACTGCTCCACCTGTTTTTTTCCATCACTCTTTGTTCTTTTGTTTCTGCCCAGGAGCTCTGACTGGTTACTTCATGTTTGCTGCTGATTTCCTCTCCCTTTTGAAGATGAAAATGGTAAAAGTGTCTTTGACCTGCCTTGCTGGATATTGTGAAGAGGAAGAGTCATCTACTGCAAGTGGAAGTGTCACAGGTGGAGCAGAGTTCTGTGAGTGCTGTATCAAACCAGACCTCGTCAGACCTGCCAGAGCAACTGGTCCATGCTGCTCTTCACTGCTCTGCCTGTTCCCCACTGTTTCATGCCAGAGTAATTTAACTGCTGTTAATTGGGTGTGTGTTTCAGTCGAGCCAGTCCAGCAGAACCAGCAGAAAGCAGCCCCAGAATGAATGGGGCTCTGCAGAGGAGCCCCAGACTATTCATCAGCCTGCCCGCAGAACTGGCTCCAACTCTGAACCCTTATGACCACACTCTGAAGAAGACACACTTCTGATATTTCTGAGGCACTTATGACTGAGGCACTGCACGTGCTTGTGCACGTAAGAATCCCAAAGTTCTTTCTATCAGGAGAATTAATCCACAAACACCACAGGTTTATGTCCAAAAAGGAGACAGAGGAGTCCTTTTTGCTTTATTCGAATAAAGGGAGAGGCCATGGGACATTCCCCTGGGATCTCTCAAATTTTTGGAGGACGCAGCCTCCTTTTTATCCTATTTTCCCGGCCGCATTTCCCTCTCTCTTTCCCCATTGGCTTAGGTACTTGAGAGGCACAGACTTCCCGGAACGCCTGATACCTGAAATTCCCCTCTAATGTATAACCCTCCTGTTCAATTTTTAATTCTTATTGAATTCATAGTTTTCCCCCCGTTGCTTCTTTCATCTTTCGATATCCAATTTCATTTATCAGCAGCCCTACAGTTTGTTTGTAAAGGCAAATATCTTTTTCCATTCATCAATCAGTGGAATCCATCCCATTGTTTCTTTTATCTCTCAGTGCTAGCCTTATCTACAGGCTGATCCACAGCTCATTTGTAAAGACTAATTCAACATTCCTCTCAATCCCTCCTCTTTTATTTTTTAATAATTTTCTTTGCAAACTTTAGCTATCATTGACTTAATTTCTTGTTCCTGAGTCTTTTTCGGTTTTGTAATTATTTGGAGTGACATCAGTTTCTGTCCTTTTGTAACCATCTCTGGATCAGTAGGTGTGGCTATTACCTGCATCCCTTTGATCACATGTTGAATAAGTTATACTAAGCAAGGGATCATGCTTGCCAAAAAAAGATTAGAGTTGCTACAGCACATAAGAGGAAAAAAGCGATTGTTTAATTTATACTTCACCAGGTAGCCAAGAAAACATGTCCCATTCCCATCCTTTCCATGTTCGGACTGGCACATGAGCTAATTTTTTTTATTCATTTTGCAATTTGTTTCACCACTTTTCCATTGTCATCTATTTGCCTATTTAGGCAATAAGTGTCTTTTTTCAGAAGAATGAAGCCGCCATGGACGGCTTCCTTCTTCATCCCAAAATCCTGTTCCATTACAGACTTTACTCAGGGTGCTAATCTACTACTGATGTTCAACTGGGCTGGCCACCCATGGCCCGTTTTCAGATTCTCCTGGACCTCCACAGACCCAGCAATTGCTAAGGTTAAAGGTTTTTGCTACTTCTTCTCCTAAGGTCAAAAAATTATTTTCCCATTCTTGGCTCCAACCTAACTGATAATATAAAGGGAACATTATTAAGAGAAACATTCTGATTGTGTAATCTAATTTCCTAACTTCATTTTTACTTTCACGTTGTCTTTCACACCACCTGTGGCGAGTGAAGGCACAGAAAGAGCTCAACATAAAGAAAACAATGACAGCAAGGGTTGGCCCCCAGTGCCTGGAGATCTGAGAGGAGGGATGCCCACACAGACTATTTCAGCAGGCACTCTGTGGGTGGGCACACGAGGCTTCCCCCGATGTCGACGCCCTGGCTGCTGCTCCAGTCCCCTCCTGCCGAGTGTCAGTCGCGGCTTCCCGTCCTTCTCCTGCAGCTGAGATGTCCAAATCTCTGGGGCTGCAGAGACCTTGGCCCGAGTGTGATGGGTCCAGCCGTGTTCAGCTGTCTTGACGGCTGTGTCTGTGCTCAGCAACACCTGGAAAGGTCCACGCCACTTGGCCACCAGTGGTGCTTCTTCCCACTCCTTAACCAGGACCCAGTGTCCCGGTTGGATGTTGTGAACAGCAAAGTCCAAAGGCAGGGTCTGTGCCAGCTGAGCTTCCTGTCGAAGAGATTTCACAAGAGACAGTATCCGAGCCACATATTGTTTCAAATACACATCACTTATCTCTATCCCCCCACTAGGCTGAGAATTACAAGGGTAAGGAATTCCAAACATCAATTCAAAGGGAGATAATTGAATATCTCCCCGGGGTCTGGCTCTTATCCTTGCTAAAGCCAGGGGTAGGAGCCGTACCCACGGCATTTTAGTTTCTATCACCAGCTTCAGGAGATGTTTCTTTATTTCTCCATTCATCCTCTCAACCTGACCCGAACTCTGTGGGTGCCAGGGGGTATGGAGGTTCCACTGTATCCCTAAAGCAGTCATAACTCCTTGAAGAATTTTTCCTGTAAAATGAGTTCCCCTATCTGAATCTATTGCTTCCACCATCCCATATCTTGGAAATTTTTGTTCCAAAAATATTTTAACAACTGATCCTGTAGTTGCTGACACAGTTGGAAATGCTTCTGGCTACCCGGTTAATTGACATTCTATTACCAGAAGATATTTAAATCTTGCCACTCGAGGCATTTCAGTAAAATCCACCTGGCATCTCTGGAAGGGACGTACTGCCCAACGCCTCCCTCCCCTGGCCAGTTTCTTTGTAACTTTGTTGTTGGTTTTAGCACAAGTCAAACAGCCTTCAGTGGCTCGCTTTGCCAGGTTAAAGAGACCAACAGCAGCGTTCATTTTGAGGAAGGCTTCTGCCAGTCCTCGGGAGCCCCAATGACTCCCTTCATGAAGTTGTTTTAACAATTGTAAGGCTAGAGCTTTTGGTATCCACTGCTTACCATCCCTTGTAAACCAATTATTTTCTCTTTTCTCTGCCCCACTCTTTTTAATTATCTCAAGTTCCTCTGGTGGAAAAGAGAGTTTCTCTGGCAGCGGTGCAGTTACTGGGAGCAAAGGCAGGATCTTAGAGACTTCTGGCAACAATGCAGCTTTGCGAGCTTCTTCATCAGCCAGTCGGTTTCCTATTGCCTCCTCCGACCATCCTGCCTGATGCCCCTTAATGTGGATTATCGCCACCTTTTTTGGTAAATTCACTGCCTCCAATAGGCGAGAGATTAAGTTCTCGTGAGCTAATGTCTTTCCTCTGCGGCTTAATAAACCTCTTTCTTCCCATAGTTTTCCAAATGCATGTATTACCCCATATGCATATTTAGAATCAGTAAATATATTTACTGTCTTGTCCTGGTATAATTCACAGGCTCTCACAAGCCCGTACAGCTCTGCTGTCTGAGCTGACCAGGTGTGTGGTAACCTCCCCCCTTCCTTTAGTTGCTTCCCATTCACGATAGAGTATCCTGTAAATCGTTTCCCTTCTACCACCTTGGAGGACCCATCAATGAACACATTCTCTCCCTCAGGCCAGGGAATATCCCGTAAATCTTCCCTAGCCCGTGTCTGGAGGTCTATAACCTGGATACAATCATGGATTTCTTCCTGGCCCCCCTTTTCTCCAGGGCCATTTAAATAAGAGGCTGGATTAAAATCTTCTCCACTGTTGAATTTTAAATCCTCCTGTTCCATTAAACAAGATTCATACTGTAATAATCGAGCACTCGTCATCCCCTTAGAGGCTCTTTCAGTTAACAAAGCTTTAATCTGATGTGGGACTTTAACAATGAGATCCCCTCCCCTTGTCAGCTTTCGGGCCTCAGCCACCATCAGAGCTGTGGCTGCACAGTTCTGCAGACAATGGGGCCGCCTCTGGCCACCGGGTCTAACAACTTAGAAAAACAGGCAACAGGCCTCCGTGTTCCCCCATGCTCTTGCACCAAAATTCCTTTAGCATGATACTGTTTGACATCCACATATAGCTGAAATTCTTTTTTCTGCGTCTGGAAGAGCCAAGACTGGGGCCTTAACCAATTTGTCTTTTAATTTCTTAAAACTTTTCTCTCCTTCTAGTGTCCATACCACAACATTAGGACTGTTTTGAGTTAAAAAGTTATATAAAGGTCTGGCCACCACAGAAAAATCCTCGATCCATGCTCTACAGTACCCCACCAACCCTAAAAACTGCTGTAACTCCTTTTTAGTCTGGGGTAATGGTACCTGTAAAATCCCTTGTATCCTTTCTGGATCAATACACCGTAACCCTTCGGACAGAATGTGTCCCAAATATTTGACCTTCTTTTCTACCAACTGTGCTTTCTTTTTGGATACTCTAAGTCCCTTATTTGCAAGAAAATTAAGCAGCTTTACAGTAGCCTCTTCAACCACCTTTTCCTGTTCCCCTGACAAGAGCAAATCATCTACATACTGCAACAACTTGACTCCTAAGGGTGGAGTAAACTCTCTTAATATTTTCTGCAAAGCTTGCCCAAACAGAACTGGTGACTCTGTATATCCTTGAGGGAGTACTGTCCATGGCAATTGTTGTTTTATCATTTTCCCTCCTTCCTCCTGTTCCCACTCAAAAGCAAAATACTGTTTACTATCTTCTGTGATTGGACACCCCCAGAAAGCATCCTTCAAATCCAGTACAGAATAATACTGATGTGAAGAAGGGATTTGATTCAGGATTGTGTATGGATCTGGAACTGTGGGATGCCTTGGTTTGACAATCTCATTTATTATTCTTAAATCCTGCACCATTCTGTAGGTTCCATCTGGTTTCTTAACCGGCAGGATAGGAGTGTTATAGGGAGACATACACGGCTCTAAAAGACCTGCTTTTAGCAGGGACTCAATAACAGGCTGTAACCCCTTCTTTCCCTCCCTTGAAAGAGGGCATTGCTTTTTAGACACCACTTGTCCTGGTTGCTTCAAAGTAATTTGGAGAGGCTCTATGTCCAGTTTCCCATATTTCCCTGGAGCTGCCCATACTTCTGGATTTATTTCAGCATAAGCCTTCTCAGACATTTTACACAAAGATATCACAGTTTCGGACTCTGTGTCACTTCGTACAATACTAATTTGCATTCCCATTCTAGCCATCAAATCTCTTCCCAGTAAATTACAATCACAATTAGGAACAAACAAGAATTCATGCAGTTCAAATCTGTCCCCCACATTCATTAACAGCGGTTGAATAAAATGCACTCGCTCATCCTTCCCGCTTACTCCTTGAATAACCAAGGATCTTTTTGACAATTTCCCCCCCTTAGGTATAAAATTTAAGGTGGACCGAGAGGCCCCCCCCCGTGTCTACCAAAAATCACACCTCCTCTCGATCCGGACCCACCTTAAAAGTTATCAAGGGCTCCTGAGTGGTGGGTCTTTGGTATAATAGGAGCCCCTGACACCCCTAACAATCCATTTCCATTATCCTCTGGACTTCCTCCTCCTGAGGGTCCAGTTGTTTCTGCAGACACTCGTTTTTCCCATGCCCTTCTGCCCTGCAGACAGCACACTGGTTCTTCCCCAGCCGCTGTTTGGGTCGGCTGTCCCCTGCCGAGGAGGGAATCCCTCTGCCCCTTCCGTGTGGCCGACCCCGTCCCCTCTGTCCCTGGGGACCCCTTGGACCCTGCGGTTTATTCCTCTGGGGCTGCAAAAACTCTGCCATCATCCTTGCTTTAGCTTTTGCCTTTTCCTCATCCCTTCTTACACATATCTGCTGTGTTTTTCTAACCAATTCCTCTAGAGGCTTATTCTGCCACTCTTCATCCTTCTGTATTCCTTTCCTTATATCAGGCCAGGCCTTAGTAACAAATTGTACCTTAAGCAATGTGTTGAAGGCTGGCCCTTCAGGATCCATCCCCCCGTGCTTCCTCAAGGCATCCCTAATCCTCTCCAACCAATGAGGGCTTTCCTGTTTCTCCTGTTCCAACGACAGAGCCTTAGCTATGTTGTTAGTTCTGGGAGCCGCTGACTTGATTGCCCTGATCAAATAAGCACGGCAATCACGGTGAGCCAGACTGGCCTGGTTATTTGGGTCCCACTGGGGGTCTGCCTGGGGGATGGCATCACCCACCGTAGGTGCATTGGGTCCAGCCCCCCCTGCTGCTTGTGGGTGTTCATCCTCCCATAGCTGCCGAGCTTTCTGCAAAATCATTCGTTTCTCTGATGACCCAAACAAAATTCCCAAAAGAAAATCCCAATCCTTTCACGTATAATCCGCATTTCCCAAATATTTCTCTATCTTTTCCCCCACCCCTATGGCAACATATAAATATTTTTTTTTTTAACCCTCTTATATCCTGGGTAGTGAGTGGTACAATTACAAACCCAAATCCTCCCCCTTGACCCCCCAAAGGAACTTGACAGAGTGGCATCTGGTGTACCCCTGTCTCTTGGGGGGCTTCTGATGCCCTAAACTGAGTTCAAATTCTAGTTCTGGGGGGGGTGATACAACATGCTGCTCCCCTCCCCCTATACCATCATCCTTCTCAGGTGGGGCTGTAGGAATAACATTTCCCTGATCCCCTTGCTCTGAAAGTTGAGGATACAGACGACCTGCAGCTGGCCCTGGGTCAGCTGGCAACACTGGAGGACAAGACGGGGGAAGGAGCTGAAAAACATCCCAATCCTCACCACTTTGCTCTTCCTCCTCTTTTTTCTTAACACATAAATTTCTCTTGTTTCTTGTCTGACCCATATTAATCCACATTCCCTTTCAATCCATCCTTTCCAATTCTCCTCTAAGTACCTTCACAAAATTCAACACAAATGAATTTTATCTGTTCCATAAGCTGGCCATATAAGTCCCCTTGCCAACTTATACTCTGGCCACAGAAAAATAACAATATCTTACCATTATTTCCATAGTTACTTCTGGGTGAATATACGATCTCTCCCAAGACCTCAGCATTCTCCCCAAGGGACTCTCCGGGGGTATTATGGGATCGTCATCCCTTTTTCCGGGGCCCCTTCCCGGCTTCACCTTTCCAACCCTCTCTGGGTGCCCCGTTTTACCTGTGCTACCCTCCATGGGTGCCCTCCCAGGTTTGCTCCCCGAAGATCCCATTTTACTCACCGGTGAGATTTTCAGTGGTCCTTCCCTGCGGACTCTTCACGGACCCCCCTGGTCCGCCACTCGTCTGTCTCCTGGACAGTCTCGGGAACCCAATGGATCGCCCGGTACCGGCCGGCACCAAGGGGAGCTGATCACCCAAACTGGGTGAGGCGCCTTCAGCTCCACTCGCTGCCCGGGACGGTGGAAAGATCCCGGACGAGCCCCCAAAATTGTCAGGAAAATTAATCCACAAACACCAGAGGTTTATGTCCAAAGAGGAGACAGAGGAGTCCTTTTTGCTTTATTTGAATAAAGGGAGAGGCCATGGGACATTCCCCTGGGATCTCTCAAATATTTGGAGGACACTGCCTCCTTTTTATCCTATTTTCCCGGCCGCATTTCCCTCTCTCTTTCCCCATTGGCTGAGGTACTTGAGAGGCACAGACTTCCCGGAACGCCTGATACCTGAAATTCCTCTCTAATGTATAACCCTCCCTTTTAATTTTTAATTCTTATAGAATTCATAGTTCCCCCCCCCCCCGTTGCTTCTTTCATCTTTTGATATCCAATTTCATTTATCAGCAGCCCTACAGTTTGTTTGTAAAGGCAAATATCTTTTTCCATTCATCAATCAGTGGAATCCATCCCATTGTTTCATTTATCTCTCAGTGCTAGCCTTATCTACAGGCAGATCCAGAGTTCATTTGTAAAGACAAATTCAACATTCCTCTCAGCCCAGAGGAGAATCTAGCACAAAATATTCTCCCTGTGTATTGCACGACAAAAAATATTCAGGGGAAAATACTGTGGCAGCTGAGGCTTGTGGAACTCCCAGAATACTGAGCCTGCACAGGAGGCAAACAGCCCTGGCAGTGCCTGAGGGGACTTCTCCTCACAGACTCCTCTCAAAGTGTGTCACTTCAGCACGGGAAGGCTTTCAAACCTTTGCCTTTCCTTCCTCCTGTGCTGAAATTTAAGGCTCCTCCTGAGAAAATACTGACCTACAAAGTGTTCTCCATTCCTCAACAAAGCTACTCAGGTGCTCAACTTAAGAAAGAGCAAAACCAAAGGTATTCAGAAATTTCCCATCAAGGCCTATTTGCAGAGAAACCCCACCATACGAGAGCAAATATTTATTAGCATCAGTTCACGCAAAAGAAACACAACCCTGTATTAAGCAGCGTTTTAAACGAACTTGAATTCTTTTTCCTCACATATCAACTGGACTGGTTTGTTCCTTTTTTGCCCTAGAGAGAATATTAGAACCATTTGCTCTTGACAGGACTCCTTGGGTGGCCCCCAGCCCTGGCTCCTCACCACGCCTTGCCTGGGCTGTTAACGCAGCCTGTCAGCACCACCTGACTTTGGCAGCCTGTTCAGACCTCGGGCACGGCTGGTGCCACGGTCCCCTCTGGTGCCACGGTCCCCTCTGGTGCCACGGTCCCCTCTGGCTCCTGGCGTGTCCCTGCTGCTGGAGGAGCCCTGCTCGTGCTGCTGCCTGCGTTCAACAATGCCGGTCCTGCTCCCCAGGCAAAGAGAGACCAAAATCACTGCTTTGGGCAGCTCGTTTGAACGAGTTGAACACTTACTCATCTCTAACACAGACCTCTTAACATCCACACACACAACACCAGGAAGGCACCTCATCTACAGAGGTCAGGAGCCTGAGCGAACAGAAGGTCGACATTCAAGCACATCGAGTTTTTTAATTAGTGGAAGCACTCACACGTTCACAAGCCTTACTTGTCAAACTGGATTGTGAGATGCTATCGTCTTGCTTGTGTCAGAGAGAAAGCAGGGACAAATTAGCTAAGGAATAAACCCACACTTGGGGCTCGGGCTTGGCAGACAAGGGGAGCAGGGCGGCACCTGCCCGCTTTGCCCGAGTCCCTGCTCCTGCCGGACAAAGGCGGACGCGGCTCCGTGCGGGGCGAGCCGGGCGCTCCGTGCCGGGGCCGGGGCCGAGCGCTCGGGCGGGCGGCGCTCAGGATGCTCGGGCAGCGCCGCGGGCCGGGCGGGCGCGATGGAGCCGCCTGAGGGCTGGGACCCCTCCGGGCGGCCGGCCCGGCGCACGCAGTGGCTGCTCAGCGCCCTCGCCCACCGCTACGGGCTGGAGCGCGGCGTGGAGAACGAGATGGTCGTGCTGGCCAGCGGCCCGGAGCAGTCCCTGCAGGAGATCTTCCAGCAGCGGGACTGCGCCGGGCCGGGCCGCATCCCCGGCGAGGAGTCCCGCACGCTGTGCCGGGCGCTGGGGCCGGAGGAGGCGGCGGAGCCCGAGGAGTGCGCGGGGCTGTGGGACGGGCTCTGGGCCGAGCTCACCTTCCGCCAGCTCCACGCGCGGCTCCGCGGCCAGTTCAGCAACCGCGCGGGGCCGCGGCTGCCGCTGGGCCGGGAGGGCGAGCACATCGAGAGCCACATCCGCCCGCGCAGCCCCCGCCGAGCCCGAGCGGCGGCCGCCGGGGCCCTGCTCCCGAGAGCGCTGCGAGGAGATGGTGGCGCTGGAGCGGGCCGAGGAGCGCATGGCCGAGCTGCAGCAGGAGAAGGGCAGCCTGCGGCAGCTGCTGGAGGACGTGCGGGCCGCCCTGCAGAGCAGCGATGCGCGGTGCCCGGCGCTGCGGCTGAGTCCGGGCCGGCTTCTGCACCGCGCTCCCGGCGGCGCCTCGGGTGGCCCCGAGCGCTTCAGGAGAGATGCTGCTCTCGCAAAGTCAGTGTTTAGAACCCCTCCACCTCCGGACTGAGACCGAAGTTGCTCGTTCATCCTCGGCATTAACTTTCTAGCAAAGTTTAGTTACAAGGGAGGCTTTTAGGAGAAATGTATGGCACCGGTGTGCCATTAAATATGTTTGTGATGAGCACTGTTCAAAGTGTAGGGGAGTTCAGCTTAACAAACCCACGTGTACAATGCTGCTGCTGCTTCTCCTGCACGTGCAGCCAGGATGTGCTGACAGCAGATGCTGGGTATGCACTGCTGCAGGATTTTTCCTGAAGTAAGAAAGAACTTTGGGATTCTTACGTGCACAAGGACGTGCAGTGCCTCAGTCATAAGTGCCTCAGAAATAGCAGAAGTGTGTCTTCTTCAGAGCGTGGTCACAAGGGTTCAGAGTTGGAGCCAGTTCTGCGGGCAGGCTGATGAATAGTCTGGGGCTCCTCTGCAGAGCCCCATTCATTCTGGGGCTGCTTTCTGCTGGTTCTGCTGGACTGGCTCGAGTGAAACACACACCCAATTAACAGCAGTTAAATTACTCTGGCATGAAACAGTGGGGAACAGGCAGAGCAGTGAAGGGCAGCATGGACCAGTTGTTCTGGCAGATCTGACGAGGTCTGGTTTGATACAGCACTCACAGAACTCTGCTCCACCTGTGACACTTCCACTTGCAGTAGATGACTGTTCCTCTTCACAATATCCAGCAAGGCAGGTCAAAGACACTTTTACAATTTTCATCTTCAAAAGGGAGAGGAAATCAGCAGCAAACATGAAGTAACCAGTCAGAGGTCCCAGGAAGAAACAAAAGAACAAAGTGTGGTGCAAAAAACGAGGTGGAGCAGTGATCCTTATCTGTGTGGGAGATATCCTCTGCTAATGGGCCATCTGGTAAAAACAGGTGGGGCAGTGTTCTTTATCTTTTCCACAACCCATCCTTCCTCCAGGAAGATATCTTCTGTTCATGGGCCATTGAGTGCCACTGCATGACTGATAAAATTCCATCATCCCATTGGGAGATGCTCCAGCCAGGGGGAGGAGCCAAGCCTTTCCTACCTAGATAAAATCTGAGATTTGGAACACCAGGGCAGCCCTTACCCACTGGATTCCAGAGGACAAGAGCTACCAGACCTTTCTACAGCATCACTACTACAACAAGACCACTTCATCTCGACTGCTACCAGCACCCTAACTAGCGGGGTGTCAGGTTGCATTCTGATTCTGTCAGGTGTTTTGTACTATTGCATGGATTTTATTTCTCTTCTCTTTTTTCCTATGAAATTGTATTTCTGCCTTGGAGCCTCTCACTGGTTTTGCTTTCAACCCAGCACAATTTTGGAGGGGATTTTGGCTGAAGCTTGATATTTGGGGAGTTTTTGATCCGTGTGTTAAAGTTTGGAGGATTTTGGGTGGGAATCTTGGTGTTTGGGAGGTTATTACAGACACAAGATGCTCAATGACTTCCAGAGATGAACTTGGGCGAGGAGGAACACCCAGTTTATGGAGCTCTCTTCTTGTTATTTCCCCCTAAACCAGGAATTTTCATTCCTCAGGTGTGCAGGGATGGAGAAGGCTGAAAAGCCCTGGAGATCTCTCATGAGGAGGGGCTGCAAACCCAGCCCAGGGAGCTGTGAGAAGGAAAGACCCTCCCTGAGCCGGGAAGGCGGCCGGAGATCCAGGCAGAGCTCAGAGCTGGTGGAGAAGTCTCCTGGAGGGGAGAAGCCCCACAGGTGCTTGGAATGTGGGAAGGGTTTCAGGCGGAGCTCCAACCTGATCCGGCACCAGGTGACCCACACTGGAGAAAAGCCCTATGAGTGTGGGAAATGTGGGAAGAGATTCAGGACTATTTCTCATCTGATGCAGCACCAGGTGATCCACACAGGGGAATGGCCCTACACCTGCTTGGAATGTGGGAAGAGCTTTGGATGGAGCTCTGCCCTGAGAAGACACCAGCACATCCACACTGGGGAGAGGCCCTACGAGTGTCCTGAGTGTGGGAAGAGCTTCTCAGACAACTCAGTCTTGACGTGACACCAACGGAGTCTCCACTAAGGGAAGCCCTGTGAGTGCCCCGAGTGTGGGAAGAGCTTCGTGCTCTGCTGCAGCTCCATCCCCCATGGGAGGATTGGTGTTGGATGGTCGAAAAAACCACAAAAACACAAAAACCAAACAAACAAACAAAAAACCCCAACAAACAAACAAGCAACCCCCCCCAAAAACCCCCAAAAAACAAAAACAAAAAGCCACCAAAATAGTGATACACACAGAAACAATATAAAAACACTGAAATCAAACAAAAAGAATAGTCAACTTCGAAATAAAGAATGGAGAAATGTCATGAACTGGCATTTCTCCTTTTTTAAACTATGGAGAAAAAACTCTTGTTTCCTCTAAAACATGTAAAGATATTTTGAAGTGAATATGACTGTTCTAACTGTACATATAAAGAAAAGCATTAATATTAAAGTAAACAAATGTTAAAATTGCAGTAATCTCCTAGGTTTACGTAATAAAAAAACCCTGCTTTCCCCCCAAAGAAAAGAAAAAGGAAAAAACTCTATTCTCAAAAATAAATTAAGCTTTTGTTTAAACTGTTATAATCCTTAAACTGTACATCAGAAGTTAATATAGTCCTCAATAAAAGTTATGAGAAAAACTGTTAGTCTGTATAAAGGATTTTTAGATAGTAATCAGATTTCCATTCTCCTGGGAAGCTAATCACTGTAACATCAAAACAAAAAGAATCAGTTTTCTTGTGGAGGAATCTCCATAGACTGAAAAAAAGTCTCCTCTTTCAAGTAAATGAGTAAAAAACTATTTTAGAGATGGTAGACTAACTGAGTTGTTTTTGTATGTGTGTAGTATTAAAAAAAAATGTATGGAAGAAAAAGCAGTAGCCTCAAGTTTTCTTCTAAGGGTTTTTTCTTATAGTTTCTAGTAATAAAATTTCTCTCTATACCATTTAAAGTAAAACCTGGTTTTTCTCTACTTCTTAATCCTCTCTCACAACAAAAAAATTCAAATTAATGAACCAAAACTACTACATTTAACCTCAGTGATTCCAGGATTTTGATTTCCTATTGCCCAGGGGTGTCTTCTGCAGCCAAATGGTGATGGACTGGGGCAAAGACCAAGATTTTGGAGACAGTGGGGTGGAAACTCCTCCAAAAATGTTCTCCCCTCCCTCCCAAGCATGTGGATCTTCAGCTTGCACAGACACAGAAATCCTTTTATTTTGGCCTTGATTTGCTTTTCATTTCTCTTCATCCCTTTAAAACATCCAACCTTAGGATAAAAACAAAGACATTGAACTGAGACATGGGGGGACAAAGACATGGGGGGACAAAGACATGGAGAGTGACATGGGGACACATGGACATGGAGGGGGACGTGGCCATTCGTGGGGACATGGGGGGACACGGGCATGGATGGAGATGTGGGGGACAGTGACAGGGATGGAAACATGGTGGGGACACAGCCATGGGTGAGGACATGGTGGGACATGGCCAGTGACATGTGGGGACACGGCCACGGCCGGTGCCATGGGGGGAACTTGCAGGGGCTGTGGGGGATGCTGGCTTGGAGGGAGTTGAGGGTTCCTGGCAGGGACTTGGGGCTCGCTGAGGCCTTTGGGGACCCCAGGCCGAGCGGCTCCGGCTGCGCTGGGAGACCCTGGCGGAGGTTCTGGGGCAGCTGCTCAAGGACCCCCTGCCCTGGAGCCCCAGCAGGGCATTGGGCTCCTGGAAGGGAATGAACGTCCTTGTCCCCAGCACGACAGATTTCTTATTTCTTGCAAGTGCAAATGGTTCTCTTACCAGAATAGCTTGTTGTGTTCATTGTTTTCAGGTTTAAGATTGTTTTCACCTGGGAACAAGCAAGTAACTTAGCTGCACATAGAAGAAGTGACAGGCTAGCTATTAATTAGCAGAGAGCAAGACCTGATTTTATGAAGCCTTTTATAATTTGTCTACCTGACTGCAACATCTCACCATTTTTCATTAACTCAAAGAAGGCTCATATGTTCTGATGATAAAATAGCTCTCTCTTGTGAGGGTGTTATCTCATTAAGGTTATCACTGGTTATCTCTTAGATATGGGATAGGATACATAAAAGACAGATTACAATCAACAAAACTTAGCAAATTCTATCATGTCATTGACACAGGGTTTCACAGCATGATAAATAAAAGAATAATGTCCAATGTCTCCTAGGCAAATGGGAATAAATGACCATTGTTTTAAAGTCCAAATAGTCCATTAGCTGGAAATGTTGATCTTTGACATCACTGAATGTGCTCTTGGATCCTGGAACAGGGAATAACTGAAGAAGGTTAGTAGGAACACTATATCATGATGATGACACAAGGCTTTTTTTTGCGATTTGCCTCTAAATTTCCAGACACAGCGATGTCTTGGCAGTCCTACTTCTGGTTTTGTTCTGGCCACGAAGGCTGCATGGTGATTAGGTTCCTTTTCTTCTCACTGGGCTTCATTTTCTTGGAGGCAATTGATGTTTGGCTGAATGAACAGGTGACTACTTTGAACTTGTTGATGATAAAAACACATGCATACCTTCTCCTTAAGTTAATGAATTAATTAGACTTTGTCATTGTACATTCAATTGAAGAGCCTTACATAAAAATATTTTACTTTTTTTGGAATAAATATTGAAAAAAAATTTTATAAATATGTAAATATTTAGGAGCTAATTCCCCCTTCCGTGTTTTAAAAACAGCATTCATGACTCTTGCCATGAACGTGAAGGGAAGTTCAAAACAAAACAATACATGTACTAAAACAAAAACTTACAGTAACTGGGAATAATTCTGATACAACAATCCAAAACATTTCCGATAACATATAATTAAAAACACTTGTGAAATTAGATTATTACCAAACATTAAAACATTGTACCATCATCCCAGTGTCTGCAACAGCTGATAAACCTCAAATCAGTGAAGAACTGGATAAGCGTCTGTTGGGGGTTGTTTTTTCCTTTCCTCTCTGCCTGTGGAATTTTTTTCCCATTGACATGCTAAGAAGCACTGATGGTTGGGTCCTAGCACCAGGGAGGGCCTCCCTGGTTTTTTGGGAGTTTCTGTCGGAGGGTGGGGGGAGGGAAAGGGGGAACACGGTGAGATTGGAAGCAGGTAAAGGAGGGTGGGGGCAGTTGCTGGCTCTCGCTCGCTTTTGGCTCTCGGAGCAGAAAGGTCATTGCTACCCCCCCACCATCCCAGCGCCAGGAGCTGCCTCTCTGTTTTGGACCCCGCAGCCCTGCTTGGACGCCCTCCTGCTTCAGCTTGCTGTTTTCCCAGCATCCTGCCTCTCCTCCATCCCTTCCCATCTGGGACACAGCTGCCATCACCCCCAGCCCCCTGCAGGTGCCGGGATCGTCACATCTGCCCCGTCCACCGGGAATCTGCCAGCGCTCACTGCCAGCGGTGACGGTGACTGCAGCACAGGGGAAAAGTGCCTGAGGCCGAGAAGGACTGGAACTGGGTTCCTGTTCTGCTTCTTGTTAATTCCAGAGTTGTTTTTCTATTTGCCTTCTTAGATATACTAGTAAAGAACTGTCATTCCTATCCCCATATCTTGGCCTGAGAGCCCCTTAATTTCAAAATTGACTAATTCAGCGGGAGGGATTTACTTCCTCCATTTCAAGGGAAGGCCCTGCTTTCCCTAGCACACACCTGTCCTTTATTCAAACCAGGAGTGGTTTTGGCACCCAACGGTGAAAACTGTGGACCTTGAGTGGAAAGGCTGGAAAAGCAATAACAGGTCTTGAGTGACCTGATTTTGTGTTTTAGGTGGCACCATGTTGTCCAGCTTACCCTGGTTTGGGCTGCACGTGGTCACTGCTACATCTCTCCCATTTGCAGGCCCTTATTTGAACATGGGTCCTATCACTAAGGCTACTGTGACTATTATTCAGTTCATTTTGTGGGTTGATAAGGTGAGGAATTCATGGGTTTTTAACTTCCTCTGGAAGACTGCAACGTGGGTTCAGAGCTATTGCACTCTAACTGTGTGTTTTTGGGGTTTGCTTCAGTAATGGTACTTACTGTGAGGAAGTGACTCCCTTCCCTTCATCCAGTTCACCGTTTAGGTCCACCCCACCAGTTTTCAAAGGCTTCAAATCTTCTCTAAATGTTAATGCTATACTACAGTGGCTGGTGTTGCTGATATGCCTGTAAAACCTGTTCTGTTTAACATTCAGAGATAAGGGGAGATTGTGTTGGATAACAACCCTGATACCTACCCCAGGAAATCGGGATGCTCCTGCAGAGACTGACCCTGCCCCACAGCCCACTTCAGAAATTAAAAACCTGGATTGGGTGGGCGTTTTAGTGAAGGAGATGTGTGAGATGAGCCAGATGCTGAAGGAGTACCTTTCCCCAGCTGGAGAGAAACTCCCCCTGCCTTAAAGAGGGAGAGTCTGATGGTGCAGCAGTGGAACCCACAGACATTACATCTGTCCAGGTTCCAGCTGAACTGCAAGGGCACTCACAGCCAGCAATAGTCGCCCCTATGGAAACAAAGAAGTCTAAGATGAAAACAAGGCACCTAGATAATAAGGATAAGAAAGGAGGGCCCTCACAACCAGCAGGGGAGCCAGAGGTTGAGATCATCACCAAGTCCCTGTCGTACAAAAGTCTCCATACTCTGAAAAAAGACATTGAGTGATGAGGCCGTGAGGCTTTTACCACCTGGTTACTGCAGGTGTGAGGCCTTATGAGTACAGGTGTGCAACTGGATGGTCCTGAGGCAAGGAATTTGGGACCCTTGACCCAGGACTCAGGTGTGGATCAGGTATTTGTAAGGGAGCCAGGCCTCCTTTCCCTCTGGGAGTGGCTTTTAATGAGTGTGAGAGAGAGGTTTGTCCACAGAGAGAGAATGCAGGAGCACCACCATAGAAGGTGCTGGAAGACCCTTGAGGAAGGGATCCAAGAGCTGAGAGAAGTGGCAGTGCTGGAGGTGCTCTTTGGGAGGGATGGACAGCATGACAATGACCCTGACAAGGTCAGGTGCACAGGGCAGATGTTGTGGAATCTGGCAAACCTGGGGCCATCTCAATACACCACCTTCATTGCAACAATTAATACTGATAATAACAGAGACAGTGGGTTCTGTTGCCAACAACCAACAAGCTTAGAAATTTTGAGAGTATGATCAATGGCCTGGTGCAGGCTCATGTCTCTGCTGTATTTAAGAGCCTTCAAGAGGAGATGAGGGAGATGAGGGAGACGAGGAGGAACAGTTCCCAAGCAGCACCAGTGCGAGTCACAGACCCCAAAGTTAGAGTACACTCTGAGTATTTTATTGATAACTTACATCTTGCACTTCGTGACAGTAAATTGTGTTAATCAGACTCTGTCATATCACGAGTTCCTGGAACACATTTTCAAGCCCTTCCAGCTGTAGCCCAAGGGAAGCTGTTTCTGTCTTGCATCACAAAATGGCAGGTGTTTTGCCCTTTAAAAAGGACTTGTTACTTGCATTAACATCCAAGGGGTTGCTTTCAAAGACAGACAAAAACCCCATGAACAAACAGAAACCAACCAAACAACATATTAAAAACTTTATTTTTAGCTCTTGCTTTTAATATTTTCCAAGCTGGCCTCTTCTTCCACTGCAGTGTTTTTCTGTGGACAGAAAAACACCCTTGCCAGATGATGTGACTTAACAAAGCACACAGAACTTACACACAATGGATAGATTAAAGCTAAACATGCAGAGTCCCATTTCACAATCATCACCATTTATTTTCTGTTTATTTTGTTTTCAGAAGGGTGGGAACTGTATCTCAGATCCCTTGGCTAGTTTGGTGCCATAGCCACTGATTACCTGTCCTTTCTAATTATCTGTCCATTCTGTAGTTCCTCTGGCCATTTGTTGCTCTTTGATCGCTCTCTCCTTCACCTGATTTTTATATTTTTCTGGATTTGTGGGGGTTTTTCTATGGGTTTTGATTTTTTCTTGGTGGTTGTTTTGTTTGCCTGTTTTGTTGGGTCACAGTTTTGGTTTGGTTATTTGGTTGGAGTTTTTTCCAGTTACCAGTAGGAATCAGCTTGTGATTTGGATTGTAAAGTTTTGAAGACAGGTGTTGCACATAAAGGTTGTTTTTGTTTTTAAAGTCATCTCACACACAGCTCTGCAAGCCCCTGTGACTTTGAGGACTGTGGGCTCTCAGACAGCAAATTGTGCATGAATAGGAAACTTGTAGTTCCTATCTGCATTACACACAGCAAAATGTAAAGTATTTGGAATGGAATCAATTCTAACCATTTTTTTATTTTTTTTTTTTCTGCCATGCCATAAATTGTGTCAGATTCATCAATGAACTCGGTTCTTCCAGGATGGAGTGTGCAAGGATAATCCCTTAGCTCCTGTGTGGAGCTGGTGTGCACCAGGCCAGACACAGCACTGTCACCCATAGCCAGCCTCTGTCTGCACAGAGAGCAGGGAGCTGCAGCTCTGAGGAACTCAGGGCTTAGTGAGCAAACACACCAAATCCCTCATTTAGATCAGTTACTTTAATGGACTATTTGTTGCTATGTATTTAGTATATATTTATTTATAGTATATGCTGCTGGTATATTTTTATATCCCCACCCAAAGCTGAAAAAAAAGAACCCTGGCAGTTTGCTTTAGCTGTGAAGTCAAGAGACTCATTTCAACAGGTTCCAGCTTTGCTCGTTGTTTGAATTCAAAGCAAGCAAAAACCTCTTCTGTTGGTCACATCAAACCAGCATAAGTCTGTGAAAGACAGAAGAGTGTAAAAATTAGTTCATTTTCTAGTACTTACAGTCTTCTAATTCAGCCATGGGATAATTATGCCATAATTCACTATATCAAATAACTGGTAAAAGCAATAGAAAAGAAATTTTTTTAAAGCTAGGTTTAAAAAAAGTGGATTAATTTCATAAACAAAACC
Source organism: Sturnus vulgaris (assembly GCF_052056855.1). Lineage (NCBI taxonomy): Eukaryota > Metazoa > Chordata > Aves > Passeriformes > Sturnidae > Sturnus > Sturnus vulgaris. Next base: position 10,449,050 of record NW_028276170.1, read on the forward strand.
ATGTAGTAAAAATACAGTAATTTAAACTTCTCAAAGCCCTTTGATAATGGAGCCATGCACCCCAGTCATGTGCAGTGCAGCCTCAGCTGTCCCTTTGAGCCCAGAGCTGCCAAGGGTCAGGGCTGGGATGAGCCTTCACCCAAAAGTGAATCCAAAATCAGTCGAGAACAGGGCTCACGCACAGAGCAAAGTCTCAAGGCCAAAGCCAAACCTCCATCAGGTTGGATTTGTTTAAACACTGAATTGTAGAAAGTTTGCTCATCCTGTAACATCATTATTACCATGAAACTTTACATGAGCTGCTAAATAACCACATTCCCATCCTGAAATGCATTCCCAAATATTGTTGTGAACTTGCTCTGCCTCTGCCGCTGCTCCTGGGGCTGCTCTTGGCCACACAGCCTCAGTGGGAGCCAGCACTGGCTGCAGCCCCAGCGGGCTCCCCAGGACAAGGCCCAGCAATTAAGAGGCCAATTAAAGCACTGGGCAGCAGCAGAACCCTTATCAGAGTTATTTGGACAACAGGGACTTGCCACAGCTCCACAGCAGCATGACCATGAGCCAGGCTACCAATGCAATGAGCAGAGTTTTAATAAAACTGCAGAGAAAAATCAGCAACTTACCGTCCTATCTGATAGAGCTTCCGAATGCCAAAATAGCAGCAGAGCAGGACAAGTGGCACAGTGAACATTGTCACTGCTGTGCCGATCATGCAGGTCCTGCGCACATCCTGGGGGCAGACAATTCTTGGAAGGCGCTCTGGATCCTGAGCATCTATTCCTGTTTCAGGGATAACATCTGTGGGAGCAATGGGGAGCGTGAGCCCGTGCTGGGCTCCACTGCTGAGCTGGCAGCTCGCTGCATACGGCCAGGACGTTCTCTGTTTGCCCCAGAGCTGGGGCCTGCAGGCACCTTGGCACCCCTTGGCACAGGCTGTGCCACCCAACAAAGCCCAGGAGGCCGGGAGGAGAGCCCGGGGCCAGCGCAGCTGCTTGGGCAGTCGCTGCTTCCAGGGAGCCGCGCCCAACCCATCCCTGAGCAGCCACTGCCAGCCCCGACCCTCCCTGCCCCGTGACAGCTCCCCCAGCCCAAGGGGACAGAGCCAGGCCCTGTCAGGACACACTGGAGCCCTGCTCTCCCCCTCTGCTCTTTCCCCACCATGGTCACCCCTTCCAGCCCCTCCCAGGTTTCGGGCGGTGTCTCCCACGGAGGGATCCCAGCAGGACTGCTCAGCCTGGCTGAGCCTGGCACAGCAATCACCTTCTGTGGCTCTGCCTGGCATCTCCTCCCTTTGTGTACCAGGGGGTGGCACGGAGCCATTGCTTCCTCCAGGAAGCGCTGCCTTCACCAAGGCCTTTTGGTCCACCTCTGGAGAAAGGAAGAGGCGCAGCTGGATCAGATGGAACCGTTCCCCATTGGGGAGGGGGCATCTTCAGTAAGTAATATTTGTCCAAGACATGGATAAGGATCAGGAAAAGGCCCAGGCTCTTGGGGTTGCCACGGGGCCCTCCCTCCTCCAAACAGCCACCCCTCCTGATCTACCCTGAGACCAGGAAATTTCAGGGATCTCAGGATGTGCATGGCCTGTGGGGCACTTTGGGCTCCCTGTCAGATGATGCCAAATGCCTTCCTGCAGAGGCTGGGGAGAAGCTGCAGCCAGGCCAGGCTGGGAAACAGCCCTGCAGGCTGTGACAGCAGCAGTGGGACAGCGAGGCTGCCATGGATCCCTTCCTGCTGTGCCGGGCACGGCGTGTCCAGATGTGCAGAGAAAGCCCCCGGCTGCTGAGTGTCAGGAGAAGGCTGAGGGAAATGCACCCACCACGGCGTCTCTGCAGATCACTCAGCATCTGGTCCAGCAGTTTGGCTGCCTCCAGGGATTTCTTGTTTCCTGTTTCTTGGGCCTTGCCTGTTGGTGGATCTTAGAGCAAAGTAATTCAACATCATGTGGATGGATTCCACAAAAGCAGTGCTCAGCTTGTGGGGTCAGCAGGTACACACTACTCACTCCTGCTATGGGAATTGGATTTGGACACAGCATCCAGCCCTGGAGCTGCCAAAGTGCTCCCTGCAGACACACCTGTAACTCAACAGCCACACAAGCTTCTGTCACCTGGTTTCTGCCAGGTTGTCAATGATTGTGCTGTGAGGGGAAGTTAAGAACTTACCTGCAGAAGCTCCCAAGAGTTCCAAATCTTCCATCCAACTTCCTTGAGAAGCCTTCCCAGGAACCTCACCTAGAAGGGAGCACAGATGAGAACCATTTCCATGGTGTGCTGGGATCCCCTTCTTCCTTAGGGAACTGGGCAGTGCAAGGAAGGGAAATGCACCCACCACGGCGTCTCTCCAGATCACTTAGCATCTGGTCCAGATGTTTGGCTGCCTCCAGAGATTTCTGGTCTCCTGTGTCTTGCCTCTTGGCTTTTGGAAGACTTTAGAGCAAAATAGTTGCACTTCAAGTGTATGCATAGGGTGAGGCTGTGGGAGCCAGATATGAATGGACATGGCCAAAGCTGCAGAGGGGCCTGGGGAGCTCTATGGTAGCTCTGGTCACTCTGCACACTCTCTCCATGCCCTGTTCAACATCCCTGGAGGGGATATCAGGGCAGCCCACGGCCACTCTGGCTCTCTCCCTCCCACTGAGGAAAACCTCCCTAAAGCCCTATGGAAAACCATCCCCAAAGCTTCCTGGGGAGAAGGGAGCGCTGTCCCAGGAAAGGGGAGCCAGGCCCCCAGCTCACCTGCTCCCTGTGCTCTCCACGGAGCTGCCTGGGCAGCCCTGGCAGGCAGGGCCAGTGCCAGGAGGAGCAGGAGGAAGAGGCGCAGAGCCAGGGCCATGGTGCCTTGCCCTGTGCCAGTCCCGCAGCTCTTGCTGCCCCCGCTGTCCTGACACCGCTGTCCCAATGTCAGCACCACTGCCGCCGCCGCCGCTGCTGCCGCAGCAGTTGTGCTCAAGGCCTGACTGCTCGGTGCCTGTGGTGCTGTGCAACCACGGGGCTCTGGCACCTCTGGGACCTCACAGCCTGCTGTGACCTCATGTCCAGCGTGGAATTTTGTGGGGAGTGGGATCTATGTTCTTTGGGAGGGAGCTCATCCTGCCCAGCAGCTCTGTCCAAGGGCTGTGACACAGTCCCAGCCCAGCTGATCTCACAGCCTGGGGGATGAAGGGATGGAGAGCAGCTCTGCCGGGAAGGGCTTGTGGGTGCTGCTAGATGAGAGGCTGGACATGAGCCAGCAATGACACATCCAAAGGAGTGAATGTTGAAGGAGGTGATTCCACCCCTCTGGTCTGATGAGACCCCACCTGGAGTACTGCATCCAGCTCTGGGTCCCAACACAGGAAGGACATGGTCCCGTTGGAGCTAGTCCAGAGGAGGCACAAAATGATCTGAGGGCTGGAGCCTCTCTGCTTTGGAAACAGGCTGGGAAGATGGGGGTGTTCATGCTGGAAGAGAGAAGGCTCCAGGGAGACCTGATTGCTGCCTTTCAGTACGTTAAGGGGGCTTGTAAAAAAGATGGGACAGAATTTTTAGTGGGGTCTGCCTTCTCCGGGCAGGCCTTGGCAGCACCGCAGCCCTTCATGGCCTCCCACTGTCCCGTGCCCTCCACGCCTCCCCCAGGCCTGCCTGGCTGCTGAAGGAGCTCCAGAGGAGCCCCATCAAGAGGCACCTCAGAGCCCTCAGCAATCCAGCCAGCAACACACGGGCAGGACACAGATGGCGCTTCCAGGCTGGCAGAGGGGTGCTGGCCATCTCCAGGGACCGGTCTCTCAGGGATCCCCGCCGCAGCTCCGGCCTCTGCCCGCCCGCTCTGTCAGAAGCCTTAAGGCTTCCACAGAACCACCAAAGGCCAAGGGCCTTTTGGCCACTTTCCCTTCCACTCCGCACGCTTGGCCAACTTGCTGAGCACAAGCACCCTTTTTGCCCTCTTCCCCATTGGCCTGAAGACTCTGGGCACCAAAAGAAAGCTCCTGGACCTCTGTGTATGACAACAGCAATTTACTAATCCTACAGTGGGAAGAAAGAAAGTGCTTGCAGAGCAGAGGTGTTCCCTGCAGGCTCAGGTGGCCCCAGCAGATGCAGCCTCCCAGATCAGTTCTCCACAGTGCTCACGCAGGACAACCAGCCCCTGCGACACAGGGAAGGCCGTGACTTCCAGAGCCGGCGGAATCCATCTCGCATCTGCTGGAGTCGGGAGGAGGGAATGCTCTGTACAACTCTGTTGATGTACAGAGTCTGAAGAGCCAGGCATGAGATGGCAGGGCTGGTGTCATCTGTCATGTCCTGAAGGGCTGGAAGAGAGAAGAACAGAGCCACAGTCAGAGCCTGCATCTGCAGGGACCTGGGGAGACCCTCCTGCCCCATCCATCCCACACGGCAGCTCTTGCCATGGTCTGGAGGAAGCAGGAGACAGCAAGGATCAGCTGGAAGGCGCTGGCCACGAATGTCCCTCCCGCAGGCCCCTGGAAGGTCTCTGTGCTCTGCCCACGCCGCCCCTCGTGCGCGCAGGGAGCAGAGCCCTCCCAGCCGGGGCAGGGAACGCAGCTGCCAGCGCCAGCCCCCGCTGACAGCCCGCTGGCCTCACTCACCCCTGCACATGAGCTGCAACTCTCGCTGCTGCTCTCTCAGGAACCGCCCGGCCATCCCTGCCAACACAGAGCCTGTCACGGCCCCAGCCGCACAGCTGCCCCGCAGCGGCGCTGCCAGCCCTGCGGCCACAGCAGCGCCTTCCCCTGCAGGGCTCAGGCCCGGCCCTCGCCGCATCCTGACGCCCAAGGACACGGCTGCGAGAGGGCGGCAGCGGCGCCGAGGGCAGGCGGGGCTCCAGAGCCCCGGCCCGGATGGCGCTGCCGGGGCAGCAGGCGGGGCTGGGGCCGAGCTGCGGCGGGGCGGGGAGGGAGCCGGGCTTGTGGCTCACCAAGAAACCTGAGGGCCGCCTCTCGCAGGGGCTCCTGTGGGCTCCGCAGGTACGGCAGCGCCTGGCGCAGCAGCTCGGCCGCTCGGCTCCTGTCCTGTGCCAGCTGGAGAGAGCGGCAGGGCACGGAGGGAAGGGTTGGCGCGGGCTCTGTCCCTTGGCCCCGGCCTGCCCTGCCCGCACAGCCCTGAGCGGGGCAGAGGGCCCGGCGAGGCGCGGGCTTGATGGAGCTCGGGGCTCCATCAGCTCCGGCCCTGGCGCCAGAGGAGCCTGGAGAAGAGCCCGCGTGGGCAGCCCAGGGAAGGGAGCAGCGTTCTTACCAAGCACTCGCCAAACCTCCACATCTGATCCGCCATCAGCAGGTGCTCAAGATCTCTCCTCTTCAGGAAGCTTAGTGCTGAAAGCAGCGTTTCACAAGAGGCCTGCAGAGCAGCAGAGACCCAGAGATGGCACCGCAGCCCAGGGCACAGGAGCTGCCTCCCTGTGCCAAGGCCAGGAGGAGGCTGGAGCCCATGAGGTGCCCGGGTGCAGGGAGACAGCTGAGCCCCCTGCCAGGAGGACAGCAGCGCCCAGGAGTCCTCACCTCTGCCACACGCATGTTCTCATCGTGGCAGTTGAAGAAGAGTGGCAGCAGGCTCTTGCTCACAAGCATCTTGAGGGGCTTTTTACCCTTGGCCGCTACCAACCTCATCACCTCTTGGAAGAGGCGAATGGAGAGCAGCTGCACATGGCGGTTGTCCTGTTGGAAAGGAAGCAAAAGCCCTCCACATCAGCTGCTCCAGGCCCCTCTGTGCACAGGCCCACAAATCCATGGGGCCCCACACTTGGGGGCAGCACCCAGTGGCCGTGGCTGGGGGCACAGAGCCTTACGTTGTCCAGCAGTGGCCAGAGCGCGCCAGCCAGCCGCAGGGCGATGGGGCTGGGTATTGCGAGGTGTCTGTGCGAGAGCAGAAAGCTGAGCACCGCGACGGTCATCTCAACGATGTCTTCATCTGCATCCCGCAACAGGTCCACAAGGCTTTCAGTCAGGCTGTACATTCTAATGTTCTGCACGGAAGACAAGGCAGGGCAAGCCCACGCTGCTGCTGCTGCTGCTGCTGCCGTGGAGCCCAGGGGCCGAAGGACTGTCCTGAAGCACTCGGGCAGCTGAACAGCAACGCAGGAGAGCTGGGAGCAGCTGCCACAGCTCCCAAAGCCCAGCCAAGCCCAAGGGGCTGCTTTCCCCAGCCCCACGCTGCCAGCACAGCTTCAGCCGCTGCTGTCTTCTCACCATCGAGGGGTCCTTGCTGAGCTGCACGAGGCCTCTGAGCACCAGGCGAAGCATCTCCCTGGACGTGCTCTGCAGGCGCCTTGCCATGATCTCCAGGACGCTGTCACCCCATTCTTTGATGTCCAGGAGGTCCAGGACCTGAAAGGCACAAAGCAGTGACCGGGGTGCCCAGCTGGCAGGAGCTCAGAACTGCACAGGGCTGAGCCAAGGCAGCAGCACAGGGCACGGGCACCGTCCCAGGCAGCTGCGGCTGTGAGAGGGCAGAGAGGTGGGAGGCAGCTCAGCTGTGCTGCCCATGGGGCTCACCTCCACAAGGAACGCCATGGCGGGCAGCTGCCAGTCTGAAATGTCTTGGCTGAGGAGCTCCAAGAGGCAGGAGATGAAGCTGCAACACCAGATCATGGAGACACAGCGCATCTCCCTGGTGGGGGGGAAAAGGCATCATTGCCCCTGAGTCGGGTAGGCAGAGCTCTCCCAGGAGTGACCCACGGAGCTCTGGTCTTTTCCCAAGCACCCCATGGGCGCTTTGGGAGGCGGCTGTTCCCGGGCACCCTCCTGTGCCAGCCTTTTCCAGTCTGCTCGTCCGTCTCTTTGTGACAAAGCCCTCTCACCCCTGCCCATGGGAACTGTGTGGGGCACCGTGGGCACAAGTGCCGGGGGCAGCAGGGAGAAGGGGGTCTCACCTGGCCAGGAGTCCCACTGCATAGTGGTGGGTGTCAGTACAGAGCAGCGTGTCCCAGCCAGCCTTGCCTTCCATGGCTACCACAACACGCTCACAGTGCACTCGGCAGAGCAGGACCTTCAGGGTCTGCACTGCAAACCTGTGTGCAGAGCAAAGCCCAGGTGATGCTGGCAGCCCTGGCTCCTGCCTTGGAAGGGATGGGGAGACTGGGAGGAATGGGATGGAGCACCTTTGGGGGTTGGTGGCAAGGCCCAGTTGCTCCTGGCACCCCTTCCAGAAGGTATCAACCTCCTCTGGCGTATCCAGTGCGCTGATGTAAACTTGGAAAAGCAGACACAGAAAGAGACGGGGAAAATACTCCAACACTATAGGTGGGCACCAGGTCAGGTTGAAGACCCTCCACAGTGTCACGGTTGCCTGCAAAAAATGAACCACCCAGAGACAACACTCAGTGCCAAGACATCCGTGTGGCAGGGCCCGAGCATGCTAGGGAGAGGCCGGGGGAGACACCGCGGGGTCACCCAGCCTGGTGCCCCTGAACCTTGCCCCTAAGGCAGGTTTCAGCGCAGTGCCTGAGGCAGAGAGATGCAGCTGGGGGGAGGACAGAGAGCTAGCTGCTGGAGAGGTGGCCTAGGGGCAAGCCAAGGTCAGTTGCAGGAACTCACAGCCAGGGCAAAGACTCCTGTGCTGTCCCCATCGGAGGTGTACACACTGTCCACTGGCCAGGCGTTCAGCACATTGAGGAGTATCTGCAGCGCCGGCTCCGCAGTCCCAGTGGAGGACATGATCACTCCCCACATGGCCGTAGCAGCTCTGTGGGGTCAGAGCTCTGTGTCAGGGGGGTCTGGGCCACAGCACTGTGGCCTGGGCTGCTGCAGGGGCCCGCGCTGGCCGTCAGCCCTGCCTCTGCCCACCGGCCCTCGCTGGCAGCACCCAGCCAGCCCACGGGGGTGCAGGCATCTTGAGGGGCAGGGAGGGAGCGTGGCAGCACGCTCAGGGGCTGACATGGCAGCACTGGCAAACGGAGGAGCCAGAGGCTCCTGGAACTGTCCCCCTGTCTGGCAGTCACCAGGGACAGGCTCTACAGGGTAACGGGCCGGGGAACCCTAAACCCTCAAGGCAGGTGGGGCTGCCGTACCTGTCACCCGATGGGGCCCAGCGCAAGAGAGTCATCAGCACATCGCAGGGGTATTCCCTGGTCAGCTCCAGAAGGGCCTTGTCCAGCCTGTGCCCAGCAGACTCATTGGCCGTGAGCCACTTGTGGATGTACCTCACCATGGCTGGCACCTGCAGAAGGCCCGGGGAGACTTGGACACCTGCCCGAGCAGCAGGTTCCCCAGCTTCCCCTGAGAAGTGCTGCCCTTCCTACCCTATTGGTCTGGGCTTCAAAGACTGAAGGAACCCAGCAGAGCTGGCTTGAGGCGCCACACAATTCCTGGCCACAGGCTGCTTACTTGCTTTGGATTGGAGACACCCTTCTCCACAAGCAAATCCAGCATGGCAGCCCCGGTCTCAGCAGTGAAGAGGGGAAAGTTTGCCAAGAGCCCAGTGCCCACACCGGTGGTCTCTTCCCGCCAAATGCACATGATGAATTCATAGATCATCTGCAGGAGAAGGGCAGGAAGAGAGGGAGAATCCATGGAGTGCTCCAAGCACGGTGCTGGGCTGAGCAGTGACAGCAGGCCCAGCCCAGGTGGGGATGGCTGCAGTACCTGCGCTGTTCTGCGGAAGCGGCCACGGGCAGGGTCCTGCTCTTGTGTCGGGTCCATGGCGGCACCTGGCAAAGAGCGAGCGCAGCCAGGGCTGAGGGGCTGTGGGAGAGGCCGGAGAACACAGGCCAGCCCTGCATTCCCAGGCAGGGACAGCCCTGGGATGCTCCAGGGATGGGGTGTGGCTGCCTGGGCGTTCAGCCCCAGCCCCTCTTCTGTCCTATCCATGGGCATGTTGGGATGGGATGGGATGGGATGGGATGGGATGGGATGGGATGGGATGGGATGGGATGGGATGGGATGGGATGGGATGGGATGGGATGGGATGGGATGGGATGGGATGGGATGGGATGGGATGGGATGGGGCTAAGCTGGCTGCAGGCACCAGCTCTGTGGCCCAGCTCTGCTACTCACCCTCTTGCAGCAGCTGGATCTGCTCCAGCTCTTCAGGCTGCTGTGCTGAGGGAGCTGCAGCCTCCTCCTCCTCCTTCACCCAGGCCAGCTTGGGCACTCTGGGTGGTGTCTGCTCCATGTCAGTGTATGGAGTTGGGACTGCTTGCAGGAGAGATGTCTTGGAAAAGCTCCAGATGAGCAAGTGCTGCAGTTGTGCCTTGTAGGCACCTGCAAGAGAGAAGCTTTGGGAAGGCTACAGGACACCGTGTCCTGCAGTCTGTCCTCGAGGTCACCTGCAGAGGAAAAGCTTTGGAAAAGCTCCGGGTCAGTAGGGAACAAGCTGGCTGTGTGGGGGCTCCTCACAGCACCGCTCTCTCCGTCCTGTCCCGACGAGTGCACCGAGCACTGTGGTGTGGCCGTGTCACCGCCAGCACCTATGTCACGACGTGTCACAAAGGGTCACCCTTGTACGCTCTGTCCCTTTCCTATTGCACGGTGACCACGGTGCACTGTGTCACAAAGAGCCCTAGGACACACCTCCACGTGCCCTGAGGACACCCCCACCCCACCCCCCCCCCCCCCCAAAGTGGCCCAGCTTGCAAGGAAGACGTTCCCCCAAGGTTCGAGGAGAGCCCAACAGGAATTTTAGGAATGGCTCAAACAACAAGCAGATGCTCCTCTGCTCTGCCTGCTCAGGGCAGCAGAAGGAGCCCCCACGGTTGCCGATGCAGCTGCAGCAGGAAGGGCATCGGGGCCTTCCACAGCAGCTGCCAGGGCCGCTCTGGGACAAGACCCGGTGCTGGGTGGCCGTCACACACAGGAGTGTGACACAGACACGGGACATAAGGCCCAGGGCACGAATGCTGCTCTGAGCCCTGGGAGCAGTGAAATCAGCAGGTGTGGCAGAGTCCCTGCCAAAGGAGACCTGCCGCCCCCAAGGCCTGCCAATGCTGGTGCCTGCTCCTGCCACAGAGACCTGTGTCCCCTGGGGACTTCTCTGCCAGAGGACAGCCAAAGCCCACGTGCATTGGTGTGTGTGCTCCTTTCTGCAGGCGGCTGTTGGCAGGAGCACCTGGTGGCAACACTTGGTCTCTGTCAGAAGCTGTTACTCCTTCCTGGAATGATTTTTGCTTGGAAGTGATGATCTGCAGTGTCCACGCATCTCCCCAGCCCATCACTGCCTCACACACGAGGTGACCACCAAGCCACTCTCCGGCCATCTGACCCGCAGCTGAGCCCTTCCCAGAGTGCCCGCACCCGGAGGGAGCGCAGGGCTGGATTTGGCCGCCAGAGAGTTGGTGACCCTCGTGAGATCCTCGGTGCATTTAGTTCCTACAGGAGTGTGGGCACCGCTGGGAAATGATCTGCATGCCTTGTTAATTGGATGTTCTTCCACCGCTAGCCTGGGACAGGATCTCTCCTGCTCCTCCTCTCAACTCCAGGGCCTCTCCTCAGCCAATCAGAGAAGGCACCAAAATAATTGAGCCAATCAGAGCGCGCGGCGCTGATGACTCCTCAGGCAGTCCCAGAGCGCCCAGAGCTCCTCACCTGGACTCCACCCGCGCCCCGCCCCCAGCGCCCCCCGCCAGGAGAATTTGGGGAGGGGGGTATCGCGTTTAATCTTCTTTTGTGTTTTTCTAGAGTCAGGATTAAATGCTCGAGAGACGGAATTTCGTGTTTGGACTCAGATATTTTATTCTTATCTATATTACAGTGAGTTCTACAGCACTTCTAGCTAACAGGTCAAAAATGGACACGTATCTCTCTCTACAAGGCCTTTTAAGGGCCAATCTGTCCACTTAAGAACACACAGCTAAATTCTTTTTACTTTTAACCCAACAACCAATCACCTGTGACCTGCACGGTGGAATTTTCTATCCAATTACAAAAGTACCAGCAAGACCCGTGAAGAAGGTGAAAAAGAAAGAAAACTCCACCCTAAAACCTCCATCTTGTTTTATATATATATATATATATATATATATATATATATATTAATATAGTCTAAAACCACAAATTCTAAATTTTCCACCATGGGACATTACACACGTCTATTGAAACTACACACCAGTGATTCCAGTTCTATCACAATTCTGGAAACTTCTTCACAGCCTCAGGTCAAAAGCAGTGTTTTCCTGGGGGTCAATGCCTGTCAGCACAGAAAGCCCAAACCCCTCAGTTTCCAGGGTTCCAGCAGGGGGGAGGTGTCAGACCCTGCCCGGCGCTGGCCATGGGGCGTGTGGCGGGGGCCCGGAGCCCTTGGCTACTGTGGGCTGCTGGGGGGCTGCTGGGGGGACACCCCCGGACCTGTGTCCTGCACACACAGCGCTGTTCCAGGAGATGGTTCAGTCCGAGTGTCACTTCATTCACGGCACCGACCGGCTGAGGTTCGTGGAGAGGAACATCTCCAACCGGGAGCAGTTCCTGCACTTGGGCAGTGATGTGGGGCTGCACGTGGGGACACCTCCTTTGGGGACAAGGCTGCCAGGCACTGGAACAGCGACCCGCAATGGATGGAGTACAGACGGGCTGCGGTGGACAGGCACTGCCGGCACAACTACGAGTTGTCCAGCCCGTTCCTCGTGGAGCGCAGAGGTGAGCGTGGGGCAGAGCGTGTCCCCTCGGGCCCTGCCCTGGGAATGACCCTGGAGCCCCTCAAAACCTCCTTGGGAATCACCTGAGACACGTCAGCCCTTCTTGTTCCCACCCTCGGGCCTCCTGCCCCTCACCCCAAGTGACTCCGGTTGCTCTCCCAGTTCATCCCAGTCTCTCCTGCTGTCCTTACAGTCCGTGTCACCAGAGTATCTCCCATTTCCTCTCAGTCCACAGCCATTCCATTCCCTGTCCACTCCCCGAGCAGAAAAATCTCTCCAACCCCTTCCTCCCACCCAATGGGGATCACCAGGACCACGGATCACCAGGACTCTGGCCAACGAGGGTCACTGGGGATCATCCAACACTGATCCTCCCATGGGGGATGGAGCTGGAGCAGAGCACGAAGCTCTTCCCACACTCGGGGCTCTCACAGGGCTTCCCTTAGTGGAGCCTCCGTTGGTGATGGGTCAAGTTAGAGCTCTGTGAGAAGCTCTTCCCACACTCAGGACACTCGTAGGGCCTCTCCCCAGTGTGGATGCGCCGGTGGTCAGTGAGATGGGAGTTGCGGTTGAATCCCTTCCCGCAGTCGGGGCAGCGGAAGGGCCTCTCCTCTGTGTGAATCCGCTCATGTAGGAGGAGATTGGAGCTTCTCTGAAACCTTTTCCCACACTTGGGACACTCGTAGGGCCTCTCCCCAGTGTGGATGTGCTGGTGTTGTCTCAAGTCGCACCTCCACCCAAAACTCTTCCCACATTCCGAGCAGGTGTAGGGCCGTTCCCCAGTGTGGCTCACCTTGTGCCGCATCAGGCTGGAGCGCTGGCGGAAGCTCTTCCCGCATTCCCCACATTCATAGGGCTTTTCCCCAGTGTGGACCAGCACATGCTGCATCAGATTAGAGATCGTCATGAATCCCTTCTCACATTCCCCACATCTGTAAGGCCGTTCCCCAGTGTGGATCCTCTGGTGCTGGATCAGCTCGGAGCTCCAGCTGAAACCCTTCCCACATTCCAAGCACTTGTGGGGCTTCTCTCCTCCAGGAGACTTCTCCACCAGCTCTGAGCTCCGCCTGCATCTCCAGCCTCCTTCCTGGCTCGAGGAGGGTCTTTGCTCCTCACAGCTCACTAGGCTGGGTTTGCAGCCCCTCGTCCCACGGGATCTCCGGGGCTTTTCTTCCTCCTTCATCTGTTCACACCTTGGGAACGTAAAATTCTGGTTTGGGGAAAAAAACAAGAGGGGAGTGCCTTGAGTTGCAGGTCCCTCCTTGCCCAAATGTAAACCAGGAAATTATTGGGCATATGATGCCTGCAAGAACCTACAAAATACCAAGATTCAGCCTAAAAATCCTCCAAAACATCATGACACAGATAAGAAACTCCGCATAACAGCAAGATTTACCCAAAACCTCCTCCAAAATATAAGCATTCAGCCCCTGCAAAAAATCCAAAGCACCAACATTTAACCCAGTAATGCCCAGAAACACCAAGATGCACCCCTGTGGAAATCGTGGATCCCCCTCCCCGGTCGCTTGCTGAATGTGGCGAGGGCAATGCTCCTGGGGCTGGGGGTTCCTCCTTTCAAAGTGCAACTCAGGAAGTCATTGGGCATCTTGTGTCTGTAAGAACCTCCAAAACACAACGATTCAGCACAAAAATTATCCAAACATCAAGACACAGATCAAAAACTCCCCAAAAAGCAAGTTTCAGCCCAAATCCCTTCCAAAATATAAAGATTCAGCCCCTGCAAAAAATCAAAGCACCAGCATTTAGCCCAATAAAGCTCACAAACACCAAGATTCAGCCCTGTGAAAATCATGGATGGTCCTCTTCAGTCACCTGCTGCATGTGGGGGGAGCAACGCTCCTGGGGCTGGGGCAGAGGCTGCAGATACAGGGAGGAGTGGAACATTGTGCTGCTTCCCGTTTCTGCTCCTCCTCTGGTATCCCTACTCTTCCTCACAGGCCTCTTCCTCCCATTATTCATCTTTCTCCTGCACAATCCCACCTGCTCCTTCCACAGGCATCCTTTGACCATTTTGTTCTTCAACCCTGCTTCTCCTTCCCTTCTCCTGCTGCCCCCAGGCCCAGCACCCACTGCCGGCTCCCTCTTCCCCCCAAACCCACAGCATCCCAGCGCAGGGGCAGCGATGGAGCTGGGGCAGCTCGGGCTGGGGCAGCGCTGGGCTCTCGGCCGCTCCCGCCCGCACTCGCTCCCCACTGCAGCCGCTGCCGCCACCACAGCGCGGGGGGGCCCGGCCTTGGCGCTCCCCCCCTCCCACCTCCCCAAATTCCCATCCAGGGGGGCGCTGGGGCCAGGAGACAGACGAGTGACAGATCAGGGGGGCTGGGAAGACTCGGCAGCCAGAGAGCACTGAAAATCTCAGCAGGGACTACAGTGGCATCTTCGGGGACTAAACATGGCAGGGCACCCATGGAGGGTAGAAAGGGAAAGCCACGAAGGGATCCTGGCCAAAGGGATGATGATCCCAAAATATCTCTGAAGGGTCCCAGGGGAGCATCTTGAGGAAGTTTGCACATTCTCCCAGAGGTAATCAAGGACATGGACACCCAGGGGGGCAATAAGGGAATTCGAGAAGGGATTTAGACAACAGGGGATGGAGGTGTTGGTGTGCTGGGAAGGGACTGGGTGAAGGGGAGTGTGCAGGAATATGGTTCAGGCAAGAAGAAGCAGCAGGAATCTATGTGGGAAGAAAAAGGATGATGACAAAGACAAAGAAGAGAAAAATACTGAGGATGGGGATGTTTTTCAGCAGGATTTTATCCTCTAAAGGTGGCAGCTGCTGCAGATCCTTTGTATCCCCGGTTGCCAGGACAGGCACACAAGGAGGTCAGGATTGCAGGGGGTTTCTCTGTGCTGGGCAGCGGCAGGAGCGGGCGCAGAGGGGCGGCACCGGGAGCACGGGCTGGGGGCCTGTGGGGAGCTGCGGGGCCGGGCCGGGGCTGTGGGGCAGCCGGGGCTCAGCGCCGGGCGCTGCCTGAGCCCAGCACCCCCCGGCAATTGCAGGCCCGGCAGTGGCCCCCGGCCCCCAGGAGGCTGCGGGACGCCCCGGCCGCTGCCCGGCCCCGTGGAGCTGCCGGCCCTGCCCGCCGGGGGGGCCGCGTTTGGACACTGCGGCAGGACAGGCACCGGCTCTGGGATACGGGCTGGCCACGGCAGCCACAGCACAAGGAGCAGCAGCACGAAGGAACAGCTGGGAAATGGGGATTGGACGTGCAAGCATCCAGATTAGCTTTTAAGCATTTTCCTTGGGTCACTGCAGAAAGGAATGATTTAGCAGAAAGCTCAGCAGCTGTCAGAGGATGAGCACCCCCAGGCACTGAGGGGGCTGCAGGAGGGGCAGAAGAAGCCCCTGGAGCACTTGGTCACAAAGGCACAGCAGGGGAATGCAAGAAGGGAGGAGGAAAAGGCCAAGGCGAAGGCAAAGGCCATGGCAGAGTTTCTACAGCCCCTCAGGGATGAACCCCAGGGCCCAAGGGGTCACTGTTTTCCTAGGGAAAATGGAAAAGACATGGACGGTTCTTCGACAGGGATGCACGGAAGCACCAGCCTTATTGGGGCAAGCCTTGCAGAAAATATCACAAGAATTTACCCCATCCCCAGGGATTGGGTTAATGCAGGATGTGGATGACTTGCTCCAATAAGAAGGACAAGAAGTGGTAGAAGAAGCCTCTGTGAATTGGCTGAATGTTCAGGCTAAATAGCATCTTTGATTATTTGAAAAAAAAAGTGCAAATGCTGGAGAAAAAGATTAAATATTCGGGACATACTTTGACTGAAGGTTTGTGGTGTATTGACCCAGGGAGGGACCAGGCAACCTCAGAACTAACACTACCCATCACTAAAATGGAGCTGGGACAACGCTGAGGATTAATAGGCAATTGCAGCACCTGCATTGAGGATTCTCTGTTCCAGCCACAATATTGTATGACTTTTTAACCCCGGAGAGCCTTAATATTATGCTCTGGACATAAGGAAAAGTACAAAACTTGAGAAAATGAAAAAACAAAGTGACTGAACCCCTGCCATGGCTCTACCAGACTCAGAAAAGAAATTGGAATGGGATGTGGATGTTAAATGGGACCATGCCAAAGGAATTTGGAATTCCCGGCTGCAGGAGCAGCATGGGAGGGCATCACTGACCCTGCACTGAAGGCAACGCAGCAGCAGCCAGGGCTCCACATCGGGCCAAGCCCCTGGGCCTGCCCACAGATCCTCTGCTGAAATCCTCTGCCTGGGCACCCTCCTTTGGCATCTCCACACACTGGGGCCAATCCTTGCTGCCACTGCTGGAGCTTCGCTGCTTTCTGTGCCTGCACTGCCACAGCTGCTGGGGAAGACAACGGCACAATTCCACTCTGCCCCTCAGTTACACTCACACACTGGGCTGACGGGGATTCCATGCTCGGAAAATATACCGAGTGTAATTTTAAAATCTATTTCTATACTCAGGCTTCATGTGCTTTGCATTGGGGAAAAGAATTTGAAAGAGATTTCTAAGGAATGTTCCTCCACTCAACAGAGAGGAGTTTAACATCTCAATAGACTGGGAATAGCCCAAAAGATACTCACAAAGATAACGACCATTAAGGCCCATCAGGAAACATCAAGGAACACCCACCCCAGACACTGCCCCTGGCATAGTTGGAGACACCTGGTCTGCAAAAGGCTGAGAAGGAAATCCAGGAGTGCGGACGTAATTAATATAGAGGGGAAGAAATCTGGGGCCGATAGGAAATTAAATACTCAGAACTACACAACTTGGAAGCAATGAACATTAAACCAAAGGATTTCTATGGGTTCAAACTGTAAAAAGTTAAGGGAAAATCTAGTAAAACTCACGTGTCATGGAATGATTTTCTCTGCACACCCGGGCTATTTGTGGATGAAATGATTTCTGCTACACATCCTGGCCAGAATCAAGCAATTCGTTGATTCTCTAACAGTAGAAATGGTGTTGAAGAGTTTTAGTTCTTCCCGCAGTTTTGGTGACAAGACTACACCATTAGAAGGTTTTTTCTTAATAATCCTACTTTTATAAGATTCATTCCAGGCAGAGTCAGGAGAGCAGCTTTAAAAATGCAAAATAACTCTGCTGAAGAAATGTATGGACAATTTACCAAACTATTCTTGCCTGGGGGAGGAATTTTGCAGATTTCCTCTGTCCCCCACTCCAAGCTCTGCCGCCCTGCACAGATGGAATTTGCACAATTAAAGGCAGAGCTAATAGTGAGGATATCTGACTGCAACAGAAATTGGTTAAGCTGCAAAGGGAAACAGCAAACGCAGAATTTTGTGCAACCTTCATGAAAAATAGTGGGGGGGGGGGGGTAGGGAATCATCCCTCTCTCCAGAGCACTGGGGTGTTTTTGCTAATCCAGAGAAACCAGTTGGGGATCCAAGTATTTGATGATTTCATAAGATTAACGTGGTCAATTGATGCAGCCCTGGCTGCAGGGAGCACCCCAAAACTGGAAAAAAGATGAAGAAACACCAGAACAAATCCTACAACACCATGGACCAGCCCCTGGGAGCCCTAACGAATTCATATCAGGAGACAGAGAAGTCATTTATCATTTCAATAGCATCATTAGATTACACAATGTCCTCGAAATAATACCCAACCAGACAGCTCCAGCTCCTCACCTTCTTCCCGACTAATCCACTGAGATGAGGAATGCAACGTTTCCCGATGGAATGGAATCAGATGATCTATTAACAGAAAGTGGAGGAGTTTGTGGAAAATTAAATGACTCAAACTGCTGTTTGCAAACAGATCACAAAGGAAAAGTGGTGAAACAGATAACAAAGGAAGTGAGAAAGTAGCTCATATTCCGGTCAAATGTGGAAAGGAAGGGAATGGGACACGTTTCCGTGGTTTCCTGGCAGACCATGGCTTAAACGAATGCTGCTCCTCCTCTGACGCGCTGCAGAAACTCTCAGCTTTTTACCATGCACGACACCTTGCGTCAAACAGGATGCAGGAAAAGAGATTGAGTCGATGGAAATTAAAAGTTAGTAAAGGCAATTCTTGAGAAAATGAGAAAAGGAAGGATTGAAAGCAGTAAGATTAATATCGTAGTAGGGGTGCACATTAATGAGGACATGCAGTAGGTGGATCGGGAAGTCTGAACTCTCCAAGTACCACAGCCAGTAGGGAAGGGGAGAGGGAGGTGCAGAAGAGAAAATGAGGATAAAAAGGAGGCGGCGCTTTAGAGACCGCATGGCAAATGCCGCATGGCCTCTCTCATTGTTCACGAATAAAGTCACTTCTACAGGACTCCTCCGTCTCCTTTGGATACACAAACCTCTGGCCACGGGAATTTTCCCGCACAGCCCCGGGCACAGGGCAGACACCTCTGTGCCACCCACAGCAACCGGGACGAGCCAGCGCTGCTCCGGCACCGGCTCCTGCCGAGGCCCCAGCGGGAAGGAGACCGCGGGCAGCCGCTCCCGCAGCGCCCTCAGCCCAGCGCCAACACGGGCCGGCACCGGCACAACCAACCCGCCAGAGCCCCCTGCCGCCCCCTCGGCCCGCAGCGAGCCCCGAGCCCCCGCACAACCGAGCGCGGCTCCCACCTGCGCTGGGGCCGCCTCCGAGCTCCGCCGCCGCCTCCCCGGGCTCCGGCCGCTGCCGCCGCTGCCGGGCCCGCACAGACGCTGCCACAATGGCGCCTTTGCTGCTCTGCCCAATCAGCGCGCGACAACCAGGAGTGACATTTGCACAATCAGCCAATGGCAGCGAGGGCCGGACTCTGCACACGGCCCAGCCTCGGCCCGCGCTCTCAGGGCCCCCCGGGCTGTGGGAGGGCAAAGGCGGAGATGAGGAACAGCCCTGGAACGGGCCCGGGCCCGGGCCGCCATTGGCCTGGAAACACAAACAAAGTTCTCCGCAGCTCCCGGCACGCCTTTCCCAGCCCTGCGTGTTCGCTGCCTCCGGCTCAGCGGGAAGCTCTGGAGCCTCACTTCTCCTATCCCTAATTAGGAGCGTCTGTGATTGGCTTTAATTTCCCCCAAAAAGGGAAAACTTCCCCATAACCCCTGTGGATGAGTGAGAGAGGGGAGAGATTTCTGGCAGAAACCTCCAAAAACTCAGAGCAGGATAATGAGAATTAAATGAAGACCCTTTCAAACCAGCTTTCCCTCATCCCTCCCTCCTTCCATCTGCACCTCCTACCTCGGCAGTGCAGGGTGTGAGAAACGACGCTCACTTTGTAAAATTTTAAAGGTTTATTAAATCTTAGGAAAAAAAAATACAACAAAAGACTGAATTAGGAGAAAAATCAGCGCTGGTAGCACAGGACTAAAGCAGCAGACCCGGGTGTGATTTGGGGGCCCGGGGGCTCCCCGGGCCGCCCCCGCTCCTCCCCCCCCCCCCCCCCCCCCCCGATCTCGGCCAACGGGTGCGAGCGGCGCGGCCCCGCTGCTGAGCACTGACCCCGCCCCGGGGGCCGCCGGGACCCCCCCGGAAAAAACCCCACACCTGCACCCCCCCTTCAGTCCCTCCGACCTTCCCAGTCCTGGGGGAAAAGGGGGAAAGGGGAGGACCTGGGGCGGGATCACCCGGAGACCCCCGGGGTGAGGAGCAGGAGGAGGGGGGGTGGGCTCCCGCTGAGTGGGGGGTCCCGCGCTAGGATTTTGGGAGGGTTCGCTCGAGGAATTTTGGGGGTCCTCGTGCGACGGATCCTCGTGCAAAGGGCTCCTCTCGTGCCACCGTATCCTCGTGTCACCCAGACCAGTTTGGGGAGCTTTTTATGTCACCCAGAGGAATTTGGGGGCTCCTCGTATCACCGAGAGCCCTGCGAGTGACACTGAGAGCCCTGTGTCACCAAGGGCCCCTCAAGTGCCCCCAGCTCCTTGTGCCACCAGGAGCCCCTGGAGTGCCACCAGCTCCTCGTGTCACCCAGACCCCTCGTGCCACCAGGACCTCGTGCCAGAGAATTTGGGGAGAGTCTCTGTGCCACCCGGAGCCCCTGAGTGTCACCAGCCCCGTGCCAGGGTCCCCAGTGTCACCGGGGTCTCTCTCTGTGTCACACACCAGGAACCGACCCCCCCTCCGAGCACCAGGACCCCCGAATTTAACCGTCCTCGTGCACCGGGACCCCTCAGGACCCTCGAGTTTCCTCTCTCCCCTCCTCGTGCACCGGCATCACCGGACCGCCCCCCCTTTCCCGAGGAATCGCCGGAGACCCCCTCCATCAATCACCGGGCACCGGCACCACCAGAGGACCTCCCCCATCAATCAGCACCGTCACCGTGCACCGGGACTCCCCCCCCCATCGAGCAGTGACACCCCCTCATCGTGCACCGGGACCGCCGGACCTCCCACCAAAACATCGCCAGCCTCGGGCACCGAGATCACCGGAGACCCCTCCATGAGTCACCGGGACCCCCCCGTCATGCACCAGGACCACCGGAGACCTCCCCAGGAATCACCGGACACCCCCTCACGAATCACCGGGCACCGGGACGCCCCCTCGGGCACCGGGACTGGACCCCCCTCCTCGTGTACCGACCACCCTCCGGTGCACAGGGCCCGGACCCCCCTTTGTGCCCCCCTGCCCATCCCGGGGATTCCGCCCCTCCCCTTTGACTTCTCCCGGGAACAGGAGCGGGAATGGGGGGGGGGGCTGTGAGCTGGGGGGGCACCGGGGTGTCCCCAGCACCAGGGGGAGTCCCTTGGGGCTCGCTCCTTTCCCCCCCCTTCCTCCTCCGGTTATCACCAGGGACCCCCCCCAGTTTACCGGGGTTCCCCCTATTCACTGCCCCCCCGTTCACCAACCCCCCCAAAGCGCTGGGACCCCCCCGGATACTTGGGACCACCCCAGGGCGCCAGGACCCCCCCTCACTCACCGCCCCTCCCACATCCATGGGACCCCCCCACTCACCGCTCCCCCCCGTCACCAGGACCCCAAAATCCATGGGACTCCCCCCACACTCATCAAGACTCCCCCCAAATCCATGGGACCCCTCCCTCCCCCCCACTCACCACCCCCTTCTCAGCACTCCCCGGGCCCTCCCCATTGATCGAACGCCCCCATGCCCCCCCCAGCCCCTCGCCCTCGCATTGGGCCCCCCCGGGGCCGAGGCAGAGCCCTCCCTGAGGGACACCCCTCATCCCCGGCCTGCAGCCGCCCATGGAGCCGCTGACCACAACTCCCTGCCTGCGTCCATCCGGCCAATTCCTCTGGCCCCGCACAGCCCAGCCTGCAAAGCCAGGCCTGGCACTGTGGGGCTCGGGGGGGTCTGTCCTGGGCCACTGGGCCTCACAGGGCTCTGGGCACAGCAGCGCTGTCACACACTGAAATGTTATGGGGAATGGCTTAAATGCTGCCAGGAAGGAGATTTGCACATTATGGCTAAACTGAATAAAGAGGCTGAGACCACCCCAGCCCAGCCCTCCTTCACCTGACTGCAGCTTTGGCCTGGGACTTGAGCGGCCTGACAGCACCTGAGGTACCATCAAGGTGACACCATTGATCAATTGCCTCTGGTCTAGGGACAAGGACACGAGACTGAGGCAGGAGAATGTATCCAAAGCAAGGCAAAGCCAGCAGCTGTCCTGAAAATCAGCTTGGGCCAGGCTGGGGCTGGCGGAGGCCGTAGCCCACAGGCTCATCTGCTGAGGCCACGTTTGCACACACTGCCCACAGCCAGCCAGGGAGGAGGAGAGTTCTGGGGCTGTGGGGGAACCTCTGCCCACAGGCACTGAACACCCATCGTCCCTCACACAAACTGGCTCCGCTGGAAAATCCCCAGCCCGGGAAGGCCACATCCACGGCACATTGCCGTGAGGGGCAGCTGAGGAGGGGCCAGAATCCATCCAAGAGCCCCAAAGCGCTGCCCAGACTCACTGCTGAGGCCTTGCAGCAGAGCACTGCTCCTGATGCAAAGGGATGCAGCAGAGCCAGAGGCTGCTGCCAGAGCCTGTGTCAGACTTGTCCCTGCCAGGGGAGGAACCTGGGCCTTCCCACCTGCCCCCAGTGTGTATGGACCCCCTGAACTCCGTGTTTGTGGGGGACCCTGAGCACCAAGAAGAGATGTAGAGCATCCACAGGAAGCCACTGGGATCCACAGAGTGGTGAGGTTTTCTACTTAATCTGTCTCTGTCACTCTCTTTCTCATCCCCCACCTCTATTCCATTTCTATTTTTCTCTCTTTGTCATTCTCTCTGCCTCTCATTTACTCTTCTTTAAACCCACACTATTGACTTTGGCACATGGCCTCATTTGCGATAGAAACAGATTCTGCCCCCACATGCCTTGATGGAATTAATGTGCACTGTGAACCAGGGTTGACCAAGGCCTCATATTTTCGTGGTTCTGATGTGCCAGACCAATGAATTCGCACAGTCCAAAAAACCTGGATTTCCCCAGCCTCTACCTGGCTAGAGGCAGGGCCCCTCTAAGCCTGGTTATTCTTCTTTCCTGAGTTATGTCTTGGAGGTTCCTTCAAGGGGATTGGACATGTCATCAGCATCATCATCATACCTGGCAGTTTGACTACGGGCAACTGGAGCTGCTTCCTTTTTGGTGAAGTTTGGTGAAGTTACACCTTTTTTTGTGGAAATCCCTCTCTGCATCTCGCTGCCCTGCAATTCAAGCACCAGTTTTACCAGAGCAACAGTGGATTTTCCATCCCACTTCTTCATGTTTTCTCCAGAATCACGCAGCAAAGACCACAGCTCAGCTCGTGAGAAGGGTCTTCTCTCCCCATCTGGGGAACGTTTACGTTTGGGGCCAGAACTTTTGATCTGTACAGCCAAGATTTGGAAAAATCCCTCTTTCATCTCCTCCCTGAGTTTCCTGTGGTTCTCCTCTATCTTATCTTCTCATTTCTGTAGAAGTGTTTCCACAGCTGAGATTCTGGCATGTGTTGGGCCATGCACAGCATCTGCATATGCTCAGAGCTTCTTCTCCATATCGAGCATACATACAGATGTACATGGTACCAAGTCTGAATTCTTAGTTGTTAGGTCATCTGAAAAAACAATCTCTGCCACTGCCATTTCTCTCAAGCGTTGAACCCCTTGTTCTATGGTCTCCCACTGGGTTTGCTGCATACAGAGATCATCTGCACACAGATATCTTTATGCCACACTTCCCAGGACCCGTGCCCAGAGACTCTGAGGATTAGCCCCCCTCACCATTCCTTGGTCAATAACGGGATCATGTGACAGGGATCCCAAATGCCTGGCTTCAGTGCCATCCAGAATTGTGGCCTCACCTGCAGCATCCCAAAGACGGACCAGCCAGCTAATTATAGATTCATCAGGTCATCAGGTGTGATCCTTTCTCAGGCCACGAAGGTCTTTCAGGGATAAGGAATCAATATTGGCTCCTGATCCTGTCTCAGTTGCTCTGACTTCTGATTTTGTACCAGGAGCTCACTTTGAGGATCCTTCCCCTGGATCATCATCACCCACTGGCCGATCAGTTTTGCTGCTGTGCTTCCTCCCCACAGCAACTGCCCGTGGCTTAGGCTCACTGTCTGGTTTAGCTACAGCCTGAGTGACTGGGGTATTGGCTGATTTATCTCCCTGCCCCCCTGCCTCTCTCTGCTGCCCTACAGTATCTAGCAGTGTGCAATAACCATATGCTAGGGCCCAGCTTATTGCAATGATCTTTTTCTCATTAGAATCATCATGGCACTTCTCTTCCAGATATTTCCCCACCTCATCTGGGTTCTGAATTTGTTCACGTGAAAATTCCCAGGCTGGGCGATCAGAAAATTTATTCAGGGTTCTGCCCATTCTCTCCCATTCCCCATCCCACTCAGAATTTTCCACGCCTGGGCCTACTCCTGGGTCAGGGGTCCCATCAGCTCCTCTGGACACCTCAGCCCTCATTCTAGAGAGGCTGCAGACTGTGCAGAGGAAGCTTACCAGATGAAATACCAGGACAGTGGTATCCTTGACATTCAGGGGAAACTGAACATTCTCAACAAATGTCTAAACATATTCAAGGGAGAAGGAAAGGCTAAAAAGCCTCATCCCGTGCTCCTCCTCTAACAAACTGGATGCAATTACTAATGAACTCCCAAAACATGCTATTGGAAATGGGATGCAGGGTAGGACGAAGAAACCATAAACCATAAATACTTGGAACAAACTCCAGTAGCTTTATAAACTTTCTATAAATCATAATCACTAAGCCCAGCACAACAGCTATTCTAATTCGTGCTCCTCTACTGAAAAAGTTGCATGTTAATGACACTACTGGAGCCATCTCCAGATAAGAAAATAAGCCTAGGGACCAGAAAGGTATTAAAACCTCAAAAAAGCCTGGGGACCCGAGACACATAAAGGCCTCCACCCCTCCAACCAAAATGCAATCAGAACAGGTTTTCTTTTCCACTTTCTTGCAACGCATTGGGTGCCAAAAAAGTATTTGTGCTCATTTAGGGCAAATTTGGTAGGAAACCTCTGAATGGGGTCCCTCTATGAAACAGATTCAAGCCGTCCCTCCCCCAGCCGGCTCAGGAAAAAAATATTCCCTCGGAGAGAAGTGGAAAGAGAAAATACTGTTTATTCAACAGGCAGTACACCTCCCAGCACAAAAATGAACAAAACCAAACAGCAAAACCCCTCGCTGTTCCCAAGAGATGACAGATTTAGAAGATTTATTTCCCTGGGCTGCCCGGCTCACTCAGTCTGTTCTCAGTCCCTCCTGTGCTGGGAAATGCCATGGCCCAGGCCAGGCCTGGTGGGCCAGAGGTGTGAGCTCCCGGTGCCCTTCTGGGTTTTCAGTCCAGAGCAGGTTCAAACAGTTCCAGGAAAAAGGAAAAAAACCCAAAACACACAGTCCAGGGAGATTCTCTGCCTCAGCTAGGCAGAAAAATTAACCAAAAGCAAAAAAAGAGAGCTCTCTCTGGCTGTCCACTGCAGACAACACAGTCTGTGAGCAGGAATGTGGGGGAGCCTGTGCAGTCTCTGATAACAAACTCTGCATTTCTTCTTTCCCACCCTTCACTCCTGGAACCAGTCTTAAAACTGCACAATTCAATATCCAACACCAGCAGAACAGACGATTTGTGGGTACAGGCATCATACAGTCACCCCAAGACAGGGGTCCCCACTATGACGTTCTGGGGGTCCCCCTTGTCCTGAATGCCCTGGATCCTGCATATATTTGGAGTTCCCCCCTCTGCAGGGTGTCCCCCTGCTCCAGGCTTCCTGGGAATCCCAGGGATCCCCCCTCTTTGATCTCCCCACTTTGGGATTCTGGGGTTCCCCCTTCTCTGGGCTGCTGAGGGTCCCATGGGTGCCCCTCTCTGGGTGGCACTAAGGGATGCCGAGAGTTCTGGGCTCCCAGGGGCGCCTCCTCCCCTGACTCCCTGCTCCGGCCTGCCAGGGCTCACAGGGGTCCCCCTCTCTGGGGTCCCCACTTTGGTGTCCTAGGGGCTCCCCGTCTCCAGGCTCATCCCTTCTCCGAGCTGCCCCTTCTCCAGGCTCCCCTCACTCCCGGCTCTCGGGGTCCCCCCTCTCCAGGCCCCCATTCCAGGCTCCGGCACTCCCGGGGCTCTCCCCTTTTCGCTTTCCCCCCCTCAAGGCTGCTCCCCTCGCCCTGCCAGTCCCGGGCGATCGCCACGGGGCTCCGGGGACCTCCATCCCCCACCCACCACCGGGGCTCTGTCTGCTGCCGCCACCCAGACATCCCCAAAAAACCACCCGGGGACCCAAAAGGGGATTTCGGGACAGCTTTGGAGCCCTGCAAGATACAAACATCGCTCCGCCCGCCGCCTCCCGAAATACACAAACAGGGAGACCCAAAGATACTTCGGGTGAGCTCCAAATATCCCTCTCCTGTTCAAAAAAAACCCTGCCAGGACCGCCCAAGATATTGGGGGCGAGGTCCCTCTCCCCGGTCACCTACACAATACGGGGGGGCCGATACTGCGGGCGCGAAGGGGCTGCACATCCAGAGAGCGATGGACGCACGGGCTGCCGCCTCTCGCTGCTCCTCCTCCTCTTCTTGCTCCTCCTCTACCCCTCCTCTTCCTCCTGATCCTCCCTCTCCTGCTCCTTCTCCTCCATCTCTCGGCTGCCGGCGAGGAGCTCTCTCGGGTGAGCGGGGCGGGAAAGGGACTGGTGGGAAAGGGGTGGGAGAGGGGGTATAAAGGGAGATGGGACAGGGGGAAGAGGGTTCCCAGGGAGGGTGTCCACGTTAAGCCCAGGACCCCCAATCCCCTCCGTGTCCTGCCAGCCCCTCCCGGCGCTGTGGGGTCCGGGCCGTGCCCCAGTGCCGGCTCAGGGGGTGCTCCAGGCTGACGTGCTGCACCTGGAGCTGGAGCTGACCCCGTGCCGGGGGGGTTTCCAGCAGCACCAGGAGCTGGTAGAAATCCAGTCCCCACTGGGGACCAGGTCGGTGGCCACCACGTGTCCCGAGAGCTCCTGCTGGCCCTGGAACCAGCTCAGCTGGATGTCGGCAGGGTAGAAATCCATCAGGGAGCAGAGCAGGCAGCCGGGGCCGGGCTGGGAGCTCGAGGGAAGCAGCGAGATGGACACACTGGGATGGGCAGGGGGCCCCTCCAGTGCGGATCTGCCCCCCCATCCAAGCCGCAGATAATCGCTCCAGGGATCGAGTGCTAAGGGACAGGGAACCACCTTTCTTCCATCCCAACTCCACCTTTCCCTCCCCTCTCCCCCTCTTTCTCATCATTCCCCAAATCTACTGACCCCTCGCGACTCAATGTGGGTTTCCCAGCCCCCTCCCCCAATCTTTGGGCGTCCCAGCTCCCTCTTTTCCCCCATTCTTTGGCCCATTCCCAATCATCACTCCAACATCAAACCCCCTAACCCGTGCTTGCTTTTGGGGGTTCCAGGCCTCTCCTGCTCAATCTCGGGTTGCCAACCCCCTCTTTCACTCCTTTTGGACAGCTCCTGGCAGCTTTTTCCTGGGAGGAATCCCTGATTTTCAGTATTTTTGGGGTGTAGTTTCAAAGAGGACAGCTCCAGGTCGCTCCTGCTACCTCTGGGGATCCAACCCCCTTTTCCCCAATTCAAGCACCTCTCGAAAGCCCATCAGGTGACTCACATATTCTCTCCCTCCTCTCTCTCCTCCCCCCTCCCGCTGCTTTTCTTTTTTATTCTCTTTTTAAAACAATATTCTATTAAATTATACAGGGCTTTTGGTTTTGCCAAATGCAGCCTAAAGGTGAACAGTGAACATTACAAATTCCATACCAAAATTTTGCCATCACTAACAGCCACTCATAAACATACACAAAAAATCCCCAAAGGAATAAAGATTATTTCTGCTTATTTCCCTAACACTGAAATGTGGTTCTCACACCCTTGGCCCAATCTTAACTGAAAATATAAAAGTAGGATTATTAAGAAAAAACATTCTAATGGTGTAATCTTGTCACCAAAACTGCAGGAGGACCCAAAACTCTTCAACACCATTTCTACTGTTAGAGAATCAAGGCATTACTTGATTCTGGCCAGGATGTGCAACGGAAATAATTTCAGCCACACATAGCCCGGGTGTGCAGAGGAAATCATTCCAAGAGATGTGAGTTTTACAGGATTTTCCCTTAACGTTTCACAGACCAAAACCTATAGAAATCCATTGGTTTTATGTTCATTGCTTCCAAGTTGTGTAGTTCTGAGTATTTAATTTCCTATCGGACCCAGATTTCTTCCCCTCTATATTAATTACGTCCGCACTCCTGGATTTCCTTCTCAGCCTTTTGCAGACCAGGTGTCTCCAACTATGCCAGGGGCAGTGTCTGGGGTGGGTGTTCCTTGATGTTTGCTGATGGGCCTTAATGGTCGTTATCTTTGTGAGTATCTTTTGGGCTATTCCCAGTCTGTTGAGATGTTAAACTCATCTCTGTTGAGTGGAGGAACATTCCTTAGAAATCTCTTTAAAATTCGTTTCCCCAATGCAAAGCACATGAAGCCTGAGTAGAGAAATAGATTTTTAAAATTACACTCGTTGTATTTTCCGAGCATGGAATCCCCGTCAGCCCAGTGTGTGAGTGTAACTGAGGGGCAGAGTGGAATTGTGCCGTTGTCTTCCCCAGCAGCTGTGGCAGTGCAGGCACAGAAAGCAGCGAAGCTCCAGCAGTGGCAGCAAGGATTGGCCCCAGTGTGTGGAGATGCCAAAGGAGGGTGCCCAGGCAGAGGATTTCAGCAGAGGATCTGTGGGCAGGCCCAGGGGCTTGGCCCGATGTGGAGCCCTGGCTGCTGCTGCGTTGCCTTCAGTGCAGGGTCAGTGGTGCCCTCCCATGCTGCTCCTGCAGCCGGGAATTCCAAATTCCTTTGGCATGGTCCTATTTAACATCCACATCCAATTCCAATTTCTTTTCTGAGTCTGGTAGAGCCATGGCAGGGGTTCAGTCACTTTGTTTTTTCATTTTCTCAAGTTTTGTACTTTTCCTTATGTCCAGAGCATAATATTAAGGCTCTCCGGGGTTAAAAAGTCATACAATATTGTGGCTGGAACAGAGAATCCTCAATGCAGGTGCTGCAATTGCCTATTAATCCTCAGCGTTGTCCCAGCTCCATTTTAGTGATGGGTAGTGTTAGTTCTGAGGTTGCCTGGTCCCTCCCTGGGTCAATACACCACAAACCTTCAGTCAAAGTATGTCCCGAATATTTAATCTTTTTCTCCAGCATTTGCATTTTTTTTTCAAATAATCAAAGATGCTATTTAGCCTGAACATTCAGCCAATTCACAGAGGCTTCTTCTACCACTTCTTGTCCTTCTTATTGGAGCAAGTCATCCACATCCTGCATTAACCCAATCCCTGGGGATGGGGTAAATTCTTGTGATATTTTCTGCAAGGCTTGCCCCAATAAGGCTGGTGCTTCCGTGCATCCCTGTCGAAGAACCGTCCATGTCTTTTCCATTTTCCCTGGGAAAACAGTGACCCCTTGGGCCCTGGGGTTCATCCCTGAGGGGCTGTAGAAACTCTGCCATGGCCTTTGCCTTCGCCTTGGCCTTTTCCTCCTCCCTTCTTGCATTCCCCTGCTGTGCCTTTGTGACCAAGTGCTCCAGGGGCTTCTTCTGCCCCTCCTGCAGCCCCCTCAGTGCCTGGGGGTGCTCATCCTCTGACAGCTGCTGAGCTTTCTGCTAAATCATTCCTTTCTGCAGTGACCCAAGGAAAATGCTTAAAAGCTAATCTCGATCCTTGCACGTCCAATCCCCATTTCCCAGCTGTTCCTTTGTCCTGCTGCTCCTTGTGCTGTGGCTGCCGTGGCCAGCCCGTATCCCAGAGCCGGTGCCTGTCCTGCCGCAGTGTCCAAACGCGGCCCCCCCGGCGGGCAGGGCCGGCAGCTCCACGGGGCCGGGCAGCGGCCGGGGCGTCCCGCAGCCTCCTGGGGGCCGGGGGCCACTGCCGGGCCTGCAATTGCTGGGGGGTGCTGGGCTCAGGCAGCGCCCGGTGCTGTGTGGAACAGGCAGAGCAGTGAAGGGCAGCATGGACCAGTTGTTCTGGCAGATCTGACGAGGTCTGGTTTGATACAGCACTCACAGAACTCTGCTCCACCTGTGACACTTCCACTTGCAGTAGATGACTGTTCCTCTTCACAATATCCAGCAAGGCAGGTCAAAGACACTTTTACCATTTTCATCTTCAAAAGGGAGAGGAAATCAGCAGCAAACATGAAGTAGCCAGTCAGAGATCCCAGGAAGAAACAAAAGAACAAAGAGTAGTGGAAAAAAACAGGTGGAGCAGTGATCCTTATCTGTGTGGGAGATATCCTCTGCTAATGGGCCATCTGTTAAAACCAGGTGGGGCAGTGTTCTTTATCTTTTCCACAACCCATCCTTCCTCCAGGAAGATATCTTCTGTTAATGGGCCATTGAGTGCCACTGCATGACTGATAAAATTCCATCATCCCACTGGGAGATGCTCCAGCCAGGGGGAGGAGCCAAGCCTTTCCTACCTAGATAAAATCTGAGATTTGGACACCAAGGCAGCCCTTACCCACTGGATTCCAGAGGACAAGAGCTACCAGACCTTTCTACAGCATCACTACTACAACACCACTTCATCTGGACTGCTACCACCACCCTAACTAGCAGGGTGTCAGGTTGTATTCTGATTCTGTCAGTTGTTTTCTTTTGTACTATTGCATGGATTTTATTTCTCTTTTTTTTCCTATCAATTTGTATTTCTGACTTGGAGTCTCTCACTAGTTTTGCTTTCAAAGCAGCACAAGTTTGGAGGGGATTTTGGCTGAATCTTGATATTTGAGGAGTTTTTGGTCCCTGTCTTAAAGTCTGGAAGATTTTGGGTGGGAATCTTGGTGTTTGGGAGGTTGTTAGAGACACAAGATGCTCAATGACTTCCAGAGATGAGCTTGGGCGAGGAGGAACACCCAGTTTATGGAGCTCTCATCTTGTTATTTCCCCCTAAACCAGGAATTTTCATTCCTCAGGTGTGCGGGGATGGAGGCAGAAAAGCCCCGGAGATCTCTCACGAGGAGGGGCTGCAAACCCAGCCCAGGGAGCTGCGAGGAGGAAAGACCCTCCCTGAGCCGGGAAGGCGGCCGGAGATCCAGGCAGAGCTCAGAGCTGGTGGAGAAGCCTCCTGGAGGGGAGAAGCCCCACAAGTGCTTGGAATGTGGGAAGGGTTTCAGGTGGAGCTCTGATCTGATGCGGCACCAGAGGATGCACACTGGGGAGAAGCCCTATGAGTGTGGGGAATGTGGGAAGAGCTTCAGGTACAGGTCCCATCTGATCTGGCACCAGAGGTTCCATTCTGCGGAAAAGGCCTACGAGTGTGGGAAATGTGGGAAGAGCTTCACAAGGATCTCTCACTTGATGTGGCACCAGGTGATCCACACTGGGGAAAGGCCCTACACCTGCTTGGAATGTGGGATGAGCTTTGGGTGGAGCTCTGCCCTGAGAAAACACCAGCGCATCCACACCGGGGAGAGACCCTACGAGTGTCCCAAGTGTGGGAAGAGGTTTCACACCAGCTCCAATCTCCTCATGCATGAGCGGATTCACACCGAGGAGAGGCCCTTCCGCTGCCCCGACTGCGGGAAGGGCTTCAGGCACAACTCCCATCTCATGAGGCACCGGCGCATCCACACTGGGGAGAGGCCCTACGAGTGTCCTGAGTGTGGGAAGAGCTTCTCAGACAACTCAGTCTTGACCCGACACCAACGGAGGCTCCACTAAGGGAAGCCCTGTGAGTGCCCCGAGTGTGGGAAGAGCTTCATGCTCTGCTCCAGCTCCATCCCCCATGGGAGGATGGGTGTTGGATGATCCCCGGTTGGGCAGAACCCTGGTGATCCGTGGTCCTTGTTATCCCCATTGGGTGGGGGACGTGTTTCGAGATACTTCTTTCACTTCTCCTTGTGCTGCTGTGATTTGGTTGTAATAAATTCCGTTTCTGTGCCCAGGCTGGGTCTGTTGTTCCCATGCAGGTGCTTGGGGTGGGATCTCTCCCGTTACTTCTCTCAGCTACCAGGTATCTCCTCAGCCAATCAGAGAAGGCACCAAAATAATTGAGCCAATCAGAGCGCGCGGCGCTGATGACTCCTCAGGCAGTCCCAGAGCGCCCAGAGCTCCTCACCTGGACTCCACCCGCGCCCCGCCCCCAGCGCCCCTCGCCAGGAGAATTTGGGGAGGGGGGGTGTCAGACCCTGCCCGGCGCTGGCCATGGGGTGTGTGGGGCAGCTGGGGCCCTACTGGTGCCACTGGGAGCCCCCCGGGCTGGGGGCGCAGAGCTCTCGGGTGAGCGGGAGGGGCGGGAAGGTGTCCCAATCGGCGGTTAATCGAGGAGGGAGTCGTGATGATTCGTTTTGATCTCAGAGTTACAAAAGACAACAACAGAAGGACAAATCAGTTTGCTCAAAAAATATTACACTGTATTGAGGGCCAACAACTCAGTTTTGTGACAGAAGGAGAGTTAAAGAGAGAGAGAAAGGGGTGAATCATGGTTTTAAAAAGTTAGGATTTTTGCTAAGGGTAAAAGTAGTTTCCATGACCAAGATGTAAGTTAGGTAGGTAAATGCTAAGTTAATAATTACTAGATGCTTAGGCAAGAGCTAATTGGTATAATTATCTGCTATTATGAATTTATGTATAGAAGAACATAAAATAATAAACTGTTAATCACAAAGCACAAGGCCTTGGATTGTTCCAGGGGGTCACAGAGACTTGATGAAGACTCTCCTGACTTCATCCTTTGAGACCACTGACCCAGTTCAAGAGAAGATCTGTGCACGCGTGAAGGACGAATGGGCTCATTTTAATATGGGATGGGGATGGGAGGTGCTGGGGTTATGCACATGTATTGTATGTAAGATCTTGGGCAATAAATAGAGGGCAAAGAACCTTGTTCGGGGCGGTCACGCTTTTGGGAGGTGACTCCCGTGCCGGTGAATAAACACACCACTTTGTAACTTTAATTAGTCAGAGGGTCTCTCTCCGTGATTATTCCGGTTTTTAAGGATTCAGGCCCCGGCTCAGGGGGTATCACAGCCCCCCCGTTCCCCGCTGTGGCGCTTTCCCACCCCCCTTTCGGGTGGCTGCAGCCCCCGCTGCTCAGTGCCGCCGGCTCAGGCTCCCGTTCTCCCCGCGGGGCCCGGAGCTTCCCCCCCGCCGTCTGCTGCCCGACTTGGGAGCTGCCTCTGCACTGCAGCCACAGGCGGCTGTGCGCTCATTTCGTCCCAAATCATTTTCCGGTGATGATTATCCACTTCTTCACTGATTTGAGGCTTATCAGCTGTTGCAGACGCTGGGCTGATGGTACAATGTTGTAGTGCTTGGTAATCCTGTAATTTCACATGTGTTATTAATTATATCTGTTATCAGAAATGTTTTATATTGTTGTATCTGAATTATTCCCGATTGCTGTAAGTGTTTGGTTTTACTATATATATTGTTTTGTTTTGATGTTCCCTTCATGTTCATGGCAAGAGTAACGCATGCTGTTTTTAAAACAAAGAAGGGGAAATTAACACCTAAGGAAATATGAATAGTGCAATATTTATACAAAAAAAAAAAGAAAATATTTTAGGTAAACCTCATCAATTGAATTTACAAAGACTAATTAAGTCATTAACTTAAGGAGAAGATATGCATGTGTTTTTATCATCAACAAGTTCAAAGTAGTCACCTGTTCATTCAGCCAAACATCAATTGCCTCCAAGAAAACGAAGCCCAGTGAAAAGAAAAAGAACCTAATCACCATGCAGCCTTCGTGGCCAGAACAAAACCAGACGCAGGACTGCCAAGACATGGCTGTGTCTGGAAATTTACAGGCAAATTGCCAACAAAAGCCTTGTGTCATCATCATGGTATAGTGTTCCTACTAACCTTCTTCAGTTATTCCCTGTTCCAGGATCCAAGAGCACATTCAGTGATGTCCAAGATCCACATTTCCAGCTAATGGACTATTTGGACTTTAAAACAATGGTCATTTATTCCCATTTCCCTAGGACACACTGGACATTATTCTTTTGTTTTCTCATGCTGTGAAACCCTGTGTCAATGACATGATAGAATTTGCTAAGTTTTGTTGATTGTAATCGGTCTTTTGTGTATCTTATCCCATATCTAAGAGATAACCAGTGATAACCTTAATGAGATAACACCCTCACAAGAGAGAGCTATTTTATCATGAGAACATATTAGCCTTCTTTGAATTAATGAAAAAGGGTGAGATGTTGCAGTCAGGTACACAAACTATAAAAGGAAGGCTCCATAAAATCAGGTCTTGCTCTCTGCTAAATTAATAGCTAGCCTGTCACTTCTTCTATGTGCAGCTAAGTAACTTGCTTGTTCCCATGTGAAAACAATCTTAAACCTGAAAACAATTAACACAACAAGCTATTCTGGTAAGAGAACCATTTGCACCTGCAAGAAATAAGAAATCTGTCGTGCTGGGGACAAGGACGTTCATTCCCTTCCAGGAGCCCAATGCCCGGCTGGGGCTCCAGGGCAGGGGGTCCTTGAGCAGCTGCCCCAGAACCTCCGCCAGGGTCTCCCAGCGCAGCCGGAGCCGCTCGGCCTGGGGTCCCCAAAGGCCTCAGCGAGCCCCAAGTCCCTGCCAGGAACCCTCAACTCCCTCCAAGCCAGCATCCCCCACAGCCCCTGCAAGTTCCCCCCATGGCACCGGCCGTGGCCGTGTCCCCACATGTCACTGGCCATGTCCCACCATGTCCTCACCCATGGCTGTGTCCCCACCATGTTTCCATCCCTGTCACTGTCCCCCACATCTCCATCCATGCCTGTGTCCCCCCACGTCCCCAGGAATGGCCACATCCCCCTCCATGTCCATGTGTCCCCATGTCACTCTCCATGTCTGTGTCCCACCATGTCATTGTCCCCCCATGTCCCCACCCATGTCTCAGTTCAGTGTCTTTATTTTTACCCCAGTGTTGGATGTTTTAAAGGGATGAAGAGAAATGAAAAGCAAATCAAGACTAAAAGAAAAGGATTTCTGCGTCCCTGCTGGCTGAGAACCCATGCAATTGGCTAGGAGGAAAGAACCTTTTTTGTAGGAGTTTCCACCCCACTGTCTCCAAAATCTTGGTCTTTGCCTCAATTCACCAGGATTTGATTGCAGAAGACTCCCCTGGAAAATAGGAAATCAAAATCCTGGAATCCCTGAGGCTGGAAAAAGACCTTCAAGACCATTCAGGATTCCTTGATGCCAGGAGAAGATAGCATAGAACACAGAAGATTTTCTGGGGTTGAAAGTCAAAAATTCCACTCTCCCCAAGGAATTCCCAATGTTGATTTCTGTTCACAATGGACGTTCCTGCCCCTGCATTCATCCAGGCATCCACAGGGGATGGAGCTGGAGCAGAGCACGAAGCTCTTCCCACACTCGGGGCACTCACAGGGCTTCCCTTAGTGGTGACTCCGTTGGTGTCGGGTCAAGACTGAGCTGTGTGAGAAGCTCTTCCCACACTCAGGACACTCGTAGGGCCTCTCCCCAGTGTGGATGCGCTGGTGGACAGTGAGGATGTCGTTGCGGTTGAATCCCTTCCCGCAGTCGGGGCAGCGGAAGGGCCTCTCCTCTGTGTGAATCCGCTCGTGTAGGAGGAGATTGGAGCTGGTGTGAAACCTCTTCCCACACTTGGGACACTCGTAGGGCCTCTCCCCGGTGTGGATGCGCTGGAGTTTTCTCAGGGCAGAGCTCCACCCAAAGCTCATCCCACATTCCAAGCAGGTGTAGGGCCGTTCCCCTGTGTGGATCACCTGGTGCTTCATCAGATCAGAAATCGTCCTGAAGACTTTCCCACATTTCCCACACTTGTAGGGCCATTCCCCAGTGTGGATCATCTGGCGTTGGATCAGCCTGGAGCTCTGGCTGAAACCCTTCCCACATTCCAAGCACTTGTGGGGCTTCTCCCCTCCAGGAGGCTTCTCCACCAGCTCTGAGCTCTGCCTGGATCTCCGGCCGCCTTCCCGGCTCAGGGAGGGTCTTTCCTCCTCACAGCTCCCTGGGCTGGGTTTGCAGCCCCTCCTCGTGAGAGATCTCCGGGGCTTTTCTGCCTCCATCCCCGCACACCTGAGGAATGAAAATTCCTGGTTTAGGGGGAAATAACAAGAAGAGAGCTCCATAAACTGGGTGCTCCTCCTTGCCCAAGTTCATCTCTGGAAGTCATTGAGCATCTTGTGTCTGTAATAACCTCCCAAACACCAAGATTCCCACCCAAAATCTTCCAGACTTTAAGACAGGGACCAAAAACTCCTCAAATATCAAGATTCAGCCAAAATCCCCTCCAAACTTGTGCTGCTTTGAAAGCAAAACTAGTGAGAGACTCCAAGTCAGAAATACAAATTGATAGGAAAAAAAAGAGAAATAAAATCCATGCAATAGTAGAAAAGAAAACAACTGACAGAATCAGAATACAACCTGACACCCCGCTAGTTGGGGTGGTGGTAGCAGTCCAGATGAAGTGGTCTTGTTGTAGTAGTGATGCTGTAGAAAGGTCTGGTAGCTCTTGTCCTCTGGAAACCAGTGGGGAAGGGCTGCCTTGGTGTTCCAAATGTCAGATTTTCTCTAGGTAGGAAAGGCTTGGCTCCTCCCCCTGGCTGGAGCATCTCCCAATGGGATGATGGAATTTTATCAGTCATGCAGTGGCACTCAATGGCCCATTAACAGAGGGTATTTCCCACACAGATAAGGATCACTGCTCAGCCTGTTTTTTCCTATACTCTTTTGTTCTTTTATTTCTTCCCGGGATCTCTGACTGGTTACTTCATGTTTGCTGCTGATTTCTTCTCCCTTTTGAAGATGAAAATGGTAAAAGTGTCTTTGACCTGCCTTGCTGGATATTGTGAAGACGAACAGTCATCTACTGCAAGTGGAAGTGTCACAGGTGGAGCAGAGTTCTGTGAGTGCTGTATCAAACCAGACCTCGTCAGACCTGCCAGAACAACTGGTCCATGCTGCCCTTCACTGCTCTGCCTGTTCCCCACTGTTTCATGCCAGAGTAATTTAACTGCTGTTAATTGGGTGTGTGTTTCACTTGAGCCAGTCCAGCAGAACCAGCAGAAAGCAGCCCCAGAATGAATGGGGCTCTGCAGAGGAGCCCCAGACTATTCATCAGCCTGCCCGCAGAACTGGCTCCAACTCTGAACCCTTGTGACCACACTCTGAAGAAGACACACTTCTGATATTTCTGAGGCACTTATGACTGAGGCACTGCACGTGCTTGTGCAGGCAAGAATCCCAAAGTTCTTTCTTACTTCAGGAAAAACCCTGTAGCAGTGCATACCCAGCATCTGCTATCAGCACATCCTGGCTGCACGTGCAGGAGAAGCAGCAGCATTGGACACGTGGGTTTGTTAAGCTGAACTCCCCTACACTTTGAACAGTGCTCATCACAAATAGATTTAATGGCACACCGATGCCTTACATTTCTCCTAAAAGCCTCCCTTGTAACTAAACTTTGCTAGAAAGTTCATGCCGAGGATGAACGAGCAACTTCGGTCTCAGTCCGGAGGTGGAGGGGTTCTAAACACTGACTTTCCGAGAGCAGCATCTCTCCTGAAGCGCTCGGGGCCACCCGAGCCGCCGCCGGGAGCGCGGTGCAGAAGCCGGCCCGGACTCAGCCGCAGCGCCGGGCACCGCGCATCGCTGCTCTGCAGGGCGGCCCGCACGTCCTCCAGCAGCTGCCGCAGGCTGCCCTTCTCCTGCTGCAGCTCGGCCATGCGCTCCTCGGCCCGCTCCAGCGCCACCATCTCCTCGCAGCGCTCTCGGGAGCAGGGCCCCGGCGGCCGCCGCTCGGGCTCGGCGGGGGCTGCGCGGGCGGATGTGGCTCTCGATGTGCTCGCCCTCCGGGCGCAGCGGCAGCCGCGGCCCCGCGCGGGTGCTGAAGTGGCCGCAGAGCCGCGCGTGGAGCTGGCGGAAGGTGAGCTCGGCCCAGAGCCCGTCCCACAGCCCCGCGCACTCCTCGGGCTCCGCCGCCTCCTCCGGCGCCAGCGCCCGGCACAGCGTGCGGGACTCCTCGCCGGGGATGCGGCCCGGCCCGGCGCAGTCCCGCTGCTGGAAGATCTCGTGCAGGGACTGCTCCGGGCCGCTGGCCAGCGCGACCATCTCGTTCTCCACGCCGCGCTCCAGCCCGTAGCGGTGGGCGAGGGCGCTGAGCAGCCACTGCGTGCGCCGGGCCGGCCGCCCGGAGGGGTCCCAGCCCTCAGGCGGCTCCATCGCGCCCGCCCGGCCCGCGGCGCTGCCCGAGCATCCTGAGCGCCGCCCGCCCGAGCGCTCGGCCCCGGCCCCGGCACGGAGCGCCCGGCTCTCCCCGCAAGGAGCCGCGTCCGCCTTTGTCCGGCAGGAGCAGGGACTCGGGCAAAGCGGGCAGGTGCCGCCCTGCTCCCTTGGTCTGACAAGCCCGAGCCCCAAGTGTGGTTCTCATTTCTTAGCTAATTTCTCCCTGGTTTCTCTCTAACACAAGCAAGACAATTGCATCGCACAATCCAGTTTGACAAGTAAGGCTTGTGAACGAGTGAGCGCTTCCACTAAATTAAAAACCCAATGTGTGTAGCCGTGGAATCGGGTTTTAACCCTTTAAGTGCGGCGGAAATAAGATGCACAGCTACATGGTCATCTTTCATGACAGGAAAAAAGAGACAAGTTTATTCAGAAATACACTTGGTTTATAGCATGACTCGTAATTCCCAGAGTAGAGAAAAGGTGATTGGTTCAGAGAGAAGACACCCCATTTCCAGGGACTGGTCACACATCACAACAGCTGTTCTATCTTTGTTACTAATTCCTTTTTATTTTGACCAAATTATCAGCCTGGGAGAAATTCTCCCTAGCCTTGAGCTGGACCAGCTTATCGGCTGGGAACAGAGCTGAAAAGCTCCAGCCTGGAATATTATTCACGCTGTAATTTTCTTACATTCTCAATATGTGTCCCACAAATGTGCTTGAACGTCGACCTTCTGTTCGCTCAGGCTTCCTCACCTCTGTAGATGAGGTGACTTCCAGGTGTTGGTGTGTGGGTGTTAAGAGGTCTGTGTTAGAGATGAGTAAGTGTTCAACTCGTTCAAACGAGCTGCCCAAAGCACTGATTTTGGTCTCTCTTTGCCTGGGGAGCAGGACCGGGGTTATTGAACGCAGGCACGGCACGAGCAGGGCTCCTCCAGCAGCAGGGACACGCCAGGAGCCAGAGGGGACCGTGGCACCAGAGGGGACCGTGGCACCAGCCGTGCCCGAGGCCTGAACAGGCTGCCAAAGTCAGGTGGTGCTGACAGGCTGCGTTAACAGCCCAGGTAAGACGTGGTGAGGAGCCAGGCCTGGGGGCCACCCAAGGAGTCCTGTCAAGAGCAAATCGTTCTAATATTCTCTCTAGGACAAAAAAGGAACAAACCAGTCCAGTTGATATGTGAGGAAAAAGAATTCAAGTTCGTTTAAAACGCTGCTTAATACAGAGTTGGGTTTCTTTTGAGTGAACTGGTGTTAATAAATATTCGGTCCCATATGATGGGGTTTCTCTGCAAATAGGCCTTGATGGGAAATTACTGAATACCTTTTGTTTTGCTCTTTCTTAAGTTGAGCACCTGAGTAGCTTTGTTGAGGAATGGAGAACTATTTGTAGGTCAGTATTTTCTCAGGAGGAGCCTTAAATTTTATCACAGGAGGAAGGAAAGGCAAAGGTTTGAAAGCCTTCCCCTGCTGAAGTGACACACTTTGAGAGGAGTCTGTGAGGAGAAGTCCCCTCAGGCACTGCCAGGGCTGTTTGCCTCCTCTGCAGGCTCAGTATTCTGGGAGTTCCACAAGTCTCAGCTGCCACAGTATTTTCCCCTGAATATTTTTTGTCGTGCAGTACACAGGGAGAATATTTTGTGCTAGATTCTCCTCTGGGCTGAGAGGAATGTTGAATTTGTCTTTACAAATGAGCTCTGGATCTGCCTGTAGATAAGGCTAGCACTGAGAGATAAAAGAAACAATGGGATGGATTCCACTGATTGATGAATGGAAAAAGATGTTTGCCTTTACAAACAAACTGTAGGGCTGCTGATAAATGAAATTGGATATCAAAAGATGAAAGAAGCAACGGGGGGGGGAAACTATGAATGATATAAAAAATAAAAATGAAAAGGGAGGGTTATACATTAGAGGGGAATTTCAGGTATCAGGCGTTCCGGGAAGTCTGTGCCTCTCAAGTACCTCAGCCAATGGGGAAAGAGAGAGGGAAATGCGGCCGGGAAAATAGGATAAAAAGGAGGCTGCGTCCTCCAAAAATTTGAGAGATCCCAGGGGAATGTCCCATGGCCTCTCCCTTTATTCGAATAAAGCAAAAAGGACTCCTCTGTCTCCTTTTTGGACATAAACCTCTGGTGTTTGTGGATTAATTTTCCTGACA
The DNA here is from genome assembly GCF_052056855.1 of Sturnus vulgaris. Lineage (NCBI taxonomy): Eukaryota > Metazoa > Chordata > Aves > Passeriformes > Sturnidae > Sturnus > Sturnus vulgaris. Next base: position 10,488,420 of record NW_028276170.1, read on the forward strand.
ATTTTGGGGGCTCGTCCGGGATCTTTCCACCGTCCGGGGCAGCGAGTGGAGCTGAAGGCGCCTCACCCAGTTTGGGTGATCAGCTCCCCTTGGTGCCGGCCGGTACCGGGCGATTGATTGGGTTCCCGAGACTGTCCAGGAGACAGACGAGTGGCGGACCAGGGGGGTCCGTGAAGAGTCCGCAGGGAAGGACCACTGAAAACAAAGGAGCAAACCTGGGAGGGCACCCATGGAGGGTAGCACAGGTAAAACGGGGCACCCAGAGAGGGTTGGAAAGGTGAAGCCGCGAAGGGGCCCCGACAAAAGGGATGACGATCCCATAATACCCCCGGAGAGTCCCTTGGGGTGAATGCTGAGGTCTTGGGAAAGATTGTATATTCACCCAGAAGTAACTATGGAAATGATGGTAAAATATTGTTATTTTGTGTGGCCAGAGTATAAGTTGGCAAGGGGACTTATATGGCCACCTTATGGAACAGAGAAAATTCATTTGTGTTGAATTTTGTGAAGGTACTTAGAGGAGAATTGGAAAGGATGGATTGAAAGGGAATGTGGATCAATATGGGTCAGACAAGAAACAAGAGAAATTTATGTGTTAAGAAAAAAGAGGAGGAAGAGGAAAGTGGTGAGGATTGGGATGTTTTTCAGCTCCTTCTCCCGTCTTGTCCTCCAGTGTTGCTAGCTGACCCAGGGTCAGCTGCAGGTCGTCTGTATCCTCAACTTTCAGAGCAAGGGGATCAGGGAAATGTTATTCCTACAGCCTCACCTGAGAAGGGTGATGGTGTAGGGGGAGGGGAGCAGCATGTTGTATCACCCCTCAGAACTAGAAGAGGAACTCAGTTTAGGGCATCAGAAGCCCCCCAAGAGACAGGGGTACACCAGACGCCACTCTGTCAAGTTCCTTTGGGGGGTCAAGGGGGAGGATTTGGGTTTGTAATTGTACCACTCACTACCCAGGATATAAGAGGGTTAAAAAAAATTATATTTATATGTTGCCATAGGGGTGGGGGAAAAGATAGAGAAATATTTGGGAAATGCGGATTATACGTGAAAGGATTGGGATTTTCTTTTGGGAATTTTGTTTGGGTCATCAGAGAAACGAATGATTTTGCAGAAAGCTCGGCAGCTGTGGGAGGATGAACACCCACAAGCAGCAGGGGGGGCTGGACCCAATGCACCTACGGTGGGTGATGCCATCCCCCAGGCAGACCCCCAGTGGGACCCAAATAACCAGGCCAGTCTGGCTCACCGTGATTGCCGTGCTTATTTGATCAGGGCAATCAAGTCAGCGGCTCCCAGAACGAACAACATAGCTAAGGCTCTGTCGTTAGAACAGGAGAAACAGGAAAGCCCTCATTGGTTGGAGAGGATTAGGGATGCCTTAAGGAAGCACAGGGGGATGGATCCTGAAGGGCCAGCCTTCAACACATTGCTTAAGGTACAATTTGTTACTAAAGCCTGGCCTGATATAAGGAAAGGAGTACAAAAAGATGAAGAGTGACAAAATAAGTCTCTAGAGGAATTGGTTAGAAAAACACAGCAGATATATGTAAGAAGGGATGAGGAAAAGGCAGAAGCTAAAGCAAAGATGATGGCAGAGTTTTTGCAGGCCCAGAGGAATAAACCACAGGGTCCAAGGGGTCCCCAGGGACAGAGGGGACGGGGTCGGCCACAAGGAAGGGGCAGAGGGATTCCCTCCTCGGCAGGGGACAGCCGACCCAAACAGCGGCTGGGGAAGAACCAGTGTGCTCTCTGCAGGGCAGAAGGGCATTGGAAAAACGAGTGTCCGCAGAAACAACTGGACCCTCAGGAGGAGGAAGTCCAGAGGATAATGGAAATGGATTGTTAGGGGTGTCAGGGGCTCCTATTATACCAAAGACCCACCACTCAAGAGCCCTTGATAACTTTTAAGGTGGGTCCGGATCGAGAGGAGGTGTGTTTTCTGGTAGACACAGGGGCTTCTCCGTCCACCTTAAATTTTATACCTAAAGGGGGAAAACTGTCAAAAAGATCCTTGGTTATTCAAGGAGTAAGCGGGAAGGATGAGCGAGTGCATTTTATTCAACCACTGTTAATGAATGTGGGGGACAGATTTGAACTGCATGAATTCTTGTTTGTTCCTAATTGTGATTGTAATTTACTGGGAAGAGATTTGATGGCTAGAATGGGAATGCAAATTAGCATTGTAAAAAAGTGACACGGAGTCCGAAACTGTGATATCTTTGTGTAAAATGTCTGAGAAGGCTTATGCTGAAATAAATCAGGAAGTATGGGCAGCCCCAGGGACAAATTGATTAATGCCCCAGTCTTAGCTCTTCCAGATGCAGAAAAAAAAAAAAATTCAACTATATGTGGATGTCAAACAGGGTCATGCTAAAGGAATTTTGGTGCAAGAGCATGGGGGAACACGGAAGCCTGTTGCCTGTTTTTCTAAGTTGTTAGACCCGGTGGCCAGAGGCGGCCCCATTGTCTGCAGAACTGTGCAGCCACAGCTCTGATGGTGGCTGAGGCCCGAAAGCTGACAAGGGGAGGGCATCTCATTGTTAAAGTCCCACATCAGATTAAAGCTTTGTTAACTGAAAGAGCCTCTAAGTGGATGAGGAGTGCTCGATTATTACAGTAGGAATCTTGTTTAATGGAACAGGAGGATTTAGAATTTAAAGGTGGGGAAATTTTTAATCCAGCCTCTTATTTAAATGGCCCTAGAGAAAAGGGGGGCCAGGAAGAAATCCATGATTGTATCCAGGTTATAGACCTCCAGACACAGGCTAGGGAAGATTTACGGGATATTCCCTGGCCTGAGGGAGAGAATGTGTTCATTGATGGGTCCTCCAAGGTGGTAGAAGGGAAACGATTTACAGGATACTCTATCGTGAATGGGAAGCAATTAAAGGAAGGGGGGAGGTTACCACACACCTGGTCAGCTCAGACAGCAGAGCTGTACGCGCTTGTGAGAGCCTGTGAATTATACCAGGACAAGACAGTAAATATATTTGCTTATTCTAAATATGCATATGGGGTGATACATGCATTTGGAAAACTATGGAAAGAAAGAGGTTTATTAAGCTGCAGAGGAAAGACATTAGCTCACGAGAACATAATCTCTCGCCTATTGGAGGCAGTGAATTTACCAAAAAGGGTGGCGATAATCCACATTAAGGGGCATCAGGCAGGATGGTCGGAGGAGGCAATAGGAAATCGACTGGCTGATGAAGAAGCTCGCAAAGCTGCATTGTTGCCAGAAGTCTCTAAGATCCTGCCTTTGCTCCCAGTAACTGCACCGCTGCCAGAGAAACTCTCTTTTCCACCAGAGGAACTTGAGATAATTAAAAAGAGTGAGGCAGAGGAAAGAAAAAAAAAAAAATTGGTTTACAAGGGATGGTAAGCAGTGGATACCAAAAGCTCGAGCCTTACAATTGTTAAAAGAACTTCATGAAGGGAGTCATTGGGGCTCCCGAGGACTGGCAGAAGCCTTCCTCAAAATGAACGCTGCTGTTGGTCTCTTTAGCCTGGCAAAGCGAGCTATTGAATGTTGTTTAACATGTGCTAAAACCAACAACAAAGTTACAAAGAAACTGGCCAGGGGAGGGAGGCGTTGGGCAGTAAGTCCCTTCCAGAGATGCCAGGTAAATTTTACTGAAATGCCTCGAGTGGCAAGATTTAAATATCTTCTGGTAATAGTATGTCAATTAACCGGGTGGCCAGAAGCATTTCCAACTGTTTCAGCAACAGGATCAGTTGTTAAAGTATTTTTGGAACAAATAATTCCAAGATATGGGATGGTGGAAGCAATAGATTCAAATAGGGAAACTCATTTTACAGGAAAAATTCTTCAAAGAGTTATGACTGCTTTAGGGATACAGTGGAACCTCCATACCCCCTGGCACCCACAGAGTTTGGGTCAGGTTGAGAGGATGAATGGAGAAATAAAGAAACATCTCCTGAAGCTGGTGATAGAAACTAAAATGCCATGGGTACGGCTCCTGGCCCTGGCTTTAGCAAGATTAAAAGCCAGACCCAGGGGAGGTATTCAATTATCTCCCTTTGAATTGATGTTTGGAATTCCTTCCCCTTGTAATTCTCAGCCTAGTGGGGGGATAGAGATAAGTGATGTGTATTTAAAACAATATGTGGCTGGATACTGTCTCTTGTGAAATCTCTTCGACAGGAAGCTCAGCTGGCACAGACCCTGCCTTTGGACTTTGCTGTTCACAACATCCAACCGGGACACTGGGTCCTGGTTAAGGAGTGGGAAGAAGCACCACTGGTGGCCAAGTGGCGTGGACCTTTCCAGGTGTTGCTGAGCACAGACACAGCCGTCAAGACAGCTGAACACGGCTGGACCCATCACACTCGGGCCAAGGTCTCTGCAGCCCCAGAGATTTGGACATCTCAGCTGGAGGAGAAGGACGGGAAGCCGCGACTGACACTCGGCAGGAGGGGACTGGAGCAGCAGCCAGGGCGTCGACATCGGGGGAAGCCTCGTGTGCCCACCCACAGAGTGCCTGCTGAAATAGTCTGTGTGGGCATCCCTCCTCTCAGATCTCCAGGCACTGGGGGCCAACCCTTGCTGTCATTGTTTTCTTTATGTTGAGCTGTTTCTGTGCCTTCACTCGCCACAGGTGGTGTGAAAGACAACGTGAAAGTAAAAATTAAGTTAGGAGATTAGATTACACAACCAGAATGTTTCTCTTAATAATGTTACCTTTATATTATCAGTTAGGTTGGAGCCAAAAATGGGAAAATAATTGTTTTGACCTTAGGAGAAAAAGTAGCAAAAACCTTTATGGGAATGGGACATGTTTTCTTGGCTACCTGGTGGACTATAGGTTAAACAATTACTTTTTTTTCCTCTTATGTGCTGTAGCAACTCTAATCTTTTTACCATGCACGATCCCTTGCTTAGTACAACTTATTCAACATGTGATCAAAGGGATGCAGGTAAGAGCCACGCCCACTGATCCAGAGATGGTTACAAAAGGACAGAAATTGATGTCACTCCAAATAATTACAAAACCAAAAAGAACTCAGGAACAAGAAATTAAGTCAATGATAGCTAAAGTTTGTAAAGACAATTATTGAAAAAATAAAAGAGGGGGGATTGCGAGTAATGTTGAATTTGTCTTTCCAAATGAGCTGTGGATCAGCCTGTAGATAAGGCTAGCACTGAGAGATAAAAGAAACAATGGGATGGATTCCACTGATTGATGAATGGAAAGAGGTATTTGCCTTTACAAACAAACTGTAGGGCTGCTGATAAATGAAATTGGATATCGAAAGATGAAAGAAGCAACGGGGGGGGGAAAACTATGAATTCTATAAGAATTAAAAATTAAAAGGGAGGGTTATACATTAGAGGGGAATTTCAGGTATCAGGCGTTCCGGGAAGTCTGTGCCTCTCAAGTACCTCAGCCAATGGGGAAAGAGAGAGGGAAATGCAGCCGGGAAAATAGGATAAAAAGGAGGCTGCGTCCTCCAAAAATTTGAGAGATCCCAGGGGAATGTCCCATGGCCTCTCCCTTTATTCGAATAAAGCAAAAAGGACTCCTCTGTCTCCTTTTTGGACATAAACCTCTGGTATTTGTGGATTAATTTTCCTGACAGAAAGAACTTTGGGATTGTTACCTGCACAAGCACATGCAGTGCCTCAGTCATAAGTGCCTCAGAAATAGCAGAAGTGTGTCTTCTTCAGAGTGTGGTCACAAGGGTTCAGAGTTGGAGCCAGTTCTGCGGGCAGGCTGATGAATAGTCTGGGGCTCCTCTGCAGAGCCCCATTCATTCTGGGGCTGCTTTCTGCTGGTTCTGCTGGACTGGCTCGAGTGAAACACACACCCAATTAACAGCAGTTAAATTACTCTGGCATGAAACAGTGGGGAACAGGCAGAGCAGTGAAGGGCAGCATGGACCAGTTGTTCTGGCAGGTCTGACGAGGTCTGGTTTGATACAGCACTCACAGAACTCTGCTCCACCTGTGACACTTCCACATGCAGTAGATGACTGTTCCTCTTCACAATATCCAGCAAGGCAGGTCAAAGACACTTTCACCATTTTCATCTTCAAAAGGGAGAAGAAATCAGCAGCAAACATGAAGTAACCAGTCAGAGATCCCAGGAAGAAACAAAAGAACAAAGAGTATAGGAAAAAACAGGTTGAGCAGTGATCCTTATCTGTGTGGGAGATATCCTCTGCTAATGGGCCATCTGTTAAAACCAGGTGGGGCAGTGTTCTTTATCTTTTCCACATCCCATCCTTCCTCCAGGAAGATATCTTCTGTTAATGGGCCATTGAGTGCCACTGCATGACTGATAAAATTCCATCATCCCACTGGGAGATGCTCCAGCCAGGGGGAGGAGCCAAGCCTTTCCTACCTAGATAAAATCTGAGCTTTGGAACACCAAGGCAGCCCTTACCCACTGGTTTCCAGAGGACAAGAGCTACCAGACCTTTCTACAGCATCACTACTACAACAAGACCACTCCATCTGGACTGCTACCACCACCCTAACTAGCAGGGTGTCAGGTTGTATTCTGATTCTGTCAGTTGTTTTCTTTTGTACTATTGCATGAATTTATCTCTTTTCCTATAAAACTGTATTTCTGACTTGGAGTCTTTCACTGGTTTTGCTTTCGAATCAGCACAATTTTGGGGGGGATTTTGGCTGAATCTTGATATTTGGGGAGGTTTTGATCCGTGTCTTAAAGTCTGGAGGATTTTGGGTGGGTATCTTGGTGTTTGGGAGGTTATTACAGACACAAGATGCTCAATGACTTCCAGAGATGAACTTGGGCAAGGAGGAACACCCAGTTTATGGAGCTCTCTTCTTGTTATTTCCCCCTAAACCAGGAATTTTCATTCCTCAGGTGTGCGGGGATGGAGGAGGCAGAAAAGCCCCGGAGATCTCTCACGAGGAGGGGCTGCAAACCCAGCCCAGGGAGCTGTGAGGAGGAAAGACCCTCCCTGAGCCGGGAAGGCGGCCGGAGATCCAGGCAGAGCTCAGAGCTGGTGGAGAAGCCTCCTGGAGGGGAGAAGCCCCACAAGTGCTTGGAATGTGGGAAGGGTTTCAGCTACAGCTCCCAGCTGATCCTACACCAGAGGGTCCATACTGGGGAGAAGCCCTATGAGTGTGGAAAATGCAGGAAAAACTTCAGCACTATTTCTGATCTGATGAAGCACCAGGTGATCCACACTGGGGAACGGCCCTACACCTGCTCGGAATGTGGGAAGAGCTTTGGGTGGAGCTCCAATCTGAGAAAACACCAGCGCATCCACACCGGGGAGAGGCCCTACGAGTGTCCCAAGTGTGGGAAGAGGTTTCAGACCAGCTCCAATCTCCTCCTACATGAGCGGATTCACACAGAGGAGAGGCCCTTCCGCTGCCCCGACTGCGGGAAGGGATTCCAGCACAACTCCACCCTCATCAGGCACCGGCGCATCCACACTGGGGAGAGGCCCTACGAGTGTCCTGAGTGTGGGAAGAGCTTCTCACACAGCTCAACCTTGACCAAACACCAACGGAGTCACCACTAAGGGAATCCCTGTGAATGCTCCAAGTGTGGGAAGAGCTTCGTGCTCTGCTCCAGCTCCATCCCCCATGGGAGGATCAGTGTTGGATGATTCCCAGTGACCCCCATTTGGTTAGGGTGAAGGGGTTTGAGAGATTTCTTTCCCTTCTTCTTGTCCTGCCGTGATTTGGTTGGTAATAAATTTCCTCTCTGTGCCCAGGCAGGGTCTGTGATGCACATTTTGCTGTTTGGTATGGGATGCTTTCCCTTTTTACACCATCCCAGGAACTCTGGGTTAAACTTTCTCCCCACTGTTGCAGCTGGAGAGGCAGGATCAGAGTGGCTTTGGTGGGTGCCTGGCATCGGGCCAGCATCACCCAGGCCATGGGCACCCCTGAGATCCCAGTGTGGGGATGCATTCCCCCACTCCTAGAGAAAGTGCTGACCCAAACTGAGGCCAGGATGAAACATGGTTATGACTGGAGCCCACTCTCTTGTGACCCTGCCAGCAGAAATCCAAAAGGAGACCTTTGAGCTCTCCTGGGCCACCGTGGGCTGTGACCAGCAGTCTCCCTCTGAGGGGCCTCTCAGAGCCAGCAAACCCTCGGCTTTGCTGTGCCTGGAGGATCGCTGAAACACGACGTGTCCTGGGCCCATACCCTCACTGCCCAAGGCCCCATCCTTCGGCCAGTGGGAGATGCAAAAACATCTGAAGGGAGGATTTCACTGAGCTCTGGGGGGAATTGCTTGCACTGACTGTTCTGTCTGTGTGTGTGCCCCTGCACATATGCTATAGCACATCTGGGAGAAATACAGCTTTCCTAGATGTGGAAGTACCTTGGATATCTAAGTTAGGCCTCTAAGCAAGGTTTAGTTATAGTTATGAACATACTTAAATGCTGTTAAATGCTAAGTGTTTTGCTAAGTTCCTAAATGTAAGTCATAAGTGTTGTTATTGTATTAAGTTGCTAAGTACAACTTGGAAGTTACAGCTGTAAGTTAGGTTAAATGCTGTTAAGTGTTATTGCTCTGTGGAATTGTTAATGTTAAGTTCTAAGTTAAGTTAGGTATAAGTTTGGTGTTGTTCGTCTGTTGAATTGCTAGGCCTAAGGTATAAGTTAAGTTACAAATTAAGGTAGAAGTTCAAATGTTTTTAGGCCGTGTTCCTTTTAATCCCTGCATGCACCTAAACACACCACACACCCACCCACACTCCCCTAGAGAGTTCCCAGTTAATTTCTGTTCTGATTGCATGGATTTTATTTGGTGTTGTTCTTGCCTTGTTGTGCCTCACCTGTCCTGTAGGCACTAGAGTGAATCTTGCCAACAAACTAATTCTAATTTGTTGCTTAATATTAAATCTGACTTTTGTTCATGCCCTTGTCACCGATTTTTAAGCGATCTCAAACGCTCTCATTCATGACAGCACCACAATGTCCCGCATCACCGAGGGCCCTGACACACGCCCGTGTCACAAAGGGCCACCCCCGGCACCCAAGAGCAGAGGGACAGCCTGGAAGCGGCCCGGAGCAGCCCCGGCCTCGTGGCCTTGTAGCCCCTGGCGTGGCCAGAGCCCTGGGAGGCTTTGGGGTCCCCACGTTGGTGTCCCAGGGGTTCCCCGTCTCCAGGCTCATCCCTTCTCCGGGCTGCCCCTTCTCCAGACTCCCCTCACTCCCGGCTCTCGGGGTCCCCCCTCTCCAGGCCCCCATTTCAGGCTCCGGCACTCCCGGGGCTCTCCCCTTTTCGCTTTCCCCCCTCAAGGCTGCTCCCCTCGCCCTGCCAGTCCCGGGCGATCGCCACGGGGCTCCGGGGACCTCCATCCCCCACCCACCGCCGGGGCTCTGTCTGCAGCCGCCATCCAGACATCCCCAAAAAACCACCCGGGGACCCCGCAGGATCCCCCAAAAGGGGATTTCGGGACAGCTTTGGAGCCCTGCGAGATGCAAACATCGCTCCGCCCGCCGCCTCCTGAAATACACAAACAGGGAGACCCAAAGATACTTCGGGTGAGCTCCAAATATCCCTCCCCCTCTCAAAAAACCCCTGCCAGGACGGCCCAAGATATTGGGGGCAAGGTCCCTCTCCCGGGTCACCTATGTCAGGAAAATTAATCCACAAACACCAGAGGTTTATGTCCAAAAAGGAGACAGAGGAGTCCTTTTTGCTTTATTCGAATAAAGGGAGAGGCCATGGGACATTCCCCTGGGATCTCTACAATTTTTGGAGGACGCAGCCTCCTTTTTATCCTATTTTCCCGGCCGCATTTCCCTCTCTCTTTCCCCATTGGCTGAGTTACTTGAGAGGCACAGACTTCCCGGAACGCCTGATACCTGAAATTCCCCTCTAATGTATAACCCTCCCTTTTCATTTTTAATTCTTATAGAATTCATAGTTTTCCCCCCGTTGCTTCTTTCATCTTTCAATATCCAATTTCATTTATCAGCAGCCCTACAGTTTGTTTGTAAAGGCAAATATCTTTTTCCATTCATCAGTCAGTGGAATCCATCCCATTGTTTCTTTTATCTCTCAGTGCTAGCCTTATCTACAGGCAGATCCACAGCTCTTTTGTAAAGACTAATTCAACATTCCTCTCAACCCCTCCTCTTTTATTTTTTAATAATTGTCTTTACAAACTTTAGCTCTCTTTGATTTAATTTCTTGTTCCTGAGTCTTTTTTGGTTTTGTAATTATTTGGAGTGACATCAGTTTCTGTCCTTTTGGAACCATCTCTGGATCAGTAGGCGTGGCTCTTACCTGCATCCTTTTGATCACATGTTGAATAAGTTGTACTAAGCAAGGGATCATGCCTGGCAACAAGATTAGAGTTGCTACAGCACATAAGAGGAAAAAAAGCAGTTGTTTAACTTATAGTCCACCAGGTAGCCAAGAAAACATGTCCCATTCCCATCTTTTTCATCTTTGGACTGGTACATGAGCTAATTTTTAAAATTCATTTTGCAATTTGTTTCACCACTTTTCCATTGTCATCTATTTGCCTATTTAGGCAATAAGTGTCTTTTTCAGAAGAATGAAGCCGCCATGGACTTCCTTCTTCATCCCAAAATCCTGTTCCATTACAGACTTTACTCAGGGTGTTAATCTACTATTGAGGTTTTACTGGGCTGGCCACCCATGGCCCGTTTTCAGATTGTCCTGGCCCTCCACAGACCCAACAATTGCTAAGGTTAAAGGTTTTTGCTACTTCTTCTCCTAAGGTCAAAAAAATATTTTCCCATTCTTGGCCCCAACCTAACTGATAATATAAAGGTAACATTATTAAGAGAAACATTCTGATTGTGTAATCTAATCTCCTAACTTAATTTTTACTTTCACGTTGTCTTTCACACCACCTGTGGCGAGTGAAGGCACAGAAACAGCTCAACATAAAGAAAACAATGACAGCAAGGGTTGGCCCCCAGTGCCTGGAGATCTGAGAGGAGGGATGCCCACACAGACTATTTCAGCAGGCACTCTGTGGGTGGGCACACGAGGCTTCCCCCGATGTCGACGCCCTGGCTGCTGCTCCAGTCCCCTCCTGCCGAGTGTCAGTCGCGGCTTCCCGTCCTTCTCCTCCAGCTGAGATGTCCAAATCTCTGGGGCTGCAGAGACCTTGGCCCGAGTGTGATGGGTCCAGCCGTGTTCAGCTGTCTTGACGGCTGTGTCTGTGCTCAGCAACACCTGGAAAGGTCCACGCCACTTGGCCACCAGTGGTGCTTCTTCCCACTCCTTAACCAGGACCCAGTGTCCCGGTTGGATGTTGTGAACAGCAAAGTCCAAAGGCAGGGTCTGTGCCAGCTGAGCTTCCTGTCGAAGAGATTTCACAAGAGACAGTATCCGAGCCACATATTGTTTCAAATACACATCACTTATCTCTATCCCCCCACTAGGCTGAGAATTACAAGGGTAAGGAATTCCAAACATCAATTCAAAGGGAGATAATTGAATATCTCCCCTGGGTCTGGCTCTTATCCTTGCTAAAGCCAGGGGCAGGAGCCGTACCCACGGCATCTTAGTTTCTATCACCAGCTTCAGGAGATGTTTCTTTATTTCTCCATTCATCCTCTCAACCTGACCCGAACTCTGTGGGTGCCAGGGGGTATGGAGGTTCCACTGTATCCCTAAAGCAGTCATAACTCCTTGAAAAATTTTTCCTGTAAAATGAGTTCCCCTATCTGAATCTATTGCTTCCACCATCCCATATCTTGGAATTATTTGTTCCAAAAATACTTTTACAACTGATCCTGTAGTTGCTGAAACAGTTGGAAATGCTTCTGGCCACCCGGTTAATTGACATACTATTACCAGAAGATATTTAAATCTTGCCACTCGAGGCATTTCAGTAAAATCCACCTGGCATCTCTGGAAGGGACATACTGCCCAACGCCTCCCTCCCCTGGCCAGTTTCTTTGTAACTTTGTTGTTGGTTTTAGCACAAGTCAAACAGCCTTCAATAGCTCGCTTTGCCAGGCTAAAGAGACCAACAGCAGCGTTCATTTTGAGGAAGGCTTCTGCCAGTCCTCGGGAGCCCCAATGACTCCATGAAGTTGTTTTAACAATTGTAAGGCCAGAGCTTTTGGTATCCACTGCTTACCATCCCTTGTAAACCAATTATTTTCTCTTTTCTCTGCCCCACTCTTTTTAATTATCTCAAGTTCCTCTGGTGGAAAAGAGAGTTTCTCTGGCAGCGGTGCAGTTACTGGGAGCAAAGGCAGGATCTTAGAGACTTCTGGCAACAATGCAGCTTTCCGAGCTTCTTCATCAGCCAGTCGATTTCCTATTGCCTCCTCCGACCATCCTGCCTGATGCCCCTTAGTATGGAATATTGCCACCTTTTTTAGTAAATTCACTGCCTCCCATAGGCGAGAGATTAAGTTCTCGTGAGCTAACGTCTTTACTCTGCAGCTTAATAAACCTCTTTCTTCCCATCGTTTTCCAAATGCATGTATTACCCCATATGCATATTTAGAATCAGTAAATATATTTACTGTCTTGTCCTGGTATAATTCACAGGCTCTCACAAGCCCGTACAGCTCTGCTGTCTGAGCTGACCAGGTGTGTGGTAACCTCCCTCCTTCCTTTAATTGCTTCCCATTTACGATAGAGTATCCTGTAAATCGTTTCCCTTCTACCACCTTGGAGGACCCATCAATGAACACATTCTCTCCCTCAGGCCAGGGAATATCCCGTAGATCTTCCCTAGCCCGTGTCTGGAGGTCTATAACCTGGATACCATCATGGATTTCTTCCTGGCCCCCCTTTTCTCCAGGGCCATTTAAATAAGAGGCTGGATTAAAAATTTCCCCACCTTTAAATTCTAAATCCTCCTGTTCCATTAAACAAGATTCATACTGTAATAATCGAGCACTCGTCATCCACTTAGAGGCTCTCTCAGTTAACAAAGCTTTAATCTGATGTGGGACTTTAACAATGAGATCCCCTCCCCTTGTCAGCTTTCGGGCCTCAGCCACCATCAGAGCTGTGGCTGCACAGTTCTGCAGACAATGGGGCCGCCTCTGGCCACAGGGTCTAACAACTCAGAAAAACAGGCAACAGGCCTCCGTGTTCCCCCATGCTCTTGCACCAAAATTCCTTTAGCATGACCCTGTTTGACATCCACATATAGTTGAAATTTTTTTTTCTGCATCTGGAAGAGCTAAGACTGGGGCATTAACCAATTTGTCCCTGGGGCTGCCCATACTTCCTAATTTATTTCAGCATAAGCCTTCTCAGACATTTTACACAAAGATATCACAGTTTCGGACTCCGTGTCACTTTTTTACAATGCTAATTTGCATTCCCATTCTAGCCATCAAATCTCTTCTCAGTAAATTACAATCACAATTAGGAACAAACAAGAATTCATGCAGTTCAAATCTGTCCCCCACATCTATTAACAGCGGTTGAATAAAATGCACTCGCTCATCCTTTCCGCTTACTTCTTGAATAACCAAGGATCTTTTTGACAATTTCCCCCCCTTAGGTATAAAATTTAAGGTGGACGGAGAGCCCTCCCCCCCCCCCCCCCCGTGTCTACCAGAAAACACACCTCCTCTCGATCCGGACCCACCTTAAAAGTTACCAAGGGCTCCTGAGTGGTGGGTCCTTGGTATAATAGGAGCCCCTGACACCCCTAACAATCCATTTCCATTATCCTCTGGACTTCCTCCTCCTGAGGGTCCAGTTGTTTCTGCGGACACTCGTTTTTCCAATGCCCTTCTGCCCTGCAGAGAGCACACTGGTTCTTCCCCAGCCGCTGTTTGGGTCGGCTGTCCCCTGCCGAGGAGGGAATCCCTCTGCCACTTCCTTGTGACCGACCCCGTCCCCTCTGTCCCTGGGGACCCCTTGGACCCTGCGGTTTATTCCTCCGGGGCTGCAAAAACTCTGCCATCATCCTTGCTTTAGCTTCTGCCTTTTCCTCATCCCTTCTTACACATATCTGCTGTGTTTTTCTAACCAATTCCTCTAGAGGCTTATTTTGCCACTCTTCATCTTTCTATACTCCTTTCCTTATATCAGGCCAGGCCTTAGTAACAAATTGTACCTTAAGCAATGTGTTGAAGGCTGGCCCTTCAGGATCCATTCCCCCGTGCTTCCTCAAGGCATCCCTAATCCTCTCCAACCAATGAGGGCTTTCCTGTTTCTCCTGTTCTAACGACAGAGCCTTAGCTATGTTGTTAGTTCTGGGAGCCGCTGACTTGATTGCCCTGATCAAATAAGCACGGCAATCACGGTGAGCCAGACTGGCCTGGTTATTTGGGTCCCACTGGGGGTCTGCCTGGGGGATGGCATCACCCACCGTAGGTGCATTGGGTCCAGCCCCCCCTGCTGCTTGTGGATGTTCATCCTCCCACAGCTGCCGAGCTTTCTGCAAAATCATTTATTTCTCTGATGACCCAAACAAAATTCCCAAAAGAAAATCCCAATCCTTTCACGCATAATCCGCATTTCCCAAATATTTCTCTATCTTTACCCCCACCCCTATGGGATCATCCAAATATATTTTTTTTTTTTATTTAAACCCTCTTATATCCTGGGTAGTAAGTGGTACAATTACAAACTCAAATCCTCCCCCTTGACTCCCCAAAGGAACTTGACAGAGTGGCATCTGGTGTACCCCTGTCTCTTGGGGGGCTTCTGATGCCCTAAACTGAGTTCAAATTCTAGTTCTGGGGGGTGATACAACATGCTGCTCCCCTCCCCCTACACCATCATCCTTCTCAGGTGGGGCTGTAGGAATAACATTTCCCTGATCCCCTTGCTCTGAAAGTTAAGGATACAGACGACCTGCAGCTGGCAACACTGGAGGACAAGACAGGGGAAGGTGCTGAAAAACATCCCAATCCTCACCACTTTCCTCTTCCTCCTCTTTTTCCTCTTCTCCTTTTTTTCTTAACACATAAATTTTTCTTGTTCCTTGTCTGACCCATATTAATCCACATTCCCTTTCAATCCATCCTTTCCAATTCTCCTCTAGATACCTCCACAAAATTCGACACAAATGAATTTTATCTGTTCCATAATGTAGCCATATAAGTCCCCTTGCCAACTTATACTCTGGCCACACAAAATAACAATATTTTACCATAATTTCCATAGTTACTTCTGGGTGAATATACAATCTGTCCCAAGACCTCAGCATTCACCCCAAGGGACTCTCCGGGGGTATTATGGGATCGTCATCCCATTTGCCGGGGCCCCTTCGCGGCTTCACCTTTCCAACCCTCTCTGGGTGCCCCGTTTTACCTGTGCTATCCTCCATGGGTGCCCTCTCAGGTTTACCTGTGCTACCCTCCATGGGTGCCCTCCCAGGGTTGCTCCCTGAAGATCCCATTTTACTCACCGGTGAGATTTTCAGTGGTCCTTCCCTGCGGACTCTTCACGGACCCCCCTGGTCCGCCACTCGTCTGTCTCCTGGACAGTCTCGGGAACCCAATGGATCGCCCGGTACCGGCCGGCACCAAGGGGAGCTGATCACCCAAACTGGGTGAGGCGCCTTCAGCTCCACTCGCTGCCCCGGATGGTGGAAAGATCCCGGACGAGCCCCCAAAATTGTCAGGAAAATTAATCCACAAACACCAGAGGTTTATGTCCAAAAAGGAGACAGAGGAGTCCTTTTTGCTTTATTCGAATAAAGGGAGAGGCCATGGGACATTCCCCTGGGATCTCTCAAATTTTTGGAGGATGCAGCCTCCTTTTTATCCTGTTTTCCCGGCCGCATTTCCCTCTCTCTTTCCCCATTGGCTGAGGTACTTGAGAGGCACAGACTTCCCGGAACACCTGATACCTGAAATTCCCCTCTAATGTATAACCCTCCCTTTTAATTTTTAATTCTTACAGAATTCATAGTTTCCCCCCCGTTGCTTCTTTCATCTTTCGATATCCAATTTCATTTATCAGCAGCCCTACAGTTTGTTTGTAAAGGCAAATATCTCTTTCCATTCATCAATCAGTGGAATCCATCCCATTGTTTCTTTTATCTCTCAGTGCTAGCCTTATCTATAGGCTGATCCACAACTCATTTGTAAAGACAAATTCAACATTCCTCTCACATTTATCATGGATTAGTGTGTATCGACCCCCTAAACTCCGAGTTTTTGGGGGACTTTCAGCACCAAGAAAATGGAGATGTAGAGCATCCACAGTATGCCACTGGGATCCATCTCCAAGAGATCTATGGATGCTCTCCATCAGAGAGCAGAATTCCATTGGGATCCACAGAGTGGTGAGGTTTTCTACTTAATCTGTCTCTTTCACTCTCCCCCACCTCTATTCCATTTCTACTTTTCTCTTTTTTTTTCATTCTCTCTGCCACTTGTTTACTCTACAATAAAATCCATACTATTGACTTTGCCACATGCTCTCATTTGCAACCTTATTGAGGCAGAGCCATTTCTGATCATTTTCATCAGTGGATCAGAACAAGGGGCTAGAAGCCCTCCAGTCTGGCTGCTGCTCCATGCCACTTCCAGGGGCTTGGGCTGCTGAAGGGCTGCTGGGCTGGGCCCTTTGTGACACAGGGCCGTTCTATCGGGTTCCTGGGTGCTGTTGGCCATTCTGTTGTCCTGGTGACATGGCACAGCCCCGCCCTGCAGGGGTATATACGGGGCACAGGGCCCTGCGCTGCCCAGTGCCAGGAGTGCCACTGGCTCAGGAGGAAGCAGCTCCCGGGATCTCTGTGCTCCAGACAGTTGCACATGGAGGAGGAAAAGGTGAATCCCAACTCCAAAGCAGCCAGCCCCATGCCCAGCAGGTTGGAAGAGCAGGCCCTCAGCAGGCAGTGGCTGGGGACAGGCGACAGCTCAGGCCTGCAACCATGCAGCAACCTTAGCAACAGCTGCCATGAGGGATCCCAAGGGGAAGCCTGCATTGAGCAGGAGCTGTCCCCACTGAAACCAGCCTGTACCATGAAGAGCCCCATGAGGAAGCGTGCTCTGTGCAGGACCTCTCACCAGCAGACGAGGATGAAGGAGATAGAGTCAGCCTCCTGGAGCTGTAGGAAGACCAGGCAGAGAGAGAACGCAGATGGGCAGGTCTGTCAGCAGGCGTGTTCCCCTGGGCTGCCCCTCGCCAGGCCTGGGTTGAGCCGGGACCAGCTGAGCCGAGCTCCCCAGGCCCGTGCTGTGCCTGCCCTGCCCGTGTGGAAGCGCCTGCAGCCATCAATAACCATCGATCCCGGCTGCGGCGGGCACTGCGGGCGCTGTGCCGCCTCTGCCGCTGCCCCTGCCTGGCTCCACTGCCCCAGCAGGAGGGCTGGAAAAGGAGCAAAAATAAGAAAAAAGAGACAGAAAGGATAAGAATAATAAGAATAATTTTAAAATGATTAGGACAAAGAATAGTAATTAAGAATAAGGAATAAAACCCAGTAAGAATGAGACTATAAGAATAAAAGAATATAAGAATAAGATGTAGAAGGAAGAGAACAGGTTGAAGAAGCCAATAAGAATAATAGTAGTAGAGAAAAATAATGGGAAGAAGAATAATAAAAATACTAAGTTGAAGAAGAAATAGTGGTAGCAGTAAATGCCATAATCATTATAAGTATAGACAGAAGAAGAAGAAGAAGAAGAAGAAGAAGAAGAAGAAGAAGAAGAAGAAGAAGAAGAAGAAGAAGAAGAAGAAGAAGAAGAAGAAGAAGAAGTCCTGCATGGTTGGAATCCCTGTCCCTCCTTGTCCCTAGCCAAACCAGACTGGGCACCTTGGGGCTGTCCCCACCGTCCTGCTGAGGCCAGGCCTCGAGGGCTTCTGCCACGGGCACCAGAGACGCGTCGGGGAAGCGCCAGAGCAGCCGGCTGGCAGGAAGAAGGTGGCTGTCTGGGGGCTGCTTATGGCCTCTGCCACCCAGTTCCTCAGGGCTTCCCACCAACCCATCCACACAAGTCCTCCTGGCCCATCACAGCCTCCCGCCACCCAGCGCCACACGCATCCCCCTCACGCCTTCCCACTGCCTTCTCCGGGCAGGCCTTGGCAGCACCGCAGCCCTTCATGGCCTCCCACTGTCCCGTGCCCTCCACGCCTCCCCCAGGCCTGCCTGGCTGCTGAAGGAGCTCCAGAGGAGCCGCATCAAGAGGCACCTCAGAGCCCTCAGCAATCCAGCCAGCAACACACGGGCAGGACACAGATGGCGCTTCCAGGCTGGCAGAGGGGTGCTGGCCATCTCCAGGGACCGGTCTCTCAGGGATCCCCGCCGCAGCTCCGGCCTCTGCCCGCCTGCTCTGTCAGAAGCCTTAAGGCTTCCACAGAACCACCAAAGGCCAAGGGCCTTTTGGCCACTTTCCCTTCCACTCCGCACGCTTGGCCCACTTGCCGAGCACAAGCACCCTTTTTGCCCTCCTCCCCATTGGCCTGAAGACTCTGGGCACCAAAAGAAAGCTCCTGGACCTCTGTGTATGACAACAGCAATTTACTAATCCTACGGTGGGGTGAAAGAACGTCCTTGAAATGCAGAGGTGTTCCCTGCAGGCTCAGGTGGCCCCAGCAGACGCAGCCTCCCAGATCAGTTCTCCACAGTGCTCACACAGGACAACCAGCCCCTGCGACACAGGGAAGGCCGTGACTTCCAGAGCCGGCGGAATCCATCTCGCATCTGCTGGAGTCGGGAGGAGGGAATGCTCTGTACAACTCTGTTGATGTACAGAGTCTGAAGAGCCAGGCATGAGATGGCAGGGCTGGTGTCATCTGTCATGTCCTGAAGGGCTGGAAGAGAGAGGAACAGAGCCACAGTCAGAGCCTGCATCTGCAGGGACCTGGGGAGACCCTCCTGCCCCATCCCTCCCACACGGCAGCTCTTGCCATGGCCTGGAGGAAGCAGGAGACAGCAAGGATCAGCTGGAAGGCGCTGGCCACGAATGTCCCTCCCGCAGGCCCCTGGAAGGTCTCTGTGCTCTGCCCACGCCGCCCCTCGTGCGCGCAGGGAGCAGAGCCCTCCCAGCCGGGGCAGGGAACGCAGCTGCCAGCGCCAGCCCCCGCTGACAGCCCGCTGGCCTCACTCACCCCTGCACATGAGCTGCGACTCTCGCTGCTGCTCTCTCAGGAACCGCCCGGCCATCCCTGCCAACACAGAGCCTGTCACGGCCCCAGCCGCACAGCTGCCCCGCAGCGGCGCTGCCAGCCCTGCGGCCACAGCAGCGCCTTCCCCTGCAGGGCTCAGGCCCGGCCCTCGCCGCATCCTGACGCCCAAGGACACGGCTGCGAGAGGGCGGCAGCGGCGCCGAGGGCAGGCGGGGCTCCAGAGCCCCGGCCCGGATGGCGCTGCCGGGGCAGCAGGCGGGGCTGGGGCCGAGCTGCGGCGGGGCGGGGAGGGAGCCGGGCTTGTGGCTCACCAAGAAACCTGAGGGCCGCCTCTCGCAGGGGCTCCTGTGGGCTCCGCAGGTACGGCAGCGCCTGGCGCAGCAGCTCGGCCGCTCGGCTCCTGTCCTGTGCCAGCTGGAGAGAGCGGCCGGGCACGGAGGGAAGGGTTGGCGCGGGCTCTGTCCCTTGGCCCCGGCCTGCCCTGCCCGCACAGCCCTGAGCGGGGCAGAGGGCCCGGCAAGCCGCGGGCTTGATGGAGCTCGGGGCTCCATCAGCTCCGGCCCTGGGGCCAGAGGAGCCTGGAGAAGAGCCCGCGTGGGCAGCCCAGGGAAGGGAGCAGCGTTCTTACCAAGCACTCGCCAAACCTCCACATCTGATCCGCCATCAGCAGGTGCTCAAGATCTCTCCTCTTCAGGAAGCTTAGTGCAGAAAGCAGCGTTTCACAAGAGGCCTGCAGAGCAGCAGAGACCCAGAGATGGCACCGCAGCCCAGGGCACAGGAGCTGCCTCCCTGTGCCAAGGCCAGGAGGAGGCTGGAGCCCATGAGGTGCCCGGGTGCAGGGAGACAGCTGAGCCCCCTGCCAGGAGGACAGCAGCGCCCAGGAGTCCTCACCTCTGCCACACGCATGTTCTCATCGTGGCAGTTGAAGAAGAGTGGCAGCAGGCTCTTGCTCACAAGCATCTTGAGGGGCTTTTTACCCTTGGCCGCTACCAACCTCATCACCTCTTGGAAGAGGCGAATGGAGAGCAGCTGCACATGGCGGTTGTCCTGTTGGAAAGGAAGCAAAAGCCCTCCACATCAGCTGCTCCAGGCCCCTCTGTACACAGGCCCAAAAATCCACGGGGCCCCACACTTGGGGACAGCACCCAGTGGCCGTGGCTGGGGGCACAGAGCCTTACGTTGTCCAGCAGTGGCCAGAGCGCGCCAGCCAGCCGCAGGGCGATGGGGCTGGGTATTGCGAGGTGTCTGTGCGAGAGCAGAAAGCTGAGCACTGCGACGGTCATCTCAACGATGTCTTCATCTGCATCCCGCAACAGGTCCACAAGGCTTTCTGTCCGGCTGTACATTCTAATGTTCTGCACGGAAGACAAGGCAGGGCAAGCCCACGCTGCTGCTGCTGCTGCCGTGGAGCCCAGGGGCCGAAGGGCTGTCCTGAAGCACTCGGGCAGCTGACCAGCAACGCAGGAGAGCTGGGAGCAGCTGCCACAGCTCCCAAAGCCCAGCCAAGCCCAAGGGGCTGCTTTCCCCAGCCCCACGCTGCCAGCACAGCTTCAGCCGCTGCTGTCTTCTCACCATCGAGGGGTCCTTGCTGAGCTGCACGAGGCCTCTGAGCACCAGGCGACGCATCTCCCTGGACGTGCTCTGCAGGCGCCTTGCCATGATCTCCAGGACGCTGTCACCCCATTCTTTGATGTCCAGGAGGTCCAGGACCTGAAAGGCACAAAGCAGTGACCGGGGTGCCCAGCTGGCAGGAGCTCAGAACTGCACAGGGCTGAGCCAAGGCAGCAGCACAGGGCACGGGCACCGTCCCAGGCAGCTGCGGCTGTGAGAGGGCAGAGAGGTGGGAGGCAGCTCAGCTGTGCTGCCCATGGGGCTCACCTCCACAAGGAACGCCATGGCGGGCAGCTGCCAGTCTGAAATGTCTTGGCTGAGGAGCTCCAAGAGGCAGGAGATGAAGCTGCAACACCAGATCATGGAGACACAGCGCATCTCCCTGGTGGGGGGAAAAGGCATCATTGCCCCTGAGCCGGGAGGGCAAAGCTCTCCCAGGAGTGACCCACGGAGCTCTGGTCTTTTCCCAAGCCCCCCGTGGGCGCTTTGGGAGGCGGCTGTTCCCGGGCACTCTCCTGTGCCAGCCTTTTCCAGTCTGCTCGTCCGTCTCTTTGTGACAAAGCCCTCTCACCCATGCCCATGGGAACCGTGTGGGGCACCCTGGGCACAAGTGCCGGGGGCAGCAGGGAGAAGGGGGTCTCACCTGGCCAGGAGTCCCACTGCATAGTGGTGGGTGTCAGTACAGAGCAGCGTGTCCCAGCCAGCCTTGCCTTCCATGGCTACCACAACACGCTCACACTGCACTCGGCAGAGCAGGACCTTCAGGGTCTGCACTGCAAACCTGTGTGCAGAGCAAAGCCCAGGTGATGCTGGCAGCCCTGGCTCCTGCCTTGGAAGGGATGGGGAGACTGGGAGGACTGGGATGGAGCACCTTTGGGGGTTGGTGGCAAGGCCCAGTTGCTCCTGGCACCCCTTCCAGAAGGTATCAACCTCCTCTGGCGTATCCAGTGCGCTGATGTAAACTTGGAAGAGCAGACACAGAAAGAGACGGGGAAAATACTCCAACACTATAGGTGGGCACCAGGTCAGGTTGAAGACCCTCCACAGTGTCACGGTTGCCTGCAAAAAATGAACCACCCAGAGACAACACTCAGTGCCAAGACATCCGTGTGGCAGGGCCCGAGCATGCCAGGGAGAGGCCGGGGGAGACACCTCGGGGTCACCCAGCCTGGTGCCCCTGAACCTTTGCCCTAAGGCAGGTTTCAGCCCAGTGCCTGAGGCAGAGAGATGCAGCTGGGGGGAGGACAGAGAGCTAGCTGCTGGAGAGGTGGCCTAGGGGCAAGCCAAGGTCAGTTGCAGGAACTCACAGCCAGGGCAAAGACTCCTGTGCTGTCCCCATCGGAGGTGTACACACTGTCCACTGGCCAGGCGTTCAGCGCATTGAGGAGTATCTGCAGCGCCGGCTCCGCAGTCCCAGTGGAGGACATGATCACTCCCCACATGGCCGTAGCAGCTCTGTGGGGTCAGAGCTCTGTGTCAGGGGGGTCTGGGCCACAGCACTGTGGCCTGGGCTGCTGCAGGGGCCCGCGCTGGCCGTCAGCCCTGCCTCTGCCCACCGGCCCTCGCTGGCAGCACCCAGCCAGCCCACGGGGGTGCAGGCATCTTGAGGGGCAGGGAGGGAGCGTGGCAGCACACTCAGGGGCTGACATGGCAGCACTGGCAAACGGAGGAGCCAGAGGCTCCTGGAACTGTCCCCCTGTCTGGCAGTCACCAGGGACAGGCTCTACAGGGTAACGGGCCGGGGAACCTTAAACCCTCAAGGCAGGTGGGGCTGCCGTACCTGTCACCCGATGGGGCCCAGCGCAAGAGAGTCATCAGCACATCGCAGGGGTATTCCCTGGTCAGCTCCAGAAGGGCCTTGTCCAGCCTGTGCCCAGCAGACTCATTGGCCGTGAGCCACTTGTGGATGTACCTCACCATGGCTGGCACCTGCAGAAGGCCCGGGGAGACTTGGACACCTGCCCGAGCAGCAGGTTCCCCAGCTTCCCCTGAGAAGTGCTGCCCTTCCCAGCCTATTGGTCTGGGCCTCAAAGACTGAAGGAACCCAGCAGAGCTGGCTTGAGGCGCCACACAATTCCTGGCCACAGGCTGCTTACTTGCTTTGGATTGGAGACCCCCTTCTCCACAAGCAAATCCAGCATGGCAGCCCCGGTCTCAGCAGTGAAGAGGGGAAAGTTTGCCAAGAGCCCAGTGCCCACACCGGTGGTCTCTTCCCGCCAAATGCACATGATGAATTCATAGATCATCTGCAGGAGAAGGGCAGGAAGAGAGGGAGAATCCATGGAGTGCTCCAAGCACGGTGCTGGGCTGAGCAGTGACAGCAGGCCCAGCCCAGGTGGGGATGGCTGCAGTACCTGCGCTGTTCTGCGGAAGCGGCCACGGGCAGGGTCCTGCTCTTGTGTCGGGTCCATGGCGGCACCTGGCAAAGAGCGAGCGCAGCCAGGGCTGAGGGGCTGTGGGAGAGGCCGGAGAACACAGGCCAGCCCTGCATTCCCAGGCAGGGACAGCCCTGGGATGCTCCAGGGATGGGGTGTGGCTGCCTGGGGGTTCAGCCCCAGCCCCTCTTCTGTCCTATCCATGGGCATGTTGGATGGGATGGGATGGGATGGGATGGGATGGGATGGGATGGGATGGGATGGGATGGGATGGGATGGGATGGGATGGGATGGGGCTAAGCTGGCTGCCGGCACCAGCCCTGTGGCCCAGCTCTGCTACTCACCCTCCTGCAGCAGCTGGATCTGCTCCAGCTCTTCAGGCTGCTGTGCTGAGGGAGCTGCAGCCTCCTCCTCCTCCTTCACCCAGGCCAGCTTGGGCACTCTGGGTGGTGTCTGCTCCATGTCAGTGTATGGAGTTGGGACTGCTTGCAGGAGAGATGTCTCGGAAAAGCTCCAGATGAGCAGGTGCTGCAGTTGTGCCTTGTAGGCAGCTGCAACAGAGAAGCCTTGGGAAGGCTACAGGACACCGTGTCCTGCAGTCTGTCCTCGAGGTCACCTGCAGAGGAAACGCTTTGGGAAAGCTCCGGGTCAGTAGGGAACAAGCTGGCTGTGTGGGGGCTCCTCACAGCACCGCTCTCTCCGTCCTGTCCCGACGAGTGCACCGAGCACTGTGGTGTGGCCGTGTCACCGCCAGCACCTATGTCACGATGTGTCACAAAGGGTCACCCTTGTACGCTCTGTCCCTTTCCTATTGCACGGTGACCACGGTGCACTGTGTCACAAAGAGCCCTAGGACACACCTCCACGTGCCCTGGGGACACCCCCCCCCCCCCAAAGTGGCCCAGCTTGCAAGGAAGACGTTCCCCCAAGGTTCGAGGACAGCCCAACAGGAATTTTAGGAATGGCTCAAACAACAAGCAGATGCTCCTCTGCTCTGCCTGCTCAGGGCAGCAGAAGGAGCCCCCACGGTTGCCAACGCAGCTGCAGCAGGAAGGGCATCGGGGCCTTCCACAGCAGCTGCCAGGGCCTCTCTGGGACAAGACCCGGTGCTGGGTGGCCGTCACACACACAGGAGTGTGACACAGACACGGGACGTATGGCCCAGGGCACGAATGCTGCTCTGAGTCCTGGGAGCAGTGAAATCAGCAGGTGTGGCAGAGTCCCTGCCAAAGGAGACCTGCCGCCCCCAAGGCCTGCCAATGCTGGTGCCTGCTCCTGCCACAGAGACCTGTGTCCCCTGGGGACTTCTCTGCCAGAGGACAGCCAAAGCCCACGTGCATTGGTGTGTGTGCTCCTTTCTGCAGGCGGCTGTTGGCAGGAGCACCTGGTGGCAACACTTGGTCTCTGTCAGAAGCTGTTACTCCTTCCTGGAATGATTTTTGCTTGGAAGTGATTATGTGCAGTGTCCACGCATCTCCCCAGCCCATCACTGCCTCACACACGAGGTGACCACCAAGCCACTGTCCGGCCACTGACCCGCAGCTGAGCCCTTCCCAGAGTGCCCGCACCCGCAGGGAGCGCAGGGCTGGATTTGGCTGCCAGAGAGTTGGTGACCCTCGTGAGATCCTCGGTGCATTTAGTTCCTACAGGAGTGTGGGCACCGCTGGGAAATGATCTGCATGCCTTGTTAATTGGATGTTCTTCCACCGCTAGCCTGGGGCAGGATCTCTCCCGGTCCTCCTCTCAACTCCCGGGCCTCTCCTCAGCCAATCAGAGAAGGCACCAAAATAATTGAGCCAATCAGAGCGCGCGGCGCTGATGACTCCTCAGGCAGTCCCAGAGCGCCCAGAGCTCCTCACCTGGACTCCACCCGCGCCCCGCCCCCAGCGCCCCCCGCCAGGAGAATTTGGGGAGGGGGGTATCGCGTTTTATCTTCTTTTTTGTTGTTACAGAGCCGGGATTAAATGCTCTAGAGACGGAATTTCGTGTTTGGACTCAGATATTTTATTCTTATCTATATTACAGTGAGTTCTACAGCACTTCTAGCTAACAGGCCAAAAATGGACACGTATCTCTCTCTACAAGGCATTTTAAGGGCCAATCTGTCCACTTAAGAACACACAGCTAAATTCTTTTTACTTTTAACCCAACAACCAATCACCTGTGACCTGCACTGTGGAATTTTCTATCCAATTACAAAAGTACCAGCAAGACCCGTGAAGAAGGTGAAAAAGAAAGAAAACTCCACCCTAAAACCTCCATCTTGTTTTATATGTATTAATATAGTCTAAAACCACAAATTCTAAATTTTCCACCATGGGACATTACATACTTCTATTCAAACTACACACCAGTGATCCCAGTTCTATCACAATTCTGGAAAGCTTCTTCACAGCCTCAGGTCAAAAGCAGTGTTTTCCTGGGGGTCAGTGCCTGTCAGCAGAGAAAGCCCAAACCCCTCAGTTTCCAGGGTTCCAACAGGGGGGAGGTGTCAGACCCTATCCAGTGCTGGCCATGGGGCGTGTGGCAGGGACCCGGAGCTCTTGGCTACTGTGGGCTGCTGGGGGGCTGCTGGGGGGACACCCCCGGACCTGTGTCCTGCACACACAGCGCTGTTCCAGGAGATGGTTTAGTCCGAGTGTCACTTCATTCACGGCACCGACCGGCTGAGGTTCGTGGAGAGGAACATCTCCAAGCGGGAGCAGTTCCTGCACTTGGGCAGCGATGTGGGGCTGCACGTGGGGACACCTCCTTTGGGGACAAGGCTGCCAGGCACTGGAACAGCGACCCGCAATGGATGGAGTCCAGACGGGCTGCGCTGGACAGGCACTGCCGGCACAACTACGAGTTGTCCAGCCCGTTCCTCGTGGAGCGCAGAGGTGAGCGTGGGGCAGAGCGTGTCCCCTCGGGCCCTGCCCTGGGAATGACCCTGGAGCCCCTCAAAACCTCCCTGGGAATCACCCGAGACACGTCAGCCCTTCTTGTGCCCATCCCCGGGGCCTCCTGCCCCTCAACCCAAGTGACTCGGGATGGACCCAGTCCATCCCAGTCCCTCCCAGTGTCCTCACAGTCCCTCCCAGTTTCACCAGAGTCCCTCTCAATTCCTCTCGGTCCCCAACCATTCCATTCCCAGTGCACTCCCAGACCTCCACCCTCTCTCTCAGTGCACTCCCAATCCCTCTAAATCTGTTCAAAGTCCTTTTCAGTCCAATCCCAAACCTCCACTCTTTCTCCCGTTCCCCAATCCACTCCACTCTCTCCCAGTGTTCCCCCACTTTCTCCAGTTTCATCCCCAGTCCCTCTCACTTCCTCAACAGCCCTCTTCCATTTCTCCTAGTCTCCCCCCAGCTGATCCCAGTGTGTCCCCGCTCTTTCCCAGCGCTCCCCAGTGCCCATCTCACTGTGGCCCTCGAGCTCCTAGCCCGGACCCGGCTGACTGCTCTGCTCTGTGATGGATTTCTGCCTTGCCGAGATCCAGCTGAGATGGTTCCAGGGCCAGCAGAAGCTCCGGGACATGTGGTGGCCACCAATCTGGTCCCTAATGGGGACTGGATTTCTACCAGCTCCTGGTGCTGCTGGAAACCCCCCTGGCACAGGGTCAGCTCCAGCTACCAGGTGGAGCACATCAGCCTGGAGCACGGCCCGGACCTCACAATGGGAGGGGCGTGGGGGAGGCACTGGGGGAGCTGGGAGAGGGATTGGCGTGTGCTGGGAGTAACTGGGAGGGAGTTTGAGATAGCCTGGATTAAAATAGGAGAATGGATCGGCGGTCTAGAATGGCTGAGAATGAGTTTGAAGGATGTTGGGGAGGGTGGGATGGGGTTCTAGGGGTCCTGGAGAGCACTGGGAGGGAGTCTGGGGGTGCTGGGTATAACTGGGAAGGTTTTGAGTGAACGTGGAGGAGCTGGAAAAAGATCAGGGATTGGAAAGCAGGGTTTGGAATGAGGTTGGTTGTGCTGCAAAGAGACTGGGAGGATCTTCGTGAGTTCTACTGTAGCTGGGAAGGGATTGGGAGATGGTGTGGGGGTCCTGGGGCAGTGGGGGGCAAATGAGAGGGAGTTATGGCATTTTGAAAGGGACAGGAGGGGCTTTGGTGGGTCCCAAGGAAGCCAGGAAGAGATTAGAAGAATTAGAAGTTTTAGGGAGCCCTAGGTGGGCTGGGGGAGATTGGGAGGATTCTTGGAGAGGCTTGAAATGTCCGTGAGAGGTTTTGGGTGGCCCTGACACCTGTGGTCCCCCAGAGATGCCGCCAGACGCCGCTCACAGCAATGTGCTGACGGAGATTGGTGGCTCCGTGTTGGGCTTCGTCTTCCTGGCGCTGGGGCTCGGCTTCTACCTGTGCAAGAAGGTGAGGGGAGGACCCCGGGGTCATACTCCCCCACCTCCAGAGTAGGTGTGCTCCTCCTGGGGACCTCCAGCCGGGTGTCACCCCCTTTTCTCTGCCCACAGAGTTCCTGAGCCGGCAGCGGCCGCAGCCCCTCCCCATGAACTCACGGAAGGCCAGGACCCCCTGCTCCATCCACACACTGATTTTGGGAGGGTAGTGGGTCTCCCCCAGCCCTGCTGGAACTCTGCCTAAGCCCAGCTGCTCCCAGTGTTCCCAGTAAAGCTTCCCAGTTACACCCAGTTCATTTAGTGGGGGGTACTAGGAAAGGACTTGAGGGGACCCCGCGGGGGGATCGTGACTGGGCGGGGAGGGTGGGGTCCAGGTGGGGAACACTGGGTGCTGCGGGTCTGCCCGGCAACCGGTGAGTCATCACAGCTGCTCTCTCTGATTGGCTGAATCTTCTTCATCGCATTCTCTCATTGGCTGAGAACAGGCCCGGGAGTGAGAGAAGGAACAGGAGAGATCCCGCCCCGAGCACCGGCACGGGAACAACAGAGCCAGCCTGGGCACAGCGAGGGAATTTATTACCAACCAAATCACAGCGGGACAAGGAAAAGGGAGAGAAATCTCTCCAACCCCTTCCTTCCACCCAACAGGGATCACCAGGACCACGGATCACCAGGGCTCTGCCCAACGGGGGTCACTGGGGATCATCCAACACCGATCCTCCCATGGGGGATGGAGCTGGAGCAGAGCACGAAGATCTTCCCACTCTTGGGGTACTCACAGGGATTCCCTTAGTGGTGACTCCGTTGGTGTCGGGTCAAGTGAGAGCTCTGTGAGAAGCTCTTCCCACACTCAGGACACTCGTGGGGCCTCTCCCCAGTGTGGATGCGCCGGTGGACAGTGAGATGGGAGTTGCGGTTGAATGCCTTCCCGCAGTCGGGGCAGCGGAAGGGCCTCTCCTCTGTGTGAATCCGCTCATGGATGAGGCAATCGGAGCTGGTCTGAAACCTCTTCCCACACTTGGGACACTCGTAGGGCCTCTCCCCAGTGTGGATGCGCTGGTGCCTTCTCAGGTCAGAGCTCCACCCAAAGCTCTTCCCACATTCCAAGCAGGTGTAGGGCCGTTCCCCTGTGTGGATCACTTGGTGCTCCATCAGATGAGAAATAGTCCTGAAGCTCTTCCCACATTTCCCACAATCATAGGGCCGTTCTCCAGTGTGGATCACCTGGTGCCGGATCATGTCGGAGGTCCATCTGAAACCCTTCCCACATTCCAAGCACTTGTGGGGCTTGTCCCCTCCAGGAGGCTTCTCCACCAGCTCTGAGCTCTGCCTGGATCTCCGGCCGCCTTCCCGGCTCAGGGAGGGTCTTTCCTCCTCGCAGCTCCCTGGGCTGGGTTTGCAGCCCCTCCTCGTGAGAGATCTCTGGGGCTTTTCCTCCTCCTCCATCTGCCAATGCCTTGGGAATGAAAAATCCTGGTTTGGGGAAAAAACAAGAGGGGAGTGCCTTGAGCTGGCGGTTCCCCTTTGCCCAAGTTCATCCCAGAAAATTATTGGCCATATTGTGTCTGTAAGAACCTCTGAAACACCAAGATTCAGCCCCAAAATCCTCCAAACCTCAAGATACACATCAAAAGCGCCCCACAAAGCAAGATTCAGCCAAAATCCCCTTGAAATACAAAGATTCAGTACCCGCAAAAGAAATAAAACACCAACTTTTACCCCAATAAAGCTTTCAAACACCAAGATTCATCCTTCAGAAAATCACAGATCCCCCTTTCTGGTCACCTGCTGCATTTGGAGGGGGGCAATGAACTTGGGGCTGCAGGGGTGAGGCTGTAGATAGAGGGAGGGATGGAAACTTGTGTTGCTTCTCTTTTCTGCTCCTCCTTCTCCTGTGTCCCTGCTTTTCCTCACATTTCACTTCCTCCTACTATTCCTCCTTCTCATGCACAATCCCACCTGCTCTCCCATATGCATTATTTGACCATTTTGTTCTTCAACCTTGCTTCTCCTTCCCTTCTGCTGCTGCCCCCAGGCCCAGCACCCACTGCCGGCTCCCTCTTCCCCCCAAACCCACAGCATCCCAGCGCAGGGGCAGCGATGGAGCTGGGGCAGCTCGGGCTGGGGCAGCGCTGGGCTCTCGGCCGCTCCCGCCCGCACTCGCTCCCCACTGCAGCCGCTGCCGCCACCACAGCGCGGGGGGGCCCGGCCTTGGCGCTCCCCCCCTCCCACCTCCCCAAATTCCCCTGCCGGGGGGCGCTGGGGCCAGGAGACAGACGAGTGACAGATCAGGGGGGCTGGGAAGAGTCGGCAGCCAGAGAGCACTGAAAATCTCAGCAGGGACTACAGTGGCATCTTCGGGGACTAAACATGGCAGGGCACCCATGCAGGGTAGAAAGGGAAAGCCAGGAAGGGCTCCTGGCCAAAGAGATGATGATCCCAGAATATCTCTGAAGGGGCCCTTGGGAGCATGTTGAGGAAGTTTGCCCATTCTCCCAGAGGTAATCAAGGACAGGGAGACACAGGGGAGCAATAAGGGAAGTCCAGAAGGGATTTAGACAACAGGGGATGGATGGTGTTGGTGTGATGAGAAGTGCAG
This sequence comes from Sturnus vulgaris, assembly GCF_052056855.1. NCBI lineage: Eukaryota > Metazoa > Chordata > Aves > Passeriformes > Sturnidae > Sturnus > Sturnus vulgaris. The sequence goes on from NW_028276170.1 coordinate 10,518,350, forward strand.
GGAATATGGTTCAGGCAAGAAGCAGCAGAAAGAATCTATGTGGGAAGACAAAGAATGATGGAAAAGAGGAGGAAGAGAAAAATACTGAGGATGGGGATGTTTTTCAGCAGGCTCTTCTCGTCAAAAGTTGCCAGCTGCTGCAGATCCTTTGTATCCGCGGTTGCCAGGACAGGCACACAAGGAGGTCAGGATTGCAGGGGGTTTCTCTGTGCTGGGCAGCGGCAGGAGCGGGCGCAGAGGGGCGGCACCGGGAGCACGGGCTGGGGGCCTGTGGGGAGCTGCGGGGCCGGGCCGGGGCTGTGGGGCAGCCGGGGCTCAGCGCCGGGCGCTGCCTGAGCCCAGCACCCCCCGGCAATTGCAGGCCCGGCAGTGGCCCCCGGCCCCCAGGAGGCTGCGGGACGCCCCGGCCGCTGCCCGGCCCCGTGGAGCTGCCGGCCCTGCCCGCCGGGGGGGCCGCGTTTGGACACTGCGGCAGGACAGGCACCGGCTCTGGGATACGGGCTGGCCACGGCAGCCACAGCACAAGGAGCAGCAGCACAAAGGAACAGTTGGGAAATGGGGATTGGACGTGCAAGCATCCAGATTAGCTTTTAAGCATTTTGTTTGGGTCACTGCAGAAAGGAATGATTTAGCAGGAAGCTCAGCAGCTGTCAGAGGATGAGCACCCCCAGGCACTGAGGGGGCTGCAGGAGGGGCAGAAGAAGCCCCTGGAGCACTTGGTCACAAAGGCACAGCAGGGGAATGCAAGAAGGGAGGAGGAAAAGGCCAAGGGGAAGGCAAAGGCCATGGCAGAGTTTCTACAGCCCCTCAGGGATGAACCCCAGGGCCCAAGGGGGCCCCAGCACCCAGGGGCTCTCACATCCTTACACCATCTTCAACCAGGTGCCCTCCTCACACTGACACCATTCAGTCCTTGATGGCAAAGATGCTTTCTGGGGATGCCCACTCACACAGGACCGTAAACTGGATTTTGCCTTTGAGTGGGAACAAGAGGTAGAAGGAAAAATGGAAAAGACATGGACAGTCCATCTGCAGGGATGCAGGGAAGGAACAGCCTTATTCGAGCAAGCTTTGCAGAAAGTATCACAAGAATTTACCCCACCCCCAGGGATTGGGTTAATGCAGGATGTGGATGACTTGCTGCAATCAGGAGGACAAGAAGTGGTAGAAGAAGCCTCTGTGAAATGGCTGAATGCTCAGGCTAAAATGCATCTTTGAATATTTGAAAAAAAAGAGGAAATGGTGGAGAAAAAGGTTAAATATTTGGGACATTTTTTGTCTGAAGGTTTCTGGTGTATTTATCTGTAGAGGGACCAGGCAATCTCAGAAGTAACATTACCCAGCAGTGAAATGGAGCTGGGACAACTCTGAGGATTAATAGGAAATTGCAGGATCTCCACTGAGGATTCTCTGTTCCAGACAGAACATTGTAATACGTTTTAATCCCAGAGAGCCTTAATATTATGGTATGGACATAAGAAAAAGCACAAAACTTGAGAAAATGAAAAAACAAAGTTATTTACGCCCCTGCCATGGCTCTACCAGAGTCAGAAAAGAAATTGGAATGGGATGTGGATGTTAAACAGGGCCATGCCAAAGGAATTTGGAATTCCCGGCTGCAGGAGCAGCATGGGAGGGCACCACTGACCCTGCACTGAAGGCAACGCAGCAGCAGCCAGGGCTCCACATCGGGCCAAGCCCCTGGGCCTGCCCACAGATCCTCTGCTGAAATCCTCTGCCTGGGCACCCTCCTTTGGCATCTCCACACACTGGGGCCAATCCTTGCTGCCACTGCTGGAGCTTCGCTGCTTTCTGTGCCTGCACTGCCACAGCTGCTGGGGAAGACAACGGCACAATTCCACTCTGCCCCTCAGTTACACTCACACACTGGGCTGCCCGGGGTTCCATTGCTGGAAAATATACCTAGTTTTAAAATGTTTTAAAAATTATTTCTCTAGTCAGGCTTGATTTGCATTTGTCCTCAAAAAAGGAATTTTTAAGTGGTTTTTTAGGAGATGTTACACTCAGTGGAGATGAGTTTAACATCTCAACAGACTGGGAATAGCCCAAAAGATAACAAACATCAACAAAACATCAAGGAAACAGAAGCAAACGTCAAGAAAGACCCATCCCAGACACTGCCCCTGGCATACATGAAGACAACTGGTCTGGAAAAGACTGAGAAGGAAAGCCAGGAGTGGGACCTAATTAACATCACAGGAGGAGAAATCCGGGTACAATAGGAAATTCAATACTAAGAACTACACAACTTGGAAGCAATGAACATTAAACCAACAGAATTCTATGGGTTCAAACTGTAAAAAGTTAAGGGAAAATCTAGTAAAACTCACGTGTCATGGAATGATTTTCTCTGCACACCCGGGCTATTTGTGGATGAAATGATTTCTGCTGCACATCCTGGCCAGAATCAAGCAATTCCTTGATTCTCTAACAGTAGAAATGGTGTTGAAGAGTTTTAGTTCTTCCCGCAGTTTTGGTGACAAGACTACACCATTAGAAGGTTTTTTCTTAATAATCCTACTTTTATAAGATTCATTCCAGGCAGAGCCAGGAGAGCAGCTTTAGAAATGCAAAATAACTCTGCTGAAGAAATGTATGGACAATTTACCAAACTATTCTTGCCTGGGGGAGGAATTTTGCAGATTTCCTCTGTCCCCCACTCCAAGCTCTGCCTGCCTGCACAGATGGAATTTGCACAACTAAAGGCAGAGCCCATAGTGAGGATATCTGACTGCAACAGAAATTGGTTAAGCTGCAAAGGGAAATAGCAAACGCAGAATGTTGGGAAAACTTCATGAAAAACAGCGGGGGGGGAATCATCCCTCTCCCCACTCCAACATGTGCTGTCACTGTCCAGGTTATATAGGGTGTATTGGGGCACGGGGGTGTTTTTGCAGCCACAAGTTCAGGGAAATGAGTTGGAAATTCGAGTATGTGGCGATTTAATTAGAAATGCAAACTAACACTGCTAGGGCAATGTGTGCAAGATGTACCAAACTCTTCTAGCCTGGGGGAGGAATTGGGCTGATTCCATCTGCCCCTCATCCCAAGCTCTGCCTGCTTGCACAGATGGAATTTGCACAGCTAAAGGCAGAGCCCATAGTGAGGATATCTGACTGCAACAGAAATTGGTTAAACTGCAAAGGGAAACAGCAAACGCAGAATTTTGTGCAACCTTCATGAAAAATAGTGTGTGTGTGGGGGGAATCATCCCTCTCTCCAGAGCACTGGGGTGTTTTTGCTAATCCAGAGAAACCAGTTGGGGATCCAAGTATTTGATGATTTCATAAGATTAACGTGGTCAATTGATGCAGCCCTGGCTGCAGGGAGCACCCCAAAACTGGAAAAAAGATGAAGAAACACCAGAACAAATCCTACACCACCATGGACCAGCCCCAGGTAGCCCTAACGAATTCATATCAGGAGACAGAGAAGTCATTTATCATTTCAATAGCATAATTAGATTACACAATGTCCTCAAAATAACACCCAACCAGACAGCTCCAGCTCCTCACCTTCTTCCCGACCAATCCACTCAGATGAGGAATGCAACGTTTCCCGATGGAATGGAATCAGATGATCTATTAACAGAAAGTGGAGAAGTTTGTGGAAAATTAAATGACTCAAACTGCTGTTTGCAAACAGATCACAAAGGAAAAGTGGTGAAACAGATAACAAAGGAAGTGAGAAAGTAGCTCATATTCCGGTCAAATGTGGAAAGGAAGGGAATGGGACACGTTTCCGTGGTTTCCTGGCAGACCATGGCTTAAACGAATGCTGCTCCTCCTCTGACGTGCTGCAGAAACTCTCAGCTTTTTACCATGCACGACACCTTGCGCCAAACAGGATGCAGGAAAAGAGATTGAGTCGATGGAAATTAAAAGTTTATAAAGGCAATTCTTGAGAAAATGAGAGAAGGAGGGATTGAAAGCAGTAAGATTAATATCGTAGTAGGGGTGCATATTAGGAGGGACATGCAGTAGGTGGATCGGGAAGTCTGAACCCTCCAAGTACCTCAGCCAGTAGGGAAAATGAGGATAAAAAGGAGGCGGCGCTTTAGAGACCGCATGGCAAATGCCGCATGGCGTCTCCCTTTGTTCATCAATAAAGTCACTTTTACAGGACTCCTCTGTCTCCTGCGGGCACACAAACCTCTGGCCACGGGAATTTTCCCGCACAGCCCCGGGCACAGGGCAGACACCTCTGTGCCACCCACAGCAACCGGGACGAGCCAGCGCTGCTCCGGCACCGGCTCCTGCCGAGGCCCCAGCGGGAAGGAGACCGCGGGCAGCCGCTCCCGCAGCGCCCTCAGCCCAGCGCCAACACGGGCCGGCACCGGCACAACCAACCCGCCAGAGCCCCCTGCCGCCCCCTCGGCCCGCAGCGAGCCCCGAGCCCCCGCACAACCAAACGCGGCTCCCACCGGCGCTGGGGCCGCCTCCGAGCTCCGCCGCCGCCTCCCCGGGCTCCGGCCGCTGCCGCCGCTGCCGGGCCCGCACAGACGCTGCCACAATGGCGCCTTTGCTGCTCTGCCCAATCAGCGCGCGACAACCACAAGTGACATTGCCACAATCAGCCAATGGCAGCGAGGGGCGGGCTCTGCACACGGCCCAGCCTCGGCCCGCGCTCTCAGGGCCCCCCGGGCTGTGGGAGGGCAAAGGCGGAGATGAGGAACAGCCCTGGAACGGGCCCGGGCCCGAGCCGCCATTGGCCTGGAAACACAAACAAAGTTCTCCGCAGCTCCCGGCACGCCTTTCCCAGCCCTGCGTGTTCGCTGCCTCCGGCTCAGCGCGCAGCCCTGGAGCCTCACTTCTCCTACCCCCTAATTAGGAGCGTCTGTGCTTGGCTTTAATTTCCCCCCAAAAGGGAAAACTGCCCCACAACCCCTGTGGATGAGTGGGAGAGGGGAGAGATTTCTGGCAGAAAACTCCAAAAACTCAGAGCAGGATGATGAGAAGTAAATGAAGACCCTTCAAACCAGCTTTCCACACACCTCCCTCTTTCCAACTGCACCTCCTACCCCGGCAGTGCAGGGTGGGAGAAACGACTCTGACTTTGTAAAATTTTAAAGGTTTATTAAATCTTAGCAAAAAAAATACACCAAAAGACTGAATAACGAGAAAGATCAGCGCTGGGAGCACAGGACTAAAGCAGCAGACCCGGGTCTGATTTGGGGGTTCAGGGGGGTCCCCGGGCCGCCCCCGCCCCCTCCGATCTCAGCCAACGGGTGCGAGCGGCGCGGCCCCGCTGCTGAGCACTGACCCCGCCCCGGGGGCCGCCGGGACCCCCCCGAAAAAACCCGCACCTGCACCCCCCCTTCAGTCCCTCCAACCTTCCCAGTCCTGGGGGAAAGGGAAGGACATGGGGCGGGACCACCCGGAGACCCCGGGGTGAGGAGCAGGAGAGGGGGGGAATTGGGCTCGCGGTGAGTGGGGGGTCCCGCGCGAGGATTTCGGGGGGGTTCGCTCGAGGAATTTTGGGGGTCCTCGTGCAACGGATCCTCGTGCATAGGGCTCCTCTCGTGCCACCGTCTCCTCGTGTCACCCAGACCAGTTTGGGGAGCTCTTTGTGTCACCCAGATGAATTGGGGGGCTCCTCGTGTCACCGAGGGCTCCGCGAGTGACACCGAGAGCCCTGTGTCACCAAGAGCCCCTCAAGTGCCCCCAACTCCCTGTGCCACCAGGAGCCCCTGGAGTGCCACCAGCTCCTCGTATCACCGAGAGCCCCTCGTGCCACCAGGACATCGGGGCAGAGAATTTGGGGAGAGTCTCTGTGCCACCCAGAGCCCCTGAGTGTCACCAGCCTCATGCCAGGGTCCCCAGTGTCACCGGGGTCTCTCTCTGTGTCACACACCAGGAACCGACCCCCCCTCCGAGCACCAGGACCCCCGAATTTAACCGTCCTCGTGCACCGGGACCCCCTCAGGACCCTCGAGTTTCCTCTCTCCCCTCCTCGTGCACCGGCATCACCGGACCGCCCCCCCCCTTTCCCGAGGAATCGCCGGAGACCCCCTCCATCAATCAGCGGGCACCGGCAACACCAGAGGACCTCCCCCATCAATCAGCACCGTCACCGTGCACCGGGACTCCCCCCACCATCAAGCAGTGACACCCCCTCATCGTGCACCGGGACCGCCGGACCTCCCCTCAAACATCGCCAGCCTCGGGCACCGAGATCACCGGAGACCCCTCCATGAGTCACCGGGACCCCCCCGTCATGCACCAGGACCACCGGAGACCTCCCCAGGAATCACCGGACACCCCCTCACGAATCACCGGGCACCGGGACGCCCCCTCGGGCACCGGGACTGGGCCCCCCCCCCCCCTCGTGTACCGACCACCCTCCGGTGCACTGGGCCCGGACCCCCCTTTGTGCCCCCCCAGCCCCTCGCCCTCGCATTGGGCCCCCCCGGGGCCGAGGCAGAGCCCTCCCTGAGGGACACCCCTCATCCCCGGCCTGCAGCCGCCCATGGAGCCGCTGACCACAACTCCCTGCCTGCGTCCATCCGGCCAATTCCTCTGGCCCCGCACAGCCCAGCCTGCAAAGCCAGGCCTGGCACTGTGGGGCTCGGGGGGGTCTGTCCTGGGCCACTGGGCCTCACAGGGCTCTGGGCACAGCAGCGGTGTCACACACTGAAATGTTATGGGGAATGGCTTAAACGCTGCCAGGAAGGAGATTTGCACATTATGGCTAAACTGAATAAAGAGGCTGAGACCACCCCAGCCCACTCCTCCTTCACCTGACTGCAGCTTTGGCCTGGGACTTGAGTGGCCTAACAGCACCTGAGGTACCATCAAGGTGACACCATTGATCAATTGCCTCTGGTCTAGGGACAAGGACACGAGACTGAGGCAGGAGAATGTATCCAAAGCAAGGCAAAGCCAGCAGCTGTCCTGAAAATCAGCTTGGGCCAGGCTGGGGCTGGGAGAGGCCGTAGCCCACAGGCTCATCTGCTGAGGCCACGTTTGCACACACTGCCCACAGCCAGCCAGGGAGGAGGAGAGTTCTGGGGCTGTGGGGGAACCTCTGCTCACAGGCACTGAACACCCATCCTCCCTCACACAAACTGGCTCCGCTGGAAAATCCCCACCCCGGGAAGGCCACATCCACGGCACATTGCCGTGAGGGGCAGCTGAGGAGGTGCCAGAATCCATCCAAGAGCCCCAAAGCGCTGCCCAGACTCACTGCTGAGGCCTTGCAGCAGAGCACTGCTCCTGATGCAAAGGGATGCAGCAGAGCCAGAGGCTGCTGCCAGAGCCTGTGTCAGACTTGTCCCTGCCAGGGGAGGAACCTGGGCCTTCCCACCTGCCCCCAGTGTGTATAGACACCCTGAACTCCGTGTTTGTGGGGGACCCTGAGCACCAAGAAGACAGAGATGTAGAGCATCCACAGGACGCCATTGGGATCCACAGAGTGGTGAGGTTTTCTACTTAATCTGTCTCTGTCAATCTCTTTCGCATCCCCCACCTCTATTCCATTTCTATTTTTCTCTCTTTGTCATTCTCTCTGCCTCTCATTTACTCTTCTTTAAACCCAGACTATTGACTTTGGCACATGCTCTCATTTGCGATAGAAACAGATTCTGCCCCCACTTGCCTTGATGGAATCAATGTGCACTGTGAGCCAGGGTTGACCAAGGCCTCATATTTTCGTGGTTCTGATGTGCCAGGCCAATGAATCCACACAGTCCAAAAAACCTGGATTTCCCCAGCCTCTACCTGGCTAGAGGCAGGGCCCCTCTAAGCCTGGTTATTCTTCTTTCCTGAGCTATGTCTTGGAGATTCCTTCAAGGGGATTGGACGTGTCATCATCATCATCATCATACCTGGCAGTTTGACTACCGGCAACTGGAGCTGCTTCCTTTTTGGTGAAGTTTGGTGAAGTTCCACCTTTTTTTGTGGAAATCCGTCTCTGCATCTCACTGTCCTGCAATTCAAGCACCAGTTTTACCAGAGCAACAGTAGATTTTCCATCCCACTTCTTCATGTTTTCTCCAGAATCACGCAGCAAAGACCACAGCTCAGCTCGTGAGAAGGGTCTTCTCTCCCCATCTGGGGAACGTTTACGTTTGGGGCCAGAACTTTTGATCTGTACAGCCAAGATTTGGAGAAATCCCTCTTTCATCTCCTCCCTGAGTTTCCTGTGGTTCTCCTCTATCTTATCTTCTCATTTCTGTAGAAGTGTTTCCACAGCTGAGATTCTGGCATGTGTTGGGCCATGCACAGCATCTGCATATGCTCGGAGCTTCTTCTCCATATCGAGCACGGTCTCCTCCCTTTCCTCCAGCTTCATTGTTGCTAAAGCAGAAGCGTATTCTTGTGGCCCAAGTCGTACAAGTTTTTGCCACATCACAGATGTACATGGTACCAAGTCCGGATTCCTAGTTGTTAGGTCATCTGAAAAAACAATCTCTGCCACTGCCATTTCTCTCAAACGTTGAACCCCTTGTTCTATGGTCTCCCACTGGGTTTGCTGCATATAGAGATCATCTGCACACAGATATCTTTATGCCACACTTCCCAGGACCCGTGCCCAGAGACTCTGAGGATTAGCCCCCCTCATCATTCCTTGGTCAATAACGGGATCATGTGACAGGGACCCCAAATTCCTGGCTTCAGTGCCATCCAGAATTGTGGCCTCGCCTGCAGCATCCCAGAGACGGACCAGCCAGCTAATTATAGATTCATCAGGTCATCAGGTGTGATCCTTTCTCAGGCCACGAAGGTCTTTCAGGGATAAGGACTCAATATTGGCTTCTGATCCTGTCTCAGTTGCTCTGACTTCTGATTTTGTACCAGGAGCTCACTTTGAGGATCCTTCCCCTGGATCATCATCACCCACTGGCCGATCAGTTTTGCTGCTGTGCTTCCTTCCCACAGCAACTGCCAGTGGCTTAGGCTCACTGTCTGGTTTAGCTACAGCCTGAGTGACTGGGGTATTGGCTGATTTATCTCCCTGCCCCCCTGCCTCTCTCTGCTGCCCTACGGTATCTAGCAGTGTGCAATAAGCATATGCTAGGGCCCAGCTTATTGCAATGATCTTTTCTCGTTAGAATCATCATGGACCTTCTATTCCAGATATTTCCCCACTTCATCTGGGTTCTGAATTTGTTCACGTGAAAATTCCCAGGCTGGGCGATCAGAAAATTTCTTCAGGATTCTGCCCATTCTCTCCCATTCCCCATCCCACTCAGAATTTTCCACGCCTGGGCCTACTCCTGGGTCAGGGGTCCCATCAGCTCCTCTGGACATCTCAGCCCTCATTCTAGAGAGGCTGCAGACTGTGCAGAGGAAGCTTACCAGATGAAATACCAGGACAGTGGTATCCTTGACATTCAGGGGAAACTGAACATTCTCAACAAATGTCTAAACATATTCAAGGGAGAAGGAAAGGCTAAAAAGCCTCATCCCGTGCTCCTCCTCTAACAAACTGGATGCAATTACTAATGAACTCCCAAAACATGCTATTGGAAATGGGATGCAGGGTAGGACGAAGAAACCATAAACCATAAATACTTGGAACAAACTCCAGTAGCTTTATAAACTTTCTATAAATCATAATCACTAAGCCCAGCACAACAGCTATTCTAATTCGTGCTCCTCTACTGAAAAAGTTGCATGTTAATGACAATACTGGAGCCATCTCCAGATAAGAAAATAAGCCTAGGGACCAGAAAGGTATTAAAACCTCAAAAAAGCCTGGGGACCCGAGACACATAAAGGCCTCCACCCCTCCAACCAAAATGCAATCAGAACAGGTTTTCTTTTCCACTTTCTTGCAACGCATTGGGTGCCAAAAAAGTATTTGTGCTCATTTAGGGCAAATTTGGTAGGAAACCTCTGAATGGGGTCCCTCTATGAAACAGATTCAAGCCGTCCCTCCCCCAGCCGGCTCAGGAAAAAAATATTCCCTCGGAGAGAAGTGGAAAGAGAAAATACTGTTTATTCAACAGGCAGTACACCTCCCAGCACAAAAATGAACAAAACCAAACAGCAAAACCCCTCGCTGTTCCCAAGAGATGACAGATTTAGAAGATTTCTTTCCCTGGGCTGCCCGGCTCACTCAGTCTGTTCTCAGTCCCTCCTGTGCTGGGAAATGCCATGGCCCAGGCCAGGCCTGGTGGGCCACAGGTGTGAGCTCCCGGTGCCCTTCTGGGTTTTCAGTCCAGAGCAGGTTCAAACAGTTCCAGGAAAAAGGAAAAAAACCCAAAACACACAGTCCAGGGAGATTCTCTGCCTCAGCTAGGCAGAAAAATTAACCAAAAGCAAAAAAAGAGAGCTCTCTCTGGCTGTCCACTGCAGACAACACAGTCTGTGAGCAGGAATGTGGGGGAGCCTGTGCAGTCTCTGATAACAAACTCTGCACTTCTTCTTTCCCACCCTTCACTCCTGGAACCAGTCTTAAAACTGCACAATTCAATATCCAACACCAAAAGAACAGACGATTTGTGGGTACAGGCATCATAGAGTCACCCCAAGACAGGGGTCCCCACTATGACGTTCTGGGGGTCCCCCTTGTCCTGAATGCCCTGGATCCTGCATATATTTGGAGTTCCCCCCTCTGCAGGGTGTCCCCCTGCTCCAGGCTTCCCGGGAATCCCAGGGATCCCCCCTCTTTGATCTCCCCACTTTGGGATTCTGGGGTTCCCCCTTCTCTGGGCTGCTGAGGGTCCCATGGGTGCCCCTCTCTGGGTGGCACTAAGGGATGCCGAGAGTTCTGGGCTCCCAGGGGTGCCTCCTCCCCTGACTCCCTGCTCCGGCCTGCCAGGGCTCACAGGGGTCCCCCTCTCTGGGGTCCCCACTTTGGTGTCCTAGGGGTTCCCCGTCTCCAGGCTCATCCCTTCTCCGGGCTGCCCCTTCTCCAGGCTCCCCTCACTCCCGGCTCTCGGGGTCCCCCCTCTCCAGGCCCCCATTTCAGGCTCCGGCACTCCCGGGGCTCTCCCCTTTTCGCTTTCCCCCCCTCAAGGCTGCTCCCCTCGCCCTGCCAGTCCCGGGCGATCGCCACGGGGCTCCGGGGACCTCCATCCCCCACCCACCGCCGGGGCTCTGTCTGCAGCCGCCACCCAGACATCCCCAAAAAAACCACCCGGGGACCCAAAAGGGGATTTCAGGACAGCTTTGGAGCCCTGCAAGATACAAACATCGCTCCGCCTGCCTCCTCCCGAAATACACAAACAGGGAGACCCAAAGATACTTCGGGTGAGCTCCAAATATCCCTCTCCTGTTCAAAAAAACCCCTGCCAGGACCGCCCAAGATATTCGGGGCGAGGTCCCCCTCCCCGGTCACCTACACAATACGGGGGGGCCGATACTGCGGGCGCGAAGGGGCTGCACATCCAGAGAGCGATGGACGCACGGGCTGCCGCCTCTCGCTGCTCCTCCTCCTCTTCTTGCTCCTCCTCTACCCCTCCTCTTCCTCCTGATCCTCCCTCTCCTGCTCCTTCTCCTCCATCTCTCGGCTGCCGGCCTGGAGCTCTCTCGGGTGAGCGGGGCGGGAAAGGGACTGGTGGGAAAGGGGTGGGAGAGGGGGTATAAAGGGAGATGGGACAGGGGGAAGAGGGTTCCCAGGGAGAGTGTCCACGTTAAGCCCAGGACCCCCAATCCCCTCCGTGTCCTGCCAGCCCCTCCCGGCGCTGTGGGGTCCGGGCCGTGCCCCAGTGCCGGCTCAGGGGGTGCTCCAGGCTGACGTGCTCCACCTGGAGCTGGAGCTGGCCCCGTGCCGGGGGGTTTCCAGCAGCACCAGGAGCTGGTAGAAATCCAGTCCCCACTGGGGACCAGGTCGGTGGCCACCACGTGTCCCGAGAGCTCCTGCTGGCCCTGGAAGCAGCTCAGCTGGATGTGGGCAGGGTAGAAATCCATCAGGGAGCAGAGCAGGCAGGCGGGGCCGGGCTGGGAGCTCGAGGGAAGCAGCGAGATGGACACACTGGGATGGGCAGGGGGCCCCTCCAGTGCGGATCTGCCCCCCCATTCAATCCGCAGATAATCGCTCCAGGGATCGAGTGCTAAGGGACAGGGAACCACCTTTCTTCCATCCCAACTCCACCTTTCCCTCCCCCTCTCTCCCTTTCTCATCATTCCCCAAATCTACTGACCCCTCGCGACTCAATGTGGGTTTCCCAGCCCCCTCCCCCAATCTTTGGGCGTCCCAGCTCCCTCTTTTCCCCCATTCTTTGGCCCATTCCCAATCATCACTCCAACATCAAACCCCCTAACCCGTGCTTGCTTTTGGGGGTTCCAGGCCTCTCCTGCTCAATCTCGGGTTGCCAACCCCCTCTTTCACTCCTTTTGGACAGCTCCTGGCAGCTTTTTCCTGGGAGGAATCCCTGATTTTCAGTATTTTTGGGGTGTAGTTTCAAAGAGGACAGCTCCAGGTCGCTCCTGCTACCTCTGGGGATCCAACCCCCTTTTCCCCAATTCAAGCACCTCTCGAAAGCCCATCAGGGGACTCACATATTCTCTCCCTCCTCTCTCTCCTCCCCCCTCCCGCTGCTTTTCTTTTTTATTCTCTTTTTAAAACAATATTCTATTAAATTATACAGGGCTTTTGGTTTTGCCAAATGCAGCCTAAAGGTGAACAGTGAACATTACAAATTCCATACCAAAATTTTGCCATCACTAACAGCCACTCATAAACATACACAAAAAATCCCCAAAGGAATAAAGATTATTTCTGCTTATTTCCCTAACACTGAAATGTGGTTCTCACACCCTTGGCCCAATCTTAACTGAAAATATAAAAGTAGGATTATTAAGAAAAAACATTCTAATGGTGTAATCTTGTCACCAAAACTGAGGGAGGACCCAAAACTCTTCAACACCATTTCTACTGTTAGAGAATCAAGGCATTACTTGATTCTGGCCAGGATGTGCAACAGAAATAATTTCAGCCATACATAGCCCGGGTGTGCAGAGAAAATCATTCCATGATATGTGAGTTTTACAGGATTTTCCCTTAACTTTTTACAGTCCAAAACCTATAGAAATCCATTGGTTTTATGTTCATTGCTTCCTAGTTGTGCACTTCTAAGTATTTAATTTCCTATCGGGCCTGGATTTCTTCCCCTCTATATTAATTAGGTCCGCACTCCTGGATTTCCTTCTCAGCCTTTTGCAGACCAGGCATCTCCAACTATGCCAGGGGCAGTGTCTGGGGTGGGTGTTCCTTGATGTTTGCTGATGGGCCTTAATGGTCGTTATCTTTGTGAGTATCTTTTGGGCTATTCCCAGTCTGTTGAGATGTTAAACTCATCTCTGTTTAGTAGTGGAAAATTCCTTAGAAATCTCTTTCAAATTCGTTTCCCCAATGCAAAGGCACATGAAGCCTGAGTATAGAAATAGATTTTTAAAATTACACTCGGTATATTTTCCGACCATGGAATCCCGGGCAGCCCAGTGTGTGAGTGTAACTGGGGGGCAGAGTGGAATTGTGCCGTTGTCTTCCCCAGCAGCTGTGGCAGTGCAGGCACAGAAAGCAGCGAAGCTCCAGCAGTGGCAGCAAGGATTGGCCCCAGTGTGTGGAGATGCCAAAGGAGGGTGCCCAGGCAGAGGATTTCAGCAGAGGATCTGTGGGCAGGCCCAGGGGCTTGGCCCGATGTGGAGCCCTGGCTGCTGCTGCGTTGCCTTCAGTGCAGGGTCAGTGGTGCCCTCCCATGCTGCTCCTGCAGCCGGGAAGTCCAAATTCCTTTGGCATGGCCCTATGTAACATCCACATCCCATTCCAATTTCTTTTCTGACTCGGGTAGAGCCATGGCTGTGGCGTCAATCACTTTGTTTTTTCATTTCGTCAAGTTTTGTTCTTTTTCTTATGTCCATACCATAATACTAGGGCTGTCTGTGGTTAAAAAGTCGTACAATATTCGGGCTGGAACAGAGAATCCTCAATGCAGGTTCTGCAAATCCCTGTTAATCCTCAGAATTGTCCCAGCTGCTTTTTAGTGCTGGGTAATATTGCTTCTGAGATTCCCTGGTCCCTCCCTGGGTTAATACACCACAAACCTTGAGTCAAAATATGTCTGAAATATTTTACTTTTTTCTCCACCATTTGCGCTGTTTTTTCAAATAATCAAAAATATTTTTTAGCCTGAGCATTCAGCCATTTCACAGAGGCTTCTTCTGCCGCTTCTTGTCCTCCTGATTGCAGCAAGTCATCCCCATCCTGCATTAACCCAATCCCTGGGGTGGGGTAAATTCTTGTGATATTTTCTGCAAGGCTTGCCCCAATAAGGCTGGTGCTTCCGTGCATCCCTGCAGAAGGACCGTCCATGTCTTTTCCATTTTCCCTTCAACCTCTTGTTCCCACTCCAAGGCAAAATCCAGTTTACCATCCTGTGTGAGTGGGCATCCCCAGAAAGCATCTTTGCCATCAAGGACTGAATGGTGTCAGTGTGAGGAGGGCACCTGGTTGAAGATGGTGTAAGGATGTGAGAGCCCCTGGGTGCTGGGGCCCCCTTGGGCCCTGGGGTTCATCCCTCAGGGGCTGTAGAAACTCTGCCATGGCCTCTGCCTTCCCCTTGGCCTTTTCCTCATCCCTTCTTGCATTCCCCTGCTGTGCCTTTGTGACCAAGTGCTCCAGGGGCTTCTTCTGCCCCTCCTGCAGCCCCCTCAGTGCCTGGGGGTGCTCATCCTCTGACAGCTGCTGAGCTTTCTGCTAAATCATTCCTTTCTGCAGTGACCCAAGGAAAATGCTTAAAAGCTGATCTCGATCCTTGCACGTCCAATCCCCATTTCCCAGCTGTTCCTTTGTGCTGCTGCTCCTTGTGCTGTGGCTGCCGTGGCCAGCCCGTATCCCAGAGCCGGTGCCTGTCCTGCCGCAGTGTCCAAACGCGGCCCCCCCGGCGGGCAGGGCCGGCCGCTCCACGGGGCCGGGCAGCGGCCGGGGCGTCCCGCAGCCTCCTGGGGGCCGGGGGCCACTGCCGGGCCTGCAATTGCCGGGGGGTGCTGGGCTCAGGCAGCGCCCGGCGCTGAGCCCCGGCTGCCCCACAGCCCCGGCCCGGCCCCGCAGCTCCCCACAGGCCCCCAGCCCGTGCTCCCGGTGCCGCCCCTCTGCGCCCGCTCCTGCCGCTGCCCAGCACAGAGAAACCCCCTGCAATCCTGACCTCCTTGTGTGCCTGTCCTGGCAACCGGGGATACAAAGGATCTGCAGCAGCTAGCAACTTGTGAGGATAAGAGCCTGCTGAAAAACATCCCCATCCTCAGTATTTTTCTCTTTCTCCTCTTTTCCATTATCCATTTTCTTACCGCATAGATTTTTCCTGCTGCTTCTTTCCTGAACCATTTTCCTGCACACTCCCCTTCACCCAATCCCTTCCCAGCACACCAACACCATCCATTCCCTGTTGTCTAAATCTCTTCTCAACTTTCCTTAATGCCCCCCTGGGTGTCCATATCCTTGATTACCTCTGGGAGAATGTGCAAACTCCCTCCAGATGCTCCCAAGGGACCCTTCAGAGACATTTTGGGATCATCATCCCTTTGGCCAGGAGCCCTTCCTGGCTTTCCCTTTCTACCCTGCATGGGTGCCCTGCCATGTTTAGTCCCCGAAGATGCCACTGTAGTCCCTGCTGAGATTTTCAGTGCTCTCTGGCTGCCGACTCTTCCCAGCCCCCCTGATCTGTCACTCGTCTGTCTCCTGGCCCCAGCGCCCCCCGGCAGGGGAATTTGGGGAGGTGGGAGGGGGGGAGCGCCAAGGCCGGGCCCCCCCGCGCTGTGGTGGCG
The DNA here is from genome assembly GCF_052056855.1 of Sturnus vulgaris. Lineage (NCBI taxonomy): Eukaryota > Metazoa > Chordata > Aves > Passeriformes > Sturnidae > Sturnus > Sturnus vulgaris. Next base: position 10,534,084 of record NW_028276170.1, read on the forward strand.
GCAGCGGCTGCAGTGGGGAGCGAGTGCGGGCGGGAGCGGCCGAGAGCCCAGCGCTGCCCCAGCCCGAGCTGCCCCAGCTCCATGGCTGCCCCTGCGCTGGGATGCTGTGGGTTTGGGGGGAAGAGGGAGCCGGCAGTGGGTGCTGGGCCTGGGGGCAGCAGGAGAAGGGAAGGAGAAGTAGGCTTGAAGAACCAAGTGGTCAAATGATGCACGTGGGAGGAGAAGGTGGGATTGTGCAGCAAGTAGAGGAATAGTATGTGGAAGAGGAATGTGAGGAAGAGCAGGGACACAGGAGGAGGAGTAGAAACGGGAAGCACCACAAGATTCCAAACCACCATATATCTACAGCGTCCCTCCAGTCCCAGGGCGTTGGTCCCCCCCCCAACATTCAGCAGGTGACCGGAGAGGAGGATCCACGATTTTCAGAGTGGTGAATTTTGGTGTTTCTGAGCTTTTTTGGGCTAAAAGTTGGTTCTTTGTTTTTTTGCTTGGCCTGAATCCTTATATTTTTCAGGGGGTTTTGGCTGAGTCTTGATGTTTGGAGAGTTTTTGATCTTTGTCTTGATGTTTGTAGGATTTTGTGCTGAATCTTGATGTTTTGGAGGTTCTTACAGACACAAGATGCACAGTGACTTTGTGAGTTGCACTTGGGCAAGGAGGAACTCCCAGTCCAAGGTGCTCTCTTCTCTTATTCTTTCCCCAAACTAGGATTTTTCATTCCCATTGCGTGGGTAGATGGAGGAGGAAAAGCCCCGGAGATCCCTCACAAGGAGGGGCTGCAAACCCAGCCCAGGGAGCTGCGAGGAGGAAAGACCCTCCCTGAGCCGGGAAGGCGGCCGGAGATCCAGGCAGAGCTCAGAGCTGGTGGAGAAGTCTCCTGGAGGGGAGAAGCCCCACAAGTGCTTGGAATGTGGGAAGGGTTTCAGGCGGAGCTCCAACCTGATCCAGCACCAGAGGACCCATACTGGGGAGAAGCCCTATGAGTGTGGGGAATGTGGGAAAAGTTTCAGGGACAGCAACTACCTAATGCAGCACCAAGTGATCCACACAGGGGAACGGCCCTACACCTGCTTGGAATGTGGGAAGAGCTTTCAGTGGAGCTGCAACCTGAGAAGCCACCAGCGAATCCACACCGGGGAGAGGCCCTACGAGTGTCCCAAGTGTGGGAAGAGGTTTCAGACCAGCTCGGATTGCCTCAAACATGAGCGGATTCACACAGAGGAGAGGCCCTTCCGCTGCCCCGACTGTGGGAAGGGCTTCAAACGCAACTCTCATCTCACTGCCCACCGGCGCATCCACACTGGGGAGAGGCCCTACGAGTGTCCTGAGTGTGGGAAGAGCTTCTCCAAGAGCTCAACCTTGACCCGACACCAACGGAGGCACCACTAATGGAAGCCCTGTGGGTGCCCCGAGTGTGGGAAGAGCTTCGTGCTCTGCTCCAGCTCCATCTCCCATGGGAGGATCGGTGTTGGATGATCCCCAGTGACGCCCGTTGGGCAGAGCCCTGGTGATCCCTGTTGGGAAGACACCTGGCTGGGGGGACTCTACATCTTCCTGGCTCCCTGTGGGCACCTGGATGAATGTAGGGGCAGGAAGGTCCATCAGGATCCAAACTGACATTGGGAATTCCTTGGGGAGAGCACATCTGTTGACTTTCAACCCCAGAAAATCTTCTTTATTCAATCCTATCTTCTGGTGGCATCCAGGAATACTGAATGGTCTTGGAGGTCCTTTCCAACATCAGTGATCTCAGAATTTTGATTTCCTATTACCCAGGGGTGTCTTCTGCAGCTAAATGGTGATTGACTGGGGCAAAGACCAAGATTTTGGAGACATTGAGGTGCAAACTCCTCCAGAAAAGGTTCTTCCCTCCCACCCAAGCACGTGGATCCTCAGCCAGCAGGGACACAGAAATCATTTTCTTTTGGCCTTGATTTGCTTTTCATTTCTCTTCATCCCTTTAAGACATCCAGCCTTAGGGTAAATATAAAGACACTGAACTGAGACATGGGTGGGGACATGGGGGGACAGTGACCTGGGGGGACACAGACATGGAGAGTGATATGGGGATGGGGACACATGGATGGTGACGCGGCCATTCGTGGGGACGTGGGGGGACACAGGTATGGATGGAGATGTGGGGTACAGTGACAGGGATGGAAACATGGTGGGGACACAGCCATGGGTGAGGACATGGTGGGACATGGCCAGTGACATGTGGGGACACGGCCACGGCCGGTGCCATGGGGGGAACTTGCAGGGGCTGTGGGGGATGCTGGCTTGGAGGGAGTTGAGGGTTCCTGGCAGGGACTTGGGGCTCGCTGAGGCCTTTGGGGACCCCAGGCCGAGCGGCTCCGGCTGCGCTGGGAGACCCTGGCGGAGGTTCTGGGGCAGCTGCTCAAGGACCCCCTGCCCTGGAGCCCCAGCCGGGCATTGGGCTCCTGGAAGGGAATGAACGTCCTTGTCCCCAGCAGGGAAATCCCAGCACCCCCAGGTTGTCAGGGGCAGGTGAGAGGCCACAACCGGGAGGGGAAAGCCAGACAGAACTGTCCCCTTCCAGAACTGCGCACCAAAAATCCCAAAACTGGGATTCCACTAGAAAGAATCTTTGAGGAGCTGCCCGTATTGAGGAAAAGAGGGATAGGACCCCGAGAGTGAGCAGCAGGGACCTGGAAACCTCTTTCAAAAAGAAGCATGAGGTCAGGGGTGGTTGACTGGGGGACAGTAGAAAAGGGCTGGAAGAGCATGGGAAAAGAGGGGGCTGGTACCCCTAAAGAATTGGCCCTGGGACTGCCAAATTGCATTGAGAGAGGTCCAACTCCTCCTCCTTTCTAGTCCTGCCTCCTCTCCAGTCCTTCTCCCAGTCCTTCCTCAGCCCTCCTCTGTCTCCATCCCTTTTCCTGCTCACCCTGGGCCCAGCGCCCACCCTTCACCCCCCTGTTTTCCCAACACCATCACATCCTGTGGTAGGAGCTGGGATGGAGCCAGGGCAGGTCGGGATGGGGCAGCGCTGGGCTCTTGGGCCAGCCTGGGCACCCCCCATGCACCCCCTCCCCTAATTCCCCTGTTTGTTTATTGGGGTCCTGGCACCTTTGGGGTTGGGGCGGTGCCGTGTTGGGGTTCAGGGTCTACCCAAGGCCCCCTAGAGCAGGGTGAGAAGGGGGGACACGACCATTCCTGGGGGTCCCCATTCCTGATCCATGCTGGGGCCAGTTCTGCGACCCCCCCCCCCCAAATCATGGCTCCCCCTGCGGGGTCCCTCCAAGTCCTCCCCACTGGCCCCCAATAAACAGGACCAGTCGAACTGGGAAGCTTTATTGGGAATACTGGGAGCAGCTGTTCGGGGGCAGAGTGACACCGGGCTGGGGGTCCCCGGGGGGAGCACACACGTTCACCCGAGTCCCGCTGGCCCCAGACAGGTGAGCTCCCAGCAGCACCAGTAGCACCAGTAGGGCCCCAGCTCCCCCGACACGCCCCATGCCCAGCGCCGGGCGGTGCCGCCAGCCCCAAAGCAGCCGCGCTGTGCCCTGGGGGGGTCCCCGCGGCCCCGCCCCACGCGGCACTGGGAGCACCAGTCCGGACCAGTTGGAAGCGTGGGCGGGCGGCACCAGAACCCACGGAAGTGAGTCCACCACAAGGCGTTTAGAACCCCCCAAATTGGCGGAAAGCATCAGGATTCTCCCAAAAAAGGGGTCATATCTGCCCCTAAACTAACCGGGAAATCCCCCAAAGCGTTTATAACCCCCTAAAACTGGTGGAAAGCAGCAGGATCGACTTCTGTGCTAGTTTCACCTGGGGAGAAGAAACTCAAGAGAGAAATTATATCAGAACTCCCTCTGGGAGTTGATGGGACCAATTGGAGGCTGGTTTGGTTATTGACAGCCTGAACAATCAATTGCAGAAAGTTAGTTCGCTCGGTGAGCACACATTTTGAAGGCGGTAACCCGGGAAAAAACTCATTTATTTCCGGTGGCTGAGCAGGTAACAACGGCCCAGCCCGGGCTCCCTCCCATGTGGGGGCAGCTCGGGAGGCCGCTGGGCCCCGTTTGCAAACCAGGGAACCCGATGGCCGGGGGGAGGAAAGGCTCATTGATGAGACCTTAGCCCGGCTTCCTCCCCTACGAGCCCGCGGCTCTGGGGGGGCCCGGCTCCTGCTGCTGGCTCGGAGCAGCTTTGGAGGGGCCGAGCCCGCCCAGCCCCCGCACGGCCTGGGGGAGGCAGCCGGGCCCTGTCTGGAAGCAGGGGTGGCCATGGGCAGTGCGGGGCTGCAGCAAGCTCCAGAAAAGCTGATTAACATCTCAGCCGCCCCCGCACCCAGCGCCGTGACTTCTGTGTGAAACTTTAACTCTTTAGTGCTCAGGTAAGATTTTGCAGACCTTCGGCTTTCCTTTGAATATGAGAGGGGAAAAAGGAGATGCTCCAAAGTCAGTGAAGCAAGAGCTAAGTTTCTTTAGATGGAAGGAGAATGAGGAGATGCTGTGAAGATGGCTGAAAATCCTTTTGTATGATTGTAGGGATGAACTGATGTACTGAATATTCCTATAAACCATGGAGAAAGACACGGGGAGGTTGGAGATGTTCCATTTGATAGATTGTTAATCAAAATGCATCTGTGTTGAGAATCCTTCACCCCGAGGAGAAAAGGGGATCTCTTTTTCTGGAGATGGAGCATGAGCAGAGAGAAAGAGAGATGAAGAAAATGTTTGGTTTGGAACAGTTAATTCTTTAAAGTAAATACCCCATGAGTATGGCCCATAAGCACAGCTTTGGGAAAGCTGTGAAAATGGGAGGAACTTCACGACTTTGCAAGTTTTTTCCCGGGCAGATGCAAATCGTGAGAGTGAAGCCACGAGAGGACTGTTTTTTTCCCTTCTTGTGGTGAAGTCCCTATGGCCTGGCAAGAGGAAACCTCTCTCTCCAAAGTGAACTGAAAAGGACTATTTAAGTTGGGAACTGACTAAAGTAGCTTTTGTATGTTTGTTTTGTTGTTATGAAGGTTGGGAGAGGGAAGGAATGAGTGCTCTAGAGATCTTATTCTGAATTTGCTTTTCTTTCTCTTTCTTTGTGTAGTTAATAAAGTTTTTTACACCCTTTTTAAGTTTCAGTCCTGCCTTGCTCTTTTGCTCCTGGTTCTGTCTCACAACAGAAAAATGAGTATATTTAAATTGCAAGTCAAAACTATAACAACGGAGGAGAGTGTCAGCAGCTGCAGCTAAGGGCTCGTGTCCCATCAGAGTCTCTAACGATGGCACCAACGCTGCTGCCTTGGGACAGCCGACTCTGGAAGGCGAGTGTGCCCTCGAGCAGAGCCGCTGAGGTCAGTCAGGGGGACAGGCTGCAGCTGAAGCTGCCAAGCGTTGCTGTGATTCTGGCAAGTCAAGAGAAAACCTTGGTGACCACTTTCCCTTACACCCTTTGCCAAGCCACGAAAAATTGTGCACATAGCATCCCCTCTTTTGGCATCCTGTCTGGTGTGCATGTCTTCCTGAGGAGGTACAAGCCTTCTGGGTGCTGCTGTTCCTGTGCACACTCTGGTGATTTTTCTCTGGTGTCCAGAGCCACGCTGACAGCAGCAGCTCCACAGGCCAGCTCCAGGAGACATCGTTCTTGCCATGGTGGCAGCAGCTCTGTGGGTCCCGAGCTCAGTGTCAGGGGAGTCTTGGCCACACAGCACTGTGGCCTGGACAGCTCTGGGGACCCGGGCTGATCGCCAGCGCTGCCACTTCCCACTGCTCCTCGCCTGCAGCAGCCAGTGGCCGTGCTCCAGCAGGGCCTCCTTGTCCCTCCTTGTCCCTCCTTGTCCCTGGCCAAAGCAGCTTGGGCACCTCGGGGCTGTCCCCACCGTCCTGCTGAGGCCAGGCCTCGAGGGCTTCTGCCACGGGCACCAGAGACGCGTCGGGGAAGCGCCAGAGCAGCCGGCTGGCAGGAAGAAGGTGGCTGTCTGGGGGCTGCTTATGGCCTCTGCCACCCAGTTCCTCAGGGCTTCCCACCAACCCATCCACACAAGTCCTCCTGGCCCATCACAGCCTCCCGCCACCCAGCGCCACACGCATCCCCCTCACGCCTTCCCACTGCCTTCTCCGGGCAGGCCTTGGCAGCACCGCAGCCCTTCATGGCCTCCCACTGTCCCGTGCCCTCCACGCCTCCCCCAGGCCTGCCTGGCTGCTGAAGGAGCTCCAGAGGAGCCGCATCAAGAGGCACCTCAGAGCCCTCAGCAATCCAGCCAGCAACACACGGGCAGACCACAGATGGCGCTTCCAGGCTGGCAGAGGGGTGCTGGCCATCTCCAGGGACCGGTCTCTCAGGGATCCCCGCCGCAGCTCCGGCCTCTGCCCGCCCGCTCTGTCAGAAGCCTTAAGGCTTCCACAGAACCACCAAAGGCCAAGGGCCTTTTGGCCACTTTCCCTTCCACTCCGCATGCTTGGCCAACTTGGCGAGCACAAGCACCCTTTTTGCCCTCTTCCCCATTGGCCTGAAGACTCTGGGACCAAAAGAAAGCTCCTGGACCTCTGTGTATGACAACAGCAATTTACTAATCCTACGGTGGGGTGAAACAAAGTGCTTGCAGAGCAGAGGTGTTCCCTGCAGACTCAGGTGGCCCCAGCAGACGCAGCCTCCCAGATCAGTTCTCCACAGTGCTCACACAGGACAACCAGCCCCTGCGACACAGGGAAGGCCGTGACTTCCAGAGCCGGCGGAATCCATCTCGCATCTGCTGGAGTCGCGAGGAGGGAAGGCTCTGTACAACTCTGTTGATGTACAGAGTCTGAAGAGCCAGGCATGAGATGGCAGGGCTGGTGTCATCTGTCATGTCCTGAAGGGCTGGAAGAGAGAGGAACAGAGCCACAGTCAGAGCCTGCATCTGCAGGGACCTGGGGAGACCCTCCTGCCCCATCCCTCCCACACGGCAGCTCTTGCCATGGCCTGAAGGAAGCAGGAGACAGCAAGGATCAGCTGGAAGGCGCTGGCCACGAATGTCCCTCCCGCAGGCCCCTGGAAGGTCTCTGTGCTCTGCCCACGCCGCCCCTCGTGCGCGCAGGGAGCAGAGCCCTCCCAGCCGGGGCAGGGAACGCAGCTGCCAGCGCCAGCCCCCGCTGACAGCCCGCTGGCCTCACTCACCCCTGCACATGAGCTGCAACTCTCGCTGCTGCTCTCTCAGGAACCGCCCGGCCATCCCTGCCAACACAGAGCCTGTCACGGCCCCAGCCGCACAGCTGCCCCGCAGCGGCGCTGCCAGCCCTGCGGCCACAGCAGCGCCTTCCCCTGCAGGGCTCAGGCCCGGCCCTCGCCGCATCCTGACGCCCAAGGACACGGCTGCGAGAGGGCGGCAGCGGCGCCGAGGGCAGGCGGGGCTCCAGAGCCCCGGCCCGGATGGCGCTGCCGGGGCAGCAGGCGGGGCTGGGGCCGAGCTGCGGCGGGGCGGGGAGGGAGCCGGGCTTGTGGCTCACCAAGAAACCTGAGGGCCGCCTCTCGCAGGGGCTCCTGTGGGCTCCGCAGGTACGGCAGCGCCTGGCGCAGCAGCTCGGCCGCTCGGCTCCTGTCCTGTGCCAGCTGGAGAGAGCGGCAGGGCACGGAGGGAAGGGTTGGCGCGGGCTCTGTCCCTTGGCCCCGGCCTGCCCTGCCCGCACAGCCCTGAGCGGGGCAGAGGGCCCGGCAAGGCGCGGGCTTGATGGAGCTCGGGGCTCCATCAGCTCCGGCCCTGGGGCCAGAGGAGCCTGGAGAAGAGCCCGCGTGGGCAGCCCAGGGAAGGGGGAGCAGCGTTCTTACCAAGCACTCGCCAAACCTCCACATCTGATCCGCCATCAGCAGGTGCTCAAGATCTCTCCTCTTCAGGAAGCTTAGTGCTGAAAGCAGCGTTTCACAAGAGGCCTGCAGAGCAGCGGAGACCCAGAGATGGCACCGCAGACCAGGGCACAGGACCTGCCTCCCTGTGCCAAGGCCAGGAGGAGGCTGGAGCCCATGAGGTGCCCGGATGCAGGGAGACAGCTGAGCCCCCTGCCAGGAGGACAGCAGCGCCCAGGAGTCCTCACCTCTGCCACACGCATGTTCTCATCGTGGCAGTTGAAGAAGAGTGGCAGCAGGCTCTTGCTCACAAGCATCTTGAGGGGCTTTTTACCCTTGGCCGCTACCAACCTCATCACCTCTTGGAAGAGGCGAATGGAGAGCAGCTGCACATGGCGGTTGTCCTGTTGGAAAGGAAGCAAAAGCCCTCCACATCAGCTGCTCCAGACCCCTCTGTGCACAGGCCCAAAAATCCACGGGGCACCACACTTGGGGGCAGCACCCAGTGGCCGTGGCTGGGGGCACAGAGCCTTACGTTGTCCAGCAGTGGCCAGAGCGCGCCAGCCAGCCGCAGGGCGATGGGGCTGGGTATTGCGAGGTGTCTGTGCGAGAGCAGAAAGCTGAGCACCGCGACGGTCATCTCAACGATGTCTTCATCTGCATCCCACAACAGGTCCACAAGGCTTTCTGTCAGGCTGTACATTCTAATGCTCTGCTTGGAAGACAAGGCAGGGCAAGCCCACGCTGCTGCTGCTGCTGCCATGGAGCCCAGGGGCCGAAGGCCTGTCCTGAAGCACTCGGGCAGCTGAAGAGCAACGCAGGAGAGCTGGGAGCAGCTGCCACAGCTCCCAAAGCCCAGCCAAGCCCAAGGGCCTGCTTTCCCCAGCCCCACGCTGCCAGCACAGCTTCAGCCGCTGCTGTCTTCTCACCATCGAGGGGTCCTTGCTGAGCTGCAGGAGGCCTCTGAGCACCAGGCGACGCATCTCCCTGGACGTGCTCTGCAGGCGCCTTGCCATGATCTCCAGGAGGCTGTCACCCCATTCTTTGATGTCCAGGAGGTCCAGGACCTGAAAGGCACAAAGCAGTGACCCGGGTGCCCAGCTGGCAGGAGCTCAGAACTGCACAGGGCTGAGCCAAGGCAGCAGCACAGGGCACGGGCACCGTCCCAGGCAGCTGCGGCTGTGAGAGGGCAGAGAGGTGGGAGGCAGCTCAGCTGTGCTGCCCATGGGGCTCACCTCCACAAGGAACGCCATGGCAGGCAGCTGCCAGTCTGAAATGTCTTGGCTGAGGAGCTCCAAGAGGCAGGAGATGAAGCTGCAACACCAGATCATGGAGACATAGCGCATCTCCCTGGTGGGGGGAAAAGGCATCATTGCCCCTGAGCCGAGAGGGCAAAGCTCTCCCAGGAGTGACCCACAGAGCTCTGGTCTTTTCCCAAGCACCCCGTGGGCGCTTTGGGAGGCGGCTGTTCCCGGGCACCTTCCTCTGCCAGCCTTTTCCAGTCTGCTCGTCCGTCTCTTTGTGACAAAGCCCTCTCACCCCTGCCCATGGGAACTGTGTGGGGCACCCTGGGCACAAGTGCCGGGGGCAGCAGGGAGAAGGGGGTCTCACCTGGCCAGGAGTCCCACTGCATAGTGGTGGGTGTCAGTACAGAGCAGCGTGTCCCAGCCAGCCTTGCCTTCCATGGCTACCACAACACGCTCACACTGCACTCGGCAGAGCAGGACCTTCAGGGTCTGCACTGCAAACCTGTGTGCAGAGCAAAGCCCAGGTCATGCTGGCAGCCCTGGCTCCTGCCTTGGAAGGGATGGGGACACTGGGAGGACTGGGATGGAGCACCTTTGGGGGTTGGTGGCAAGGCCCAGTTGCTCCTGGCACCCCTTCCAGAAGGTATCAACCTCCTCTGGCGTATCCAGTGCGCTGATGTAAACTTGGAAGAGCAGACACAGAAAGAGACGGGGAAAATACTCCAACACTATAGGTGGGCACCAGGTCAGGTTGAAGACCCTCCACAGTGTCACGGTTGCCTGCAAAAAATGAACCACCCAGAGACAACACTCAGTGCCAAGACATCCGTGTGGCAGGGCCCGAGCATGCCAGGGAGAGGCCGGGGGAGACACCATGTGGGGGCACCCAGCCTGGTGCCCCTGAACCTTGCCCCTAAGGCAGGTTTCAGCCCAGTGCCTGAGGCAGAGAGATGCAGCTGGGGGGAGGACAGAGAGCTAGCTGCTGGAGAGGTGGCCTAGGGGCAAGCCAAGGTCAGTTGCAGGAACTCACAGCCAGGGCAAAGACTCCTGTGCTGTCGCCATCGGAGGTGTACACACTGTCCACTGGCCAGGCGTTCAGCACATTGAGGAGTATCTGCAGCGCCGGCTCCGCAGTCCCAGTGGAGGACATGATCACTCCCCACATGGCCGTAGCAGCTCTGTGGGGTCAGAGCTCTGTGTCAGGGGGGTCTGGGCCACAGCACTGTGGCCTGGGCTGCTGCAGGGGCCCGCGCTGGCCGTCAGCCCTGCCTCTGCCCACCGGCCCTCGCTGGCAGCACCCAGCCAGCCCACGGGGGTGCAGGCATCTTGAGGGGCAGGGAGGGAGCGTGGCAGCACGCTCAGGGGCTGACATGGCAGCACTGGCAAACGGAGGCTCCTGGGACTGTCCCCCTGTCTGGCAGTCACCAGGGACAGGCTCTACAGGGTAACGGGCCGGGGAACCCTAAACCCTCAAGGCAGGTGGGGCTGCCGTACCTGTCACCTGATGGGGCCCAGCGCAGGAGAGTCATCAGCACATCGCAGGGGTATTCCCTGGTCAGCTCCAGAAGGGGCCTGTCCAGCCTGTGCCCAGCAGACTCGTTGGCCGTGAGCCACTTGTGGATGTACCTCACCATGGCTGGCACCTGCAGAAGGCCCGGGGAGACTTGGACACCTGCCCGAGCAGCAGGTTCCCCAGCTTCCCCTGAGAAGTGCTGCCCTTCCCACCCTATTGGGCTGGGCCTCAAAGACTGAAGAAACCCAGCAGAGCTGGTTTGAGGCGCCACACAATTCCTGGCCACAGGCTGCTTACTTGCTTTGGATTGGAGACACCCTTCTCCACAAGCAAATCCAGCATGGCAGCCCCGGTCTCAGCAGTGAAGAGATGAAAGTTTGCCAAGAGCCCAGTGCCCACACCGGTGGTCTCTTCCCGCCAAATGCACATGATGAATTCATAGATCATCTGCAGGAGAAGGGCAGGAAGAGAGGGAGAATCCATGGAGTGCTCCAAGCACGGTGCTGGGCTGAGCAGTGACAGCAGGCCCAGCCCAGGTGGGGATGGCTGCAGTACCTGCGCTGTTCTGCGGAAGCGGCCACGGGCAGGGTCCTGCTCTTGTGTCGGGTCCATGGCGGCACCTGGCAAAGAGCGAGCGCAGCCAGGGCTGAGGGGCTGTGGGAGAGGCCGGAGAACACAGGCCAGCCCTGCATTCCCAGGCAGGGACAGCCCTGGGATGCTCCAGGGATGGGGTGTGGCTGCCAGGGGGTTCAGCCCCAGCCCCTCTTCTGTCCTATCCATGGGCATGTGGGATGGGATGGGATGGGATGGGATGGGATGGGATGGGATGGGATGGGATGGCATGGCATGGCATGGCATGGGATGGCATGGGATGGCATGGGATGGCATGGCATGGCATGGCATGGCATGGGATGGCATGGCATGGGATGGCAGGGCATGGGATGGGATGGGGCTAAGCTGGCTGCAGGCACCAGCTCTGTGGCCCAGCTCTGCTACTCACCCTCCTGCAGCAGCTGGATCTGCTCCAGCTCTTCAGGCTGCTGTGCTGAGGGAGCTGCAGCCTCCTCCTCCTCCTTCACCCAGGCCAGCTTGGGCACTCTGGGTGGTGTCTGCTCCATGTCAGTGTATGGAGCTGGGACTGCTTGCAGGAGAGATGTCTCGGAAAAGCTCCAGATGGGCAAGTGCTGCAGTTGTGCCTTGTAGGCAGCTGCAACAGAGAAGCCTTGGGAAGGCTACAGGACACCGTGTCCTGCAGTCTGTCCTCGAGGCCACCTGCAGAGGAAACGCTTTGGAAAAGCTCCGGGTCAGTAAGAAACAAGCTGGCTGTGTGGGGGCTCCTCACAGCACCGCTCTCTCCGTCCTGTCCCGACGAGTGCACCGAGCACTGTGGTGTGGCCGTGTCACCGCCAGCACCTATGTCACGACGTGTCATAAAGGGTCACCCTTGTACGCTCTGTCCCTTTCCTATTGCACGGTGACCACGGTGCACTGTGTCACAAAGAGCCCTAGGACACACCTCCACGTGCCCTGGGGACACCCCCACCCCCCCACCCCCCCAAAGTGGCCCAGCTTGCAAGGAAGACGTTCCCCCAAGGTTCGAGGACAGCCCAACAAGAATTTTAGGAATGGCTCAAACAACAAGCAGATGCTCCTCTGCTCTGCCTGCTCAGGGCAGCAGAAGGAGCCCCCACGGTTGCCGATGCAGCTGCAGCAGGAAGGGCATCGGGGCCTTCCACAGCAGCTGCCAGGGCCTCTCTGGGACAAGACCCGGTGCTGGGTGGCCGTCACACACACAGGAGTGTGACACAGACACGGGACGTATGGCCCAGGGCACGAATGCTGCTCTGAGTCCTGGGAGCAGTGAAATCAGCAGGTGTGGCAGAGTCCCTGCCAAAGGAGACCTGCCGCCCCCAAGGCCTGCCAATGCTGGTGCCTGCTCCTGCCACAGAGACCTGTGTCCCCTGGGGACTTCTCTGCCAGAGGACAGCCAAAGCCCACGTGCATTGGTGTGTGTGCTCCTTTCTGCAGGCGGCTGTTGGCAGGAGCACCTGGTGGCAACACTTGGTCTCTGTCAGAAGCTGTTACTCCTTCCTGGAATGAATTTTGCTTGGAAGTGATTATCTGCAGTGTCCACGCATCTCCCCAGCCCATCACTGCCTCACACACGAGGTGACCACCAAGCCACTCTCCGGCCATCTGACCCGCAGCTGAGCCCTTCCCAGAGTGCCCGCACCCGCAGGGAGCGCAGGGCTGGATTTGGCCGCCAGAGAGTTGGTGACCCTCGTGAGATCCTCGGTGCATTTAGTTCCTACAGGAGTGTGGGCACCACTGGGAAATGATCTGCATGCCTTGTTAATTGGATGTTCTTCCACTGCTAGCCTGGGGCAGGATCTCTCCCGGTCCTCCTCTCAACTCCCGGGCCTCTCCTCAGCCAATCAGAGAAGGCACCAAAATAATTGAGCCAATCAGAGCGCGCGGCGCTGAGGACTCCTCAGGCAGTCCCAGAGCGCCCAGAGCTCCTCACCTGGACTCCACCCGCGCCCCGCCCCCAGCGCCCCCCGCCAGGAGAATTTGGGGTGGGGAGTATCATGTTTTATCTTTTATTCTTCCAGAGTCAGGATTAAATGCTGGAGGGACGGAATTTCATGTTTGGACTCAGATATTTATTAATTCTTATCTATATTACAGTGAGTTCTACAGCACTTCTAGCTAATAGGCTAAAAATGGACACGTATCTCTCTCTACAAGGCCTTTTAAGGGCCAATCTGTCCAATTAAGAACAGACAGCTAAATTCTTTTTACTTTTAACCCAACAACCAATCACCTGTGATCTGCAATTTGGAATATTCTATCCAATTACAAAAGTACCACCTAGACCCGTGAAGAAGGTGAAAAAGAAAGAAAACTCCACCCTAAAACCTCCACCTTGTTTTATATGTATTAATATAGTCTAAACCCACAAATTCTAAATTTTCCACCATGGGACATTACACACTTCTATTCAAACTACACACCAGTGGTCCCAGTTCTATCACAATTCTGGAAACCTTCTTCACGGCCTCAGGTCAAAAGCAGTGTTTTCCTGGAGGTCAATGCCTGTCAGCAGAGAAAGCCCAAACCCCTCAGTTTCCAGGGTTCCAACAGGGGGGAGGTGTCAGACCCTATCCAGTGCTGGCCATGGGGCGTGTGGCGGGGGCCCGGAGCTCTTGGCTACTGTGGGTTGCTGGGGGGGCTGCTGGGGGGACACCCCCGGACCTGTGTCCTGCACACACAGCGCTGTTCCAGGAGATGGTTTAGTCCGAGTGTCACTTCATTCACGGCACCGACCGGCTGAGGTTCGTGGAGAGGAACATCTCCAACCGGGAGCAGTTCCTGCACTTGGGCAGCGATGTGGGGCTGCACGTGGGGACACCTCCTTTGGGGACAAGGCTGCCAGGCACTGGAACAGCGACCCGCAATGGATGGAGTACAGACGGGCTGCGGTGGACAGGCACTGCCGGCACAACTACGAGTTGTCCAGCCCGTTCCTCGTGGAGCGCAGAGGTGAGCGTGGGGCAGAGCGTGTCCCCTCGGGCCCTGCCCTGGGAATGACCCTGGAGCCCCTCAAAACCTCCCTGGGAATCACCCGAGACACGTCAGCCCTTCTTGTGCCCATCCCCGGGGCCTCCTGCCCCCTCACCCCAAGTGACTCCGGTTGCTCTCCCAGTCCATCCCAGTCTCTCCTGCCGTCCTTACAGTCCGTGTCACCAGAGTATCTCCCATTTCCTCTCAGTCCACAGCCATTCCATTCCCTGTCCACTCCCCGAGCAGAAAAATCTCTCCAACCACTTCCCCCCACCCCACGGAGATCACCAGGACCACGGATCACCAGGGCTCTGCCCAACGGGGGTCACTGGGGATCATCCAACACCGATCCTCCCATGGGGGATGGAGCTGGAGCAGAGCACGAAGCTCTTCCCACACTCGGGACACTCACAGGGCTTCCCTTAGTGGTGCCTCCATTGGTGTCGGGTCAAGTTACAGCTCTGTGAGAAGCTCTTCCCACACTCAGGACACTCGTAGGGCCTCTCCCCAGTGTGGATGCGCCGGTGGACAGTGAGTTTGTCGTTGCGTTTGAATCCCTTCCCGCAGTCGGGGCAGCGGAAGGGCCTCTCCTCTGTGTGAATCCGCTCATGTAGGAGGAGATTGGAGCTGGTCTGAAACCTCTTCCCACACTTGGGACACTCGTAGTGCCTCTCTCCAGTGTGGATGCGCTGGTGGCCTCTCAGGTTGGTGCTCCACTGAAAGCTCTTCCCACATTCCAAGCAGGTGTAGGGCCGTTCCCCTGTGTGGATCACCTGGTGCTGCATCAGATAAGAAATAGTGCTGAAGCTCTTCCTGCATTTTCCACACTCATAGGGCTTCTCCCTAGTGTGGATCCTCTGGTGTCGGATCAGCTCAGAGCTCCACCTGAAACTCTTCCCACATTCCAAGCACTTGTGGGGCTTCTCCCCTCCAGGAGGCTTCTCCACCAGCTCTGAGCTCTGCCTGGATCTCCGGCCGCCTTCCCGGCTCAGGGAGGGTCTTTCCTCCTCGCAGCTCCCTGGGCTGGGTTTGCAGCCCCTCCTCGAGAGGGATCTCCGGGGCTTTTCTGCCTCCTCCATCTGCCAACGCCTTGGGAATGACAAATCCTGATTTGGAGGAAAACACAAGAGAGCACCTTGGGCTGAGGGTTCCTCCTTCCAAAGTGCAATTCAGGAAGTCATTGAGCATCTTCTGTCTCTAAGAACCTCCAAAATACAACAATGCAGTCCAAAAATTATCCAAACATAAAGACACAAATCAAAAACTTTCCCAAAATCAAGATTTAGCCAAAAATACCTCCAAAATAAAAAGATTCAGGCCCCGCAAAGAAACCAAGGCATCAACATTTAGCCCACTAAAGCTGAGAAACACCAAAATTCGCCCCTCTGAAAATCATGGATCCCCCTCTTCGGTCACCTGCTGAATGTGGGGGGAGCAATGCTCCTGGGACTGGGGGAGAGGCTCCAGACACAGGGAGGGGTGGAAACTTGTGGTGCTTCCTGTTTCTGTTCCTCCTCTTCCTGTATCCTTGCTCTTCCTCACACTCCTCTTCCTCCCATTATTCCTCTTTCCCCTCCACAATCCCACCTGCTCCTCCCACGTGCATCGTTTGACCATTTAGTTCTTCAACTCTGCTTCTCCTTCCCTTCTCCTGCTGCCCCCAGGCCCAGCACCCACTGCCGGCTCCCTCTTCCCCCCAAACCCACAGCATCCCAGCGCAGGGGCAGCGATGGAGCTGGGGCAGCTCGGGCTGGGGCAGCGCTGGGCTCTCGGCCGCTCCCGCCCGCACTCGCTCCCCACTGCAGCCGCTGCCGCCACCACAGCGCGGGGGGGCCCGGCCTTGGCGCTCCCCCCCTCCCACCTCCCCAAATTCCCCTGCCGGGGGGCGCTGGGGCCCGGGCCGGGCGCAGGTGGCTCCAGGTGGGCAACGCTGGGAGCTGCGGCTCTGCCTGGACACTGCTGCGTCATCACCGCCGCGCGCTCTCATTGGCTCAGCGCTGCCCGAGGGGCGGGGCTGCACCAAGCCGGGACACCCTGCTCCAGGGGGGATGGCCCCAAAACGGGGGACCCCCATGCAAGGAACAACAGCAAAGGGTCTCTACAAACACAGGCTGCGAATCCGCTTGGACACAGGGCCGGGGACGTGGCCATAAGGAAGGGACAGCAGAAGCCATCAGGGTCAGAAAATGTTATTAATTGACCACACAGACTGCTGCTCAGCCAAGGTCCTGATCAATTCATGAAATCCCAGAAAAAGAACAAACACCTAACAGAGCCGTGAATATCGTTAGATATACAATAGTGGGGTGCATATTAACGGGGGGGGGGGGAATTCAACAGGTGCATTGGAAAGTCTGTACCTCTCAAGTACTTCAGCCAGTGGGAAAAGGGAGAGGGAGATGCAGCGGGGAAAATTAGGATGAAAAGGAGGCTGTGTCTACTAACAACTGCAGAGACCCCATGGGAAATGGCCCACGGCCTCTTCCTTTTTTTATGAATTAAATTACTTTTACAGGACTCCTCTGTCATCCTAGCAGACAGAAACATCTGGTGATGTGAATTTTTCCACACACCTTGGGACTCGGCCAGAATTCGTTCCCCCGTCCGGGCCGGGCGCAGTCAGTGGAGGTGAAGATGCCTCACCCAGTTTGGGTGATCGGCTCCCTTGGGTGGTGGCGGCACCGGGCATGGATTGGGTACCCGAGAGTGACCAGGAGACAGACGAGTGAGATCGGGGGGGGCTGGGAAGAGTCGGCAGCCAGAGAGCACTGAAAATCTCAGCAGTGACTACAGTGGGATCTTCGGGGACTAAACATGGCAGGGCACGCATGGAGGGTAGAAAGGAAAAGCCAGGAAGGGCTCCTGGCAAAAGAGATGATGATCCCAAAATATCTCTGAAGGGTCCCTCGGGAACATGTTGATGGAGTTTGCACATTCTCCCAGAGGTAATCAAGGACATGGACGCCAAGGGGAGCAATCAGGGAAGCCGAGAAGGGATTTAGACAACAGAGGATGGATGCTGTTGGTGTGCTGGGAAGGGATTGGGTGAAGGGCAGTGTGCAGGAATATGGTTCAGGCAAGAAGCAGCAGGAAAAATCTATGTGGGAAGAAAAAGGATGATGGAAAAGAGGAGAAAGAGAAAAATACTGAGGATGGGGATGTTTTTCAGCAGGCTCTCATCCTCAAAAGTTGCCAGCTGATGCAGATCCTTTGTATCCCCGGTTGCCAGGACAGGCACACAAGGAGGTCAGGATTGCAGGGGGTTTCTCCGTGCTGGGCAGCGGCAGGAGCGGGCGCAGAGGGGCGGCACCGGGAGCACGGGCTGGGGGCCTGTGGGGAGCTGCGGGGCCGGGCCGGGGCTGTGGGGCAGCCGGGGCTCAGCGCCGGGCGCTGCCTGAGCCCAGCACCCCCCGGCAATTGCAGGCCCGGCAGTGGCCCCCGGCCCCCAGGAGGCTGCGGGACGCCCCGGCCGCTGCCCGGCCCCGTGGAGCTGCCGGCCCTGCCCGCCGGGGGGGCCGCGTTTGGACACTGCGGCAGGACAGGCACCGGCTCTGGGATACGGGCTGGCCACGGCAGCCACAGCACAAGGAGCAGCAGGACAAAGGAACAGCTGGGAAATGGGCATTGGACGTGCAAGGATCGAGATCAGCTTTTAAGCATTTTCCTTGGGTCAGTGCAGAAAGGAATGATTTAGCAGAAAGCTCAGCAGCTGTCAGAGGATGAGCACCCCCAGGCACTGAGGGGGCTGCAGGAGGGGCAGAAGAAGCCCCTGGAGCACTTGGTCACAAAGGCACAGCAGGGGAATGCAAGAAGGGATGAGGAAAAGGCCAAGGGGAAGGCAAAGGCCATGGCAGAGTTTCTACAGCCCCTGAGGGATGAAACCCAGGGCCCAAGGGGTCACTGTTTTCCCAGGGAAAATGGAAAAGACATGGACGGTCCTTCGACAGGGATGCACGGAAGCACCAGCCTTATTGGGGCAAGCCTTGCAGAAAATATCACAAGAATTTACCCCACCCCAGGGATTGGGTTAATGCAGGATGGGGATGACTTGCTGCAATCAGGAGGACAAGAAGTGGCAGAAGAAGCCTCTGTGAAATGGCTGAACGTTCAGGCTAAAAAGCATTTTTGAGTATTTGAAATAAAAGAGGAAATGGTGGAGAAAAGGGTTAAAGATTTGGGACATATTTTGACTGAGTGTTTGTGGTGTATTGGCCCAGAGAGGGACCAGGGAATCTCAGAAGTAATCCAGGACTAAAAAGCAGCTGTAAGAATTCTGAGGATTAATAGGAAATTGCAGGACCTGGATTGAAGATTCTCTGCTCTAGCCACAACATTGTATGACTTTTTAAACTCAAATATCCTCAGTGTTGTGGTATGGACAGGAGAAAAGGAAAAAAACCTGAGAAAATGAAAAATAACAAAATTATTGGACCACCAGCTATGTCTCCTCCAGACTGAGAAAAAGAAATTTGAATTCTATGTGTGTTATAAGTGTACATTATATTATTGAGTTTTTGCAAATATTAAAATGAATGCCATATGCTGGAAAATACTGTTGTATGAACATAGTTTCTCTTAGTTCTGCAATTAACAAAACTTATAAATACAAATAAATATACATAAATAAACAAAAGTTAAAATTAGTTGTGTGATAAATATATTTTTGTTCCAGTATAATGTCATAATCTTATGTTCATGTAACAAACTTGGAGAATGGCAATAAAGATAATCTGGAAATTCTTCACATTCTTGGAATTATGGGACACCAAAACCCCAGGAAAGGAAAAAATAATGATTTACAGGTGGGAGGGGAATGATTCTGAATAATGCAGGAAGGTCTATGAATATGCAACATGTTGCTGCATTTAGGAAGTGTTTTCTGAGTCAGTGTGTGCCCTTGGCTGAAGGCCAAGCATCCGGCCATTATAACCTTTGGCCAGAGCCAGGGCAGATATTCAATTCTCTCTCTTGGAATTGATCTTTGCAATTCCTTACCCTGGGAATTCTCCCCCTAGTGCGGGCTGGAGATAAGGGATGTATATTTCAAGCAGTCTGTGGCCAGAATCCTGTCTCTTGTGAAATCTCTGCCACAGGAAGCTGGGCTGGCACAGAGCCTGCCTTGGCACTTTGCTGTTCACAGCATCCACCCAGGACTCTGCCTCTCAATTACACTCACACACTGGGCTGCCTGCGATTCCATTGTTGGAAAGTATACCAAATTTAAATTTTTTTTATATTCCATTTTACTAGTCAGGCTCGGTTTGCCTTTCTCTCAGGAAAGAAATTTTAAAAGGTTTTTTTAAGGGATGTTGCACCACTCAAGAGAGATGAGTTTAACATCTCAACAGACTGAGAATAGCCCAAAAGATTCCCACAAAGATAACAACATTCAACAAAACATCAAGGAAACATCAGCAAACATCAAGGAATACCCACCCCAGACACTGTCCCCGGCATAGATGGAGACACCTGGTCTGGGAAAGACTGAGAAGGAAATCCAGGAATGAGGATCTAATTAACATCAGAAGAGGAGAAATCTGAGTGCAATAGGAAACCAAACACTAAGAACTACACAACTTTGAAGCAATGAACACTAAACCAATGGATTTCATTGGGTTCCTACAGTAAAAAGTTTAGGAAAAATCTAGTAAAATTCACATCTGATGGAATGAATTTCTCTGCACACCCAGGCTATGTGTGGATGAAATTGTTTCTGTTGCACATCCTGACCAGGATCAAGTAATGCCTTAACTCTCTAACACTAAAGATATTGCTGGAGAGTTTTTATTGTCCCTGCAGTTTCAGTGACAAGATTACACCATGAGAAAAATTTTTCACATTAATCCTACTTTTAGATTGTCAGTTAGGTTTGGGCCAGGGGTGTGACAAGCAATTTTTACTCCTAGGAGAAGAGGCAGAAAAGACTTGATTGCATTGGAATATTTTTCTATATATTTGTGGTGGCTCTTAATGACGGGAGAATTTCGGAATGGATCTTTAGAAGCTCACCTTTAAGTTGCATTTTGCAAACCTAGAAGAGTATTAATGGTGAGGCTTTAACGCATAAACTGTTAATAAAAAATCGATAGAAAAAAATAAAAAAGAAAACTAAAGCAGATTGTGAGGGTGGACGTGTGAATCACCTAAAGGCTGCTCTGGAAGAAAATCCTAGTTCCAGGCAGCCAGGAGAGGAGTTTTAGAAATGCAAATTAACATTGCTCTGGAGAAGTGCGGACAATGCCCAAGGGCCTTCTTGCCAGGGGGAGGAATTTCCCTGAGTCCATCTGCCCCTCACCCCCAGCTCTGCCTGCTTGCACAGATGGAATTTGCACAACTAAAGGCAGAGCCCATAGTGAGGATATCTGACTGCAACAGAAACTGGTTAAGCTCAAAGGGAAACAGCAAACGGAGAATATTGAGCAAATTTCATGAAAAAAGGTGTGGGGGGGATCATCCCTCTCCCCAAAGCAATGAGGTGTTTTTGCTAGTCCAGAGAAATCAGTTGGGAATCCAAACATTTTATCATTTCATAAGATAAAAGTGGTCAATTGATGCAGCCCTGGCTGGAAGGAGCACCCAAAAAAGGGAAAAAGATGAACGGCCACCAGAACAAATCCTACAACACCATGGACCAGCCCCTGGGATCCCTAACGAATTCATATCAGGACACAGAAAACCCATCCATAATTTGAGTGGCAAAATTAGGTTAAAAAGTATCCTTGAAATAATAACCAAGCAGACAGCTCCAGCTCCTGACCTTCCTGCTGACCAAGCTGCTGAAATGAGGAACGAGACATTTCACCATGGGATGGGATCAGATTATCTACTTACAGAAGAAGGAGGAGTTTGTGGAAAATTAAATGACGCAAACGGCTGTTTGCAAACAGATGATAACCGAAAAGTGGTTAAACAGATAGCAAAGGAAATATGAAAATATCTCGTATTCTGGAGAAAGGATGGGAATGGGACAAATTTTCGTGGTTCCCTGGAATACCATGGCTTAAACGAATGCTCTTCTTCCTCTGACGTCTGCAGTAACTCTCATCTTTTTACCATGCACGACACCTTCCGGCAAAGAGGATGCAGGAAAAGAGACTGAGTCAATGGAAATTAAAAGTTTGTAAAGGCAATTCTTGAGAAAATGAGAAAAGGAGGGATTGAAAGCAGTAAGATTAATAATGTAGGAGGGGTGCATATTAAGGGGGACATGCCGTAGGCGGATCGGGAACTCTGAACCTTCCAAGTACCTCAGCCAGTGGGGAAAGGGAGAGGGAGATGCAGCCAGGAAAATGAGGATAAAAAGGAGGCTGCGTTTTAGAGACCGCATGGCAAATGCCGCATGGCCTCTCTCTTTGTTCATCAATAAAGTCACTTTTACAGGACTCCTCTGTCTCCTTTGGGCACACAAACCTCTGGCCACGGGAATTTTCCCGCACAGTCCCGGGCACAGGGCAGACACCTCTGTGCCACCCACAGCAACCGGGACGAGCCAGCGCTGCTCCGGCACCGGCTCCTGCCGAGGCCCCAGCGGGAAGGAGACCGCGGGCAGCCGCTCCCGCAGCGCCCTCAGCCCAGCGCCAACACGGGCCGGCACCGGCACAACCAACCCGCCAGAGCCCCCTGCCGCCCCCTCGGCCCGCAGCGAGCCCCGAGCCCCCGCACAACCGAGCGCGGCTCCCACCTGCGCTGGGGCCGCCTCCGAGCTCCGCCGCCGCCTGTGGCTGAGGAATTCGATGGGATGTGTTGCCTTAACCTTTCTGACCACTCCCAGCCCATCTATGCCAGCACTCAAGCCCTGAAAGAAAGTGTGAATAAACTTCGGGTAGATAATGGGTACGACTGGCTGAACTGGCTCTTAGGGCACTGGGGACTCACTGGCTGGGTCAGGTATTTAGTTAAAATAGGTTTGTATGTATTAGGCATCATATTATGCATTGTAGTAGTTATTCCTTGTATTTTACAGTGTGTTAAGAATTTAATAGACAAATCGCTTAAGAGTGTATTTTTAGTTAAAAGAAACGGGGGAGATGTGGATATGGGTAATGCAAATGAGACTGATAGTACTGCAGATTTAATCAGCAAATGCAGCCTGACAACGAGGATGCCTGGCAAGAGCAAAGAGAGACCTGACTGCAAGAGGACTGGATCAAGTCTGGGTCATGGGAAATAAGATTTTACTAAGTCCAAATGTAAAGTTTGTCTATGTGAGAGTTTGTCTATGTAAGGTTTGTCTATGTGATTGCAGTAAAATATTGCCAGCCTTCCTGTAAATGGTATATAAGCACATGTAGTGCTCAGTAAAAATTGGATTTTGATCACCATTCAGTGTCCCTGTCTCTCTCTCACCGTCGATAGTTCAAGTACTCCCAGTGGGTTCCTGGAAAGAGAATGGTGGCAACATCTACTGCCTGCTACCCCCCTCTAGGCAATATTCAACTGTTTCGTTCACAGACTAATCTTCTAGCACTCTTAGTGGGCTCAGCAGAGCCACTTCCCACTGGTGGGGGCAAAGAGCACCCTCTGTGCCTTTGTGGTGGGAGCAGACAGTGTTGTCTCAAAGAAAAGGTCAGAGAGAGACCAAGCTGGACCTCTGCCTCCCGCCCCTCACCCCACAAGGGATGAAGGGCACAAAACTGAACACCTTTTTTTATTTTTTTCTGTCCTGTCTTTCCCAGCAGCTTGACCAGCTCGAAGGAGAGGATTAGAAAGATTTCTTGAGGATCACTGCCAGGGCACAGCACACATGGCATCCCTCACCCCTTACATCATCATGGCATGGAGGGGTAGGAACCAACCACAGCCCTACCCCACTGCTCCAGAAGCCAAAACCCCCATGCAAGCATTTAGTTATGGCCTTCTTAGAGAACCACATTCCCACCCAAATCTTCCCCTCTGCAGCAGCTCATTCCCACAGGAACTGGCAGAGCAGATGGGCTTTGGACATTGGCTGGCTTCCATTGCACTCCTTGCCCTGGAGCTGGCACGGCAGGAGAAGGGCTCTGGTGAACCTTCTCCTCCTCCCATGTAGGCTCTAACCCAGCTGCCACAACTTCAAGTTCGCAGAGCACTTCTGGGCTCTGAGCAGCGGCCACGGGAGGAGGAGATGCAACTCCAAAGGCAGCAGTTCCCAGGCCCAGCTCCTGCCATCCCAGTGGGGCTGTTTGGTGGTTCAGGAGAGGAAGGGAAGGGCAAGTGCAGGTGGCAGTAGCTCATTTCAGACTGAAAGAGTGAAAGGTAATTTATTCACTTGGAAATCACTGCATTCAAGCTCTGATCTTTACCTGAAAGAGAAGTAGCACCTGCTCGTGTTAAATTTGGGTGAAGAACAACTGTTACATTTGATATGGTAAGCAGTTCAATTATCTGAGGGAAAATGTACAGCAAAAATTAGCATTCACAGAGAGACAGGAAACAGCAAGAGTTGGCAAAAGTGAACAGGAAAAGAAAGCACACCCCAAGCCAGTGTTTCACCCAAATCCAGGATTTTCTGTTTGTAAGGAGTGGGGTCCCCCCAGGTCCTTCCCCAGTCCCGCCCCCCAATAAATGGGACCAGGGTGAACTGGGAAGCTTTATTGGGAACACTGGAGCAGCTGTGCTTGGGCAGAATGACAGCGGGGCTGGGTGTGGGACACACGACTCCTCTAAAATCAGTGTGGGGATGTGTTGGAGTCACTAAGTCAAGAGTTTCTCTGAATCCTTCAGAGAGCGATCATAGTGCAGGGATTGAATTAAAGTCTTGTGATGGATTGAAATATGTTAAGCCTCTCACACATAAAGCAGAGGTGAAGGTTTAGGTTGTAGCACAAGTGTTATTACACAAGGGAGCAATAAGTAAGTAAATGGAAAAAGTTTTAAGTGCTTTTAGTGAGTAAAAGGTCTTAGACGCCAGAGAAGTAGTACATGTTCTAGTGAAGGTTGAAAGACATGCTAGTGTTTCCTTCGAGGCTCCAAGAACCTCGCTTCAGACATAATAGAGTTAGAGTTAAGAATATTGCTTACATTTTCCAGTTAGAACAAGATAGGCCATGCACAGAGTTTATATGTAGCCTGGCGTGCTAAGAAACTAGAATTCTAATAGGTTAAGAAGCAGTGGTCCGAGTTTGTGTCTTAGCAAGCTGGAAAGTTTCTATAAAAGAACATGCTTTAGGGAGAGCTGGTGCTCTATGCCATGGCTTTATGCCATTGCATTTTGCCACTTGCATTTTGCCATTGCCACTTGCTTTATGCCATTGCTTTTGCCATTGCTTTTAATGCCATCTGCTTTTTGCCATTGCTTTGCTTTGTTTTTGCCTTTGAGACTGATGTGCTTCTGCAATAAACAACTTTACAGTAACTATTAGCTGCTTGGCACATGAAATAAAATAACCCGACAGTTGGGTGCCTGAGAGCACCTGGAGGTTCAAAACCTCACAGTCCTCGAGCTCTGTGAGGACAAAGAAGAGAGGGAGCGCAGATGGGCAGGTCTGTCAGCAGGCGGGTTCCCCTGGGCTGCCCCTCACCAGGCCTGGGTTGAGCCGGGAGCAGCTGAGCCGAGCTCCCCAGGCCCGTGCTGTGCCTGCCCTGCCCGTGTGGAAGCGCCTGCAGCCATCAATAACCATCGATCCCGGCTGCGGCGGGCACTGCGGGCGCTGCGCCGCCTCTGCCGCTGCCCCTGCCTGGCTCCACTGCCCCAGCAGGAGGGCTGGAAAAGGAGTGACAACAAGAAAAAAAGAAACTGAAAGAAAAAGAATAATAATAAGAATTGGAATAAGAATAAGAATAGGAAAAATAATAGGTATTAAGAATAAGGAAAAAAACCCAAAAGTAATAAGAATAAGACTGTAAGAGTAAGACCAAGACTATAAGAATTTAAGAATAAGAATAGATGTAGAAATAGGAGAACAAGTAGAACAAGCCCATAAGAAGAAATAGTTATAGTAAGAATTATAAAAGGAAGAAGAAAAATAAAAATCCTAAGTTGAAGAAGAAATAGTGGTAGAAGTAAATGTAATAATCATTATAAGTATAGACAGAAGAAAAAGAAGAAAAAAAGAAGGAATGGGAAGAAGAAGAAAGAGAGGAGGAGGAGGAGGAGGAAGTAATAGATGTAGTATTAAATAATAGAAGTTGTAGTAAATAGTTATAATAAAAATAAAGTTATGATGATAATAATGATTTGTATTAGTGTTATCAAGTTAAAATACACATCCACACATCTTCTAGAGTCAAAGCATAGTTTGGGTTGGGAAGGACCTCAGAAATCCTCTACTGAATAAAGAGGCTGAGACCACCCCAGCCCAGCCCTCCTTCACCTGACTGCAGCTTTGGCCTGGGACTTGAGCGGCCTAACAGCACCTGAGGTACCATCAAGGTGACACCATTGATCAATTACCTCTGGTCTAGGGACAAGGACACGAGACTGAGGCAGGAGAATGTATCCAAAGCAAGGCAAAGCCAGCAGCTGTCCTGAAAATCAGCTTGGGCCAGGCTGGGGCTGGGGGAGGCCGTAGCCCACAGGCTCATCTGCTGAGGCCACGTTTGCACACACTGCCCACAGCCAGCCAGGGAGGAGGAGAGTTCTGGGGCTGTGGGGGAACCTCTGCCCACAGGCACTGAACACCCATCCTCCCTCACACAAACTGGCTCCGCTGGAAAATCCCCAGCCCGGGAAGGCCACATCCACGGCACATTGCCGTGAGGGGCAGCTGAGGAGGTGCCAGAATCCATCCAAGAGCCCCAAAGCGCTGCCCAGACTCACTGCTGAGGCCTTGCAGCACAGCACTGCTCCTGATGCAAAGGGATGCAGCAGAGCCAGAGGCTGCTGCCAGAGCCTGTGTCAGACTTGTCCCTGCCAGGGGAGGAACCTGGGCCTTCCCACCTGCCCCCAGTGTGTATGGACCCCCTGAACTCCGTGTTTGTGGGGAACCCTGAGCACCAAGAAGACAGAGATGTAGAGCATCCACAGGACACTACTGGGATCCATCTCCAAGGGGTCTGTGGATGCTCTCCATCAGAGAGCAGAATTCCATTGGGATCCACAGAGTGGTGCGGTGCTACATATAAACTCTGTACATGGCCTATCTTGTTCTAACTGAAAAATGTAAGCAATATTCTTAACTCTAACTCTATTATGTCTGAAGCGAGGTTCTTGGAGCCTCGGAGGAAACACTAGCATGTCTTTCAACCTTCACTAGAACATGTACTACTTCTCTGGCGTCTAAGACCTTTTACTCACTAAAAGCACTTAAAACTTATTCCATTTACTTACTTATTGCTCCCTCGTGCTACAACCTAAACCTTCACCTCTGATTTATGTGTGAGAGGCTTAACACATTTCAGTCCATCTCAAGACTTCAATTCAATCCCTGCACTCTGATTTCTCTCTGAAGGATTCAGAGAAACTCTTGACTTAATGACTCCAACACATCCCCACATTGATTTTAGAGGAGTCGTGTGTCCCACACCCAGCCCAGCTGGCATTCAGGCCAACCACAGCTGCTCCAGTGTTCCCAGTAAAACTTCCCAGTTCACCCCAGTCCCGTTTATTGGGGGGCGGGACTGGGGAGGGACCTGGGGGGTCCCCACTCCTTACAAACAGAAAATCCTGGATTTGGGTGAAACACTGGCTTGGGGTGTGCTTTCTTTTCCTCCTCCCTTTTGTCAACTCCTGCTGTTTTCTGTCTCTCTGTGAATGCTAATTTTTGCTGTACACTTTCCCTCAGATAATTGAACTGCTTACCATATCAAATGTAGCAGTTGTTCTTCACCCAAATTTAACATGAGCAGGTGCTACTTCTCTTTCAGGTAAAGATCAGAGCTTGAATGCAGTGATTTCAAAGTGACTAAAGAACCTTTCCCTCTTTCAGTCTGAAATGAGCTACTGCCACCTGCACTTGCCCTTCCCTTCCTCTCCTGAACCACCGAGCAGCCCCACTGGGATGGCAGGAGCTGGGCCTGGGAACTGCTGCCTTTGGAGTTGCATCTCCTCCTCCCGTGGCCGCTGCTCAGAGCCCAGAAGTGCTCTGAGAACTTGAAGTTGTGGCAGCTGGGTTAGAGCCTACATGGGAGGAGGAGAAGGTTCACCAGAGCCCTTCTCCTGCCGTGCCAGCTCCAGGGCAAGGAGTGCAATGGAAGCCAGCCAATGTCCAAAGCCCATCTGCTCTGCCAGTTCCTGTGGGAATGAGCTGCTGCAGAGGGGAAGATTTGGGTGGGAATGTGGTTCTCTAAGAAGGCCATAACTAAATGCTTGCATGGGGATTTTGGCTTCTGGAGCAGTGGGGTAGGGCTGTTGTTGGTTCCTACCCCTCCATGCCATGATGATGTAAGGGGTGAGGGATGCCATGTGTGCTGTGCACTGGCAGTGATCCTCAGGAAATCCTTCTAATCCTGTCCTTCGAGCTGGTCAAGCTCCTGGAAATGACAAGACAGATAAAAAAGGTTCTCAGTTTTGTGCCCTTCTTCCCTTGTGGGGTGAGGGGCAGGAGGCAGAGGTCCAGCTTGGTCTCTCTCTGACCTTTCCTTTGAGACAACACTGTCTGCTCCCACCACAAAGGCACAGAGGGTGCTCTTTGCCCCCACCAGTGGGAAGTGGCTCTGCTGACCCCACTAAGAGTGCTGGAAGATGAGTCTGTGAACGAAACAGTTGAATATTGCCTAGAGGGGGGTAGCAGGCAGTAGATGTGCCACCATTCTCTTTCCAGGAACCCACTGGGAGTACTTGAACTATCGACGATGAGAGAGAGAGAGACGGGGACACTGAATGGTGATCAAAATCCAATTTTTACTGAGCACTACATGTGCTTATATACCATTTACAGGAAGGCTGGTAATATTTTACTGCAATCACATAGACAAACCTTACATAGACAAACTCTCACACAGACAAACTTTACATTTGGACTCAGTAAAATCTTATTTCCCATAACCCAGACTTGATCCAGTCCTCTTGCAGTCAGGTCTCTCTTTGCTCTTGCCAGGCATCCTCGTTGTCAGGCTGCATTTGCTGATTAAATCTGCAGTATTCTCAGTCTCATTTGCATTACCCATATCCACACCTCCTCCATTTCTTTTAACTAAAAATAGACTCTTAAGCGATTTGTCTATTAAATTCTTAACACACTGTAAAATACAAAGAATAACTACTACAATGCATAATATGATGCCTAATACATGCAAACCTATTTTAACTAAATTCCTGATCCAGCCAGTCAGTCCCCAGTGCCCTAAGAGCCAGTTCAGCCAGTCGTACCCATGATCTACCCGAAGTTTATTCACACCTTCTTTCAGGGCTTGAATGCTGGCATAGATGGGCTGGGAGTGGTCAGAAAGGTTAAGGCAACACATCCCATCGAATTCCTCAGCCACAGGCGGCGGCGGAGCTCGGAGGCGGCCCCAGCGCAGGTGGGAGCCGCGCTCGGTTGTGCGGGGACTCGGGGCTCGCTGCGGGCCGAGGGGGCGGCAGGGGGCTCTGGCGGGTTGGTTGTGCCGGTGCCGGCCCGTGTTGGCGCTGGGCTGAGGGCGCTGCGGGAGCGGCTGCCCGCGGTCTCCTTCCCGCTGGGGCCTCGGCAGGAGCCGGTGCCGGAGCAGCGCTGGCTCGTCCCGGTTGCTGTGGGTGGCACAGAGGTGTCTGCCCTGTGCCCGGGACTGTGCGGGAAAATTCCCGTGGCCAGAGGTTTGTGTGCCCGCAGGAGACAGAGGAGTCCTGTAAAAGTGACTTTATTCCTGAACAAAGAGAGAGGCTATGCGGTATTTGCCATGCGGTCTCTAAAACGCCGCCTCCTTTTTATCCTCATTTTCCCGGCTGCATCTCCCTCTCCCTTTGCCCACTGGCTGAGGTACTTGGAAGGTTCAGACTTCCCGATCCGCCTACTGCATGTCCTCGTTAATATGCACCCACACTACGATATTAATCTTACTGCTTGCAATCCCTCCTTTTCTTATTTTCTCAAGAATTGCCTTTACAAACTTTTAATTTCCATTGACTCAATCTCTTTTCGTGCATCCTTTTCGACGCAAGGTGTCTTGCATGGTAAAAAGCTGAGAGTTGCTGCAGCACGTCAGAAGAGGAGCAGCATTCATTTATGCCACGGTCTGCCAGGGAACCACGAAAATTTGTCCCATTCCCAACCTTTCTCCGGAATACGAGATATTTTCATATTTCCTTTGCTATCTGTTGAACCGCTTTTCGGTTATCATCTGTTTGCAAACAGCCGTTTGCGTAATTTAATTTTCCACAAACTCCTCCTTCTTCTGTAAGTAGATAATCTGATTCCATCCCATGGTGAAATGTCTCGTTCCTCATTTCAGCGCCTTGGTCAGCAGGAAGGTCAGGAGCTGGAGCTGTCTGTTTGGTTATTATTTCAAGGATAATTTTTAACCTAATTATGCCACTCAAATTATGGATGGATTTTCTGTGTCCTGATATGAATTCGTTAGGGATCCCAGGGGCTGGTCCATGGTGTTGTAGCATTTGTTCTGGTGGCCGTTCATCTTTTTGCCTTTTTTGGGTGCTCCCTCCTGCCACGGCTGCATCAATTGACCACTTATCTTATGAAATGATAAAATGTTTGGATTCCCAACTGATTTCTCTGGACTAGCAAAAACACCTCATTGCTTTGGGGAGAGGGATGATCCCCCCCACACTTTTTTTCATGAAATTTGCTCAATATTCTCCGTTTGCTGTTTCCCTTTGCAGCTTAACCAGTTTCTGTTGCAGTCAGATATCCTCACTCTGGGCTCAGCCTTTAGTTGTGCAAATTCCATCTGTGCAAGCAGGCAGAGCTGGGGGTGAGGGGCAGATGGACTCAGGGAAATTCCTCCCCCTGGCAAGAAGGCCCTTGGGCATTGTCCACACTTTTCCAGAGCAATGTTAATTTGCATTTCTAAAACTCCTCTCCTGGCTGCCTGGAACTAGGATTTTCTTCCAGAGCAGCCTTTAGGTGATTCACACGTCCACCCTCACAATCTGCTTTATTTTTCTTTTTTATTTTTTAACGATTTTTTATTAACAGTTTATGCGTTAAAGTCTCACCATTAATATTCTTCTAGGTTTGCAAAATGCAACTTAAAGGTGAGCTTCTAAAGATCCATGCCGAAATCCTGCCGTCATTAAGAGCCACCACAAATATATAGAAAAATATTCCAATGCAATCAAGTCTTTTCTGCCTCTTCTCCTAGGAGTAAAAATTGCTTGTCACACCCCTGGCCCAAACCTAACTGACAATCTAAAAGTAGGATTAATGTGAAAAATTTTTCTCATGGTGTAATCTTGTCACTGAAACTGCAGGGACAATAAAATCTCTTCAGCAATATCTTTAGTGTTAGAGAGTTAAGGCATTGCTTGATTCTGGTCAAGATGTGCAACAGAAATAATTTCATCCACACATAGCCCGGGTGTGCAGAGAAAATCATTCCATGAGATGTAAATTTTATTAGATTTTTCCTGAAATTTTACAGTCTGAACCCATTGAAATCCATTGGTTTAGTGTTTATTGCTTCCAGGTTGTGTAGTTTTTAGTGTTTGGTTTCCTATTGCACTCAGATTTCTCCTCTTCTGATGTTAATTAGATCCACATTCCTGGATTTCCTTCTCAGTCTTTCCCAGACCAGGTGTCTCCATCTGGGCCAGGGGCAGTGTCTGGGGTGGGTGTTCCTTGATGTTTGCTGATGTTTCCTTGATGTTTTGTTGAATGTTGTTATCTTTGTGGGAATCTTTTGGGCTATTCCCAGTCTGTTGAGATGTTAAACTCATCTCTGTTGAGTGGTGCAACATCCCTTAAAAAAAACCTTTTAAAATTTCTTTCCTGAGAGAAAGGCAAACCGAGCCTGACTAGTAAAATGGAATGTAAAAAAAATTAAATTTGGTATACTTTCCAAAAGTGGAATCGCAGGCAGCCCAGTGTGTGAGTGTAATTGAGAGGCAGAGTCCTGGGTGGATGCTGTGAACAGCAAAGTGCCAAGGCAGGCTCTGTGCCAGCCCAGCTTCCTGTGGCAGAGATTTCACAAGAGACAGGATTCTGGCCACAGACTGCTTGAAATATACATCCCTTATCTCCAGCCCGCACTAGGGGGAGAATTCCCAGGGTAAGGAATTGCAAAGATCAATTCCAAGGGAGATAATTGAATATCTGCCCTGGCTCTGGCCCAAGGTTATAATGGCCGGATGCTTGGCCTTCAGCCAAGGGCACACACTGACTCAGAAAACACTTCCTAAATGCAGCAACATGTTGCATATTCATAGACCTTCATGCATTATTCAGAATCATTCTCCCCAACCTATAAATCATTATTTTTTCCCTCCCTGGGGTTCTGGTGTCCCATAATCCAAGAATGTGAAGAATTTCCTGATTATCTTTTTTACCATTCTCTGAGTTTGTTAGGCGAACAAAAGCTTTTCACATCAAAATGTTGTAGTTCAAAGAAATATATTTACCACTAGTATTTCTAAGTTGTGTTAATCGCAGATATAAAATAAACTATGTTCATACAGGAAAGTTTTCCAACAGAGAGCATTCATTTTAATATTTGCAAAAAGCGAATAATATAATATGTACTTATAACACACCTAGGATTCAAATTTATTTTCTGAGTCGGGAAGAGCTGTAGCTGGGGCACCAATCATTTTGTTATTTTTCATTTTCTCTGGTTTTTTTCATTTTCATTTTATTTGTTGCTTTTCTTCTGTCCATACCACAACACTGAGGTTTTTGGGGATTAGAAAGTGATACAATGTTATGGGTAGAACAGAGAACTCTCAATTCAGGTCCTGCAGTTTCCTATTAATGCTCAGAATTCTTGCACCTCCTTTTCAGTCCTGGATTACTTCTGAGATTCTCCAGACCCTCTCTGGGTCAATACACCACAAACCTTCAGTCAAACTATGTCCCAAATATTTCACCTTTTTCTCCAGCATTTGCGGTTTTTTTTCAAATACTCAAAGATGCTTTTTCGCCTGAACGTTCAGCCATTTCCCAGGGGCTTCTTCTGCCACTTCTTGTCCTCCTGATTGCAGCAAGTCATCCACATCCTGCATTAACCCAATTCCCTGGGGATGGGGTAAATTCTTGTGATATTTTCTGCAAGGCTTGCCCCAATAAGACTGGTGCTTCCGTGCATCCCTGCAGAAGGACCGTCCATGTCTTTTCCATTTTCCCTTCTACCTCTTGTTCCCACTCAAAGGCAAAATCCAGTTTACCATCCTATGTGAGTGGGCATCCCCAGAAAGCATCTTTGCCATCAAGGACTGAATGGTGTCAGTGTGAGGAGGGCACCTGGTTGAAGATGGTGTAAGGATGTGAGAGCCCCTGGGTGCTGGGGCCCCCTTGGGCCCTGGGGTTCATCCCTCAGGGGCTGTAGAAACTCTGCCATGGCCTTTGCCTTCCCCTTGGCCTTTTCCTCATCCCTTCTTGCATTCCCCTGCTGTGCCTTTGTGACCAAGTGCTCCAGGGGCTTCTTCTGCCCCTCCTGCAGCCCCCTCAGTGCCTGGGGGTGCTCATCCTCTGACAGCTGCTGAGCTTTCTGCTAAATCATTCCTTTCTGCAGTGACCCAAGGAAAATGCTTAAAAGCTAATCTGGATCCTTGCCCGTCCAATGCCCATTTCCCAGCTGTTCCTTTGTCCTGCTGCTCCTTGTGCTGTGGCTGCCGTGGCCAGCCCGTATCCCAGAGCCGGTGCCTGTCCTGCCGCAGTGTCCAAACGCGGCCCCCCCGGCGGGCAGGGCCGGCAGCTCCACGGGGCCGGGCAGCGGCCGGGGCGTCCCGCAGCCTCCTGGGGGCCGGGGGCCACTGCCGGGCCTGCAATTGCCGGGGGGTGCTGGGCTCAGGCAGCGCCCGGCGCTGAGCCCCGGCTGCCCCACAGCCCCGGCCCGGCCCCGCAGCTCCCCACAGGCCCCCAGCCCGTGCTCCCGGTGCTGCCCCTCTGCGCCCGCTCCTGCCGCTGCCCAGCACAGAGAAACCCCCTGCAATCCTGACCTCCTTGTGTGCCTGTCCTGGCAACCGGGGATACAAAGGATCTGCAGTAGCTGGCAACTTGTGAGGATAAGAGCCTGCTGAAAAACATCCCAGTCCTCACTATTGTTCTTTTTCTTCTCTTTTCCATCACCCTTTTTCTTCCCACATAGATTCCTCCTTCTGCTTCTTGCCTGAACCATATTCCTGCACACTCCCCTTCATCCAAGCCCTTCTCATCACACCAATAGCATCCATCCCCGTTGTCTCAATCCCTTCTGGTTTTCTCTTATTGCCTCCATGGGTGTCCATGTCCGTGATTGCCTCTGGGAGAATGTGCAAACTCCCTCCACATGCTCCCAAGGGACCCTTCAGAGATATTTTGGGATCATCGTCCCTTTTGCCAGGAGCCCTTCCTGGCTTTCCCTTTCTACCCTCCACGGGTGCCCTGCCATGTTTAGTCCCCGAAGATCCCACTGTAGTCACTGCTGAGATTTTCAGTGCTCTCTGGCTCCCGACTTTTCCCAGCCCCCCTGATCTGTCACTCGTCTGTCTCCTGGCCCCAGCGCCCCCCGGCAGGGGAATTTGGGGAGGTGGGAGGGGGGGAGCGCCAAGGCCGGGCCCCCCCGCGCTGTGGTGGCGGCAGCGGCTGCAGTGGGGAGCGAGTGCGGGCGGGAGCGGCCGAGAGCCCAGCGCTGCCCCAGCCCGAGCTGCCCCAGCTCCATCGCTGCCCCTGCGCTGGGATGCTGTGGGTTTGGGGGGAAGAGGGAGCCGGCAGTGGGTGCTGGGCCTGGGGGCAGCAGGAGAAGGGAAGATGAAGCAGAATTGAAGAACAAAATGGTCAAACGATGCCTGTGGAAGGAGCAGATGGGATTGTGCAGGAGAAAGAGGAATAATGGGAGGAAGAGGAGTGTGAGGAAGAGTAGGGACACCAGAGGAGGAGCAGAAACGGGAAGCAGCACAATGTTCAACTCCTCCCTGTACCTGCAGCCTCTGCCCCAGCCCCAGGAGCGTTGGTCCCCCCGCATGCAGCAGGTGACTGAAGAGGACCATCCATGATTTTCACAGGGGTGAATCTTGGTGTTTGTGCGGTTTATTGGATTAAATGTTGGTGCTTTGATGTTTTGCAGAGGCTCAATCTTTATATTTTGTAAGGGATTTGGGCTGAAACTTGCTTTTTGGGGAGTTTTTTATCTGTGTCATGATGTTTTGGAGGATTTTTAGGCTGAATCTTGGTATTTTGTAGGTTCTTCCAGGCATCATATGCTCAATAACTTCCTGGTTTCCACTTGGGCAAGGAGGGACCCGCAATTTAAGGCACTCCCCTCTTGTTTTTTTCCCCAAACCAGAATTGTACGTTCCCAAGGTGTGAACAGATGAAGGAGGAAGAAAAGGCCCGGAGATCGCGTGGGACGAGGGGCTGCAAACCCAGCCTAGTGAGCTGTGAGGAGCAAAGACCCTCCTCGAGCCAGGAAGGAGGCTGGAGATGCAGGCGGAGCTCAGAGCTGTTGGAGAAGTCTCCTGGAGGAGAGAAGCCCCACAAGTGCTTGGAATGTGGGAAGGGTTTCAGCCGGAGCTCTGGGCTGATCCAGCACCAGATGATCCACACTGGGGAACGGCCCTACAAATGTGGGAAATGTGAGAAGGGATTCATGACGATCTTTAATCTGATGCAGCATGTGCTGGTCCACACTGGGGAAAAGCCCTATGAATGTGGGGAATGCGGGAAGAGCTTCCGCCAGCGCTCCAACCTGATCCGGCACCAGGTGAGCCACACTGGGGAACGGCCCTACACCTGCTTGGAATGTGGGAAGAGCTTTGGGCATAACTCTGCCCTGAGAAGACACCAGCGCGTCCACACTGGGGAGAGGCCCTACGAGTGTCCTGAGTGTGGGAAGAGGTTTCAGACCAGCTCCAATCTCCTCCTACATGAGCGGATTCACACAGAGGAGAGGCCCTTCCGCTGCCCCGACTGCGGGAAGGGCTTCAAGCAAAACTCCACCCTCACTGCCCACCGGCGCATCCACACTGGGGAGAGGCCCTACGAGTGTCCTGAGTGTGGGAAGAGCTTCTCACAGAGCTCAGCCTTGACCCGACACCAACGGAGGCTCCACTAAGGGAAGCCCTGTGAGTGCCCCGAGTGTGGGAAGAGCTTCGTGCTCTGCTCCAGCTCCATCCCCCATGGGAGGATCGGTGTTGGATGATCCACAGTGACCCCCGTTGGGCAGAGCCCTGGTGATCCCTGTTGGGTGGGGGGAAGGGGTTGGAGAGATTTCTTTCCCTTCTCCTTGTGCTGCTGTGATTTAGTTGGTAATAAATTCCCTCGCTGTGCCCAGGCTGGCTCTGTTGTTCCCGTGCCGGTGCTCGGGGCGGGATCTCTCCTGTTCCTTCTCTCAACTCCCGGGCCTCTCCTCAGCCAATCAGAGAATGCGATGGAGAAGATTCAGCCAATGAGAGAGAGCAGCTGTGATGACTCACCAGTTGCCGGGCAGACCCGCAGCACCCAGTGTTCCCCACCTGGACCCCACCCTCCCCGCCCAGTCACGATCCCCCCGCGGGGTCCCCCCGAGTCCCTCCCCAGTCTCACCCCACAATAAAGGGGACTGCGGAAACTGGGAAACTTTACTGGGAGCACTGGGCGCAGCCGGGCTCCCAGCGGGGCTGAGGAGAACACACGACACCCCCAAAATCAGTGTGGGATCGGAGCAGGGGTCCTGGCTGCGTCGGAGGCCACAGGGCGGGGCTGAAGCCTCTGCTGGCTCAGTAGAGCAGAGAAAAGGGGGTGACACCCGGTTGGGGGCCTCAGGGGGAGCACATACGCTCCGGGACACCTCCCCCCCCATCTTCTTTCACAGGTCGAAGCCGAGCCCCAGCACCAGGAAGACGAAGCCAAACACGGAGCCCCCGATCCCCATCAGCACCTTGCTGCGGGCGGTGTCTGGTGGCATCTCTGGGGGTCTACAGGGGTCAGGAACCCCCAAAACCTCTCATGGACACCCCGAGACCCTCCAAGCACCCTCCCAATCCCCCCTAGCCCACCCAGGGCCCCCTTTAACCTCCTCCTAATATCTTTCCAGCCTCTCCAGGACCCACCAAAGCCCCTCCTGTCCCTCTCAGGGTCTCACAGCCCCCTCCTACTTTCCCCCCACTACTCCGGGACCCCCAAAACCTTTTCCAGTCCCTTCCCAGCCCCTCCGGGACTCACCAAGCACCCTTCCACTCTCTTTCCAGTACAACTAACGTCATTCCAACTCCTGCTTTTCCATCCCCAGTCTCCTTTCATCCCCTCCAGACTCACTCAAGCACTCTCCCAGTTACACTCAGCATCCCCACACTCCTTCCCAGTTACATCCAGCACCTCCAAACTCCCTCCCAGTGCCCACCAGCACCTCCGCAACTCCATAACCCCCTCCCCAGCATCCTTCAAATCCCTTCCCAGCCCTTCCAGACCCCGAGGCCCTCTCCCCATTTAGACCAGGCTCTCTCCAACTCCCTCCCAGTTACTCCCAGCACATCCCAGTGCCTCCCCCGTACCGAAGTGCTGTCTCAGCGGCTACTCCAGGTTGACGTGCTCCACCTGGCGGGTGTAGTTGACCCCAAGCCAGGGGTGGTTTCCAGAAGCACCAGGAGCTGGTGGGTCCATTCGCCGTTGGCGACCACGTCGGTGGCAACCACGTGCTCCGGGAGCTCCTGCTGGCCCTGGAACCATCTCATGGATGTGGGCAGAAGTCCATCACGGAGCAGAACAGGCGGCCTGGGCCGGGCTGGGAGTTCGAGGGCACCAGCGAGATGGAGACACTGGGGGGCACTGGGAGAGAGTGGGGACGCACTGGGATCAGCTTGGGGGAACTGGCAGAGAGAGGGGAGGGGTGGTGTGGAACTGAGAAGGACTGGGAATGGGCTAGGAGAGACTGGAAATAGACTGGGAGGGACTAGGAATGGACTGGGAATACACTGGGGGCGGACTGGGAGAGACAGGAATGGATTGAGAGGGAACTGGGAGAGTGGGTAGAGGTCTGAGTTTGAAATGAGAATGAACTGAGATCAGACTCGGAATGGACTGGGAATGGGCTGAGAAGGTGCGGGAGGGACTGGGGCCTCACTGGGGGGTACTGGGGCAGCACTGGGAGGATCTGGGGGAAAAGCGCCCGGCCCTGGGAGGCCGAGTCCAGCGCGGGGCACTTGGCGCTGCGGATCTGCCTGGCAACTGATGAGTCATCAGAGACACGCGCTCTCATTGGCTGAGAGGCGTCAGTTCCAACCATGCATGAGACAGACGCGCGGGGGGGCACCAGGATGGACTGGGAGAGCCACGGGGGCCACTGGGAGGGATGGGAGGCCCCGGGAATCGGCACATGCACGCTAGGGGCTCTGGGGTGATTCCCAGGGAGGTTTTGAGGGGCTCCAGGGTCATTGCCAGGGCAGGGCCTGTGGGGACACGCTCTGCCCCACGCTCACGTCTGCGCTCCACGGGGAACGGGACGTACAAGTCGTAGTTGTACCTGCAGGACGTGTCCACCCGAGCCCGATAATACTCCAGTAATTCCGGGTCGCTGTTTCGGTACTGGGCCAGTTGTTGCCCATGCGGGGTGTCCCCTACGTAAAGCCCCATATCGCTGTCGAAGTGTGCGAGCTGCTCCCGGTTGTAAATGTGCCTCAGCACGAACCTCACCTTCTCCGTGCCGTTAATGAAGTGACACTCGCACTTTCCCATCCTCTGGAACACCGCTGTGTGTGCAGGATCCCCACCCCGCACCCCCTGTGCCCCACGGCCGCCATGGGACCCTCCTGCCCGCGCTCCCACTTCCTCTTTCCCACCCTTCCCCCAATTTCCTCTCCCCTCCCACCTCCAGCCGCTTCCCAAATCACTTTTGGTGTCCCATTCCTTCCACTTTCCCACCCATTTCTCCCAATTCCCAACCCTCTCCCGCTCAATTTTGAGGTCCCACCCTCCCCTTTTCCCCACTTTCCCACCCTCTCCCACCTCTTCCTCACCTTCCCCCAATCCTCAGCCCCTCCCGCTCGTCCTTTGGGGGGTCTCCTCCTCCTCCCCCTTCAATTTCGGGCTCCCACTGCCCCCTTTTCCCCCTTCTCCCCTCCCGCTCACCCGAGAGCTCCGCGCCCGCACCAGGGGGTGCTCCCAGCACCACCAGTACGGCCCCAGCTGCCGTCACTCGCCCCGTGGCCAGCGCCCAGCCGGTGCCGCCAGCCCCACAGCAGCCGCTGGGGCTGCACTGGGAGCACCAGGCCGGAGCAGGGCCGGGCTCAGCAGCGCCGCGCGCTCTGATTGGCTGAGAGCACTTTTGGGGACCCGTTTTTCTGAGGCTGCCCCTGGCAACTGATGAGTCATCAACTCTTCGCACTTTGATTTGCCGCAGCGCGCTCCGGCTGCTTTTGGATCGCAGCCCCGGGTGGGGTTTCTTTGCGGAGGGGGAACCGTGGGACGCTGGGCAGGTGGGAGCTCAGGTGTGCCCAGAAATGTGTGCCCAGGTGGGTGCGGGATCTCAGGGTGCCCATGGCGAGGGCTGGCCCGATGCCGGGCACCCCCCAAAGCCGCTCTGTCCCTGCCCTCGGCAGCCGCACAGGGGACAAAAAATGGAACCGAGGGTTCCTGGGTGGGGATAAGGACCGGGAGAGATCCCTCAGCAAACACCGGCACGGGAACAACAGACCCAGCCTGGGCACAGCGAGGGAATTTATTACCAACCAAATCACAGCAACATAAAGAGGAGGGAAAGAAATCTCTCCAATAACTTCCTCCCACCCAACAGGGATCACCAGGACCACGGATCACCAGGGCTCTGCCCAACGGGGATCACTGGGGATCATCCAACACCGATCCTCCCATGGGGGATGGAGCTGGAGCAGAGCACGAAGCTCTTCCCACACTCGGGGCACTCACAGGGCTTCCCTTAGTGGTGACTCCGTTCGTGTCGGGTCAAGTGAGAGCTCCGGGTCCCTTCGTGTCTCCATCATTCGATCTGGCCTCTCCTTGGAGTGGATGTGCTGATGGGTGATGAGCTCAGAATTCCACATTCCAGGTCTTCCCACATTCCAGGCCGTTCCCTGGTGTGGATCTAGCAGTGCTTGGTGAGGTTGGAGCTCCAGCTGAAGCTCTTCCCACATTTCCCACACCCATAGGGTCATTCCCCAGTGTGGATGTTCTGGTGTTTCCTCAGGTGGGAGCTGTAGTGGAAGCTCTTCTCACATTCCAAGCACTTGTGGGGATTATCTTCCTCCTCCATCCAGCCGTGGCTTGGGAATGACAAATCCTGGTTTGGGGGTAAAAACAAGGTGGGGGCTCCTCGGGCTGGGGGCTCCTCCTGCCCAAATCCATCTCTAGAATGTAGGAGGTGTCTTGCGTCCATGAAATTCTCCAAAATATCAAGATTCAGCCACAAAAAACCCTCCAAGGTGTTCCCCATCTCTGATCTCTCCACTTTGGGGTTCCAGAGGTTTCTCTTCCCTGGGATGATGGGGGTCCAATGGCTCCAGGGTTTCCCCCTTCTCCAGGGTCCTGCTTAGGGATGATCCAGGGGCTTTTGGGGGTCCATGGGGTCCCTTCTTCACTGATGCCTCACTTTGAGATCCCTGGGATCCCAGGGGTCCCTCCTCTCCAGACTCCCCCCCTTTCCAGGCTGCTGGAGATCACCCCTCTCTGCTGTCCCTACTCTGGAGGTCCCAGGGGTTCCTCTCCTCTGCTCTCCCGGGGTCCCCAGGACCAATGTCCTCCCCCCTGCCGACACTGGGCAATGGCCACATGGACCCCCAAAAGATTCCCCTAAGGGGCTCAGCTTTGGGGTCCTGCAAGATCCAAACATACACACAGAAAAAAACCTCCCAGGGATGCCAGGCGATATTTGGGGTTCAATTCCTCAATCTGCGAGCTCCAAACACACCCCAATAAAAAAAACCCTCTCAGGGACCCCCCGATAGATTTGGGACCAGCTTTCCCTCCCCGCTCACCTGCAGGATGCCGTGGGGGCGACGGGGGGCACAGGAACCTCCTGTTTCT
The DNA here is from genome assembly GCF_052056855.1 of Sturnus vulgaris. Taxonomy (NCBI): domain Eukaryota; kingdom Metazoa; phylum Chordata; class Aves; order Passeriformes; family Sturnidae; genus Sturnus; species Sturnus vulgaris. Next base: position 10,574,127 of record NW_028276170.1, read on the forward strand.
CCTTCTCTGCCTGCTCCTGCTCCTCCTCTTACTGCTCCTCCTTTTCCTATCTTCCTCTTCCTACTCCTCCTCCTTCCTAATCCCACCTCCTCCCCAGTTTCTCCATTCTGTAAATTGAGAGTGGAGAACTTTGCTTGTTTTTAGAACTAGAACAAAGATCCCAGATGGAACAAGCCTTGCTGGTTTTAGTCAGAAGCATCAGTGACTAAAGGTCACGTTTCCTTTGGTTTTGTCCCTTCCTTGTTCCCACTCAGTGTTCAGGCTGGACTATGGGGTGTCCTTGTTTGCTGCATTTTCAGAGTTCCTCTTGGATCCTTCGGGCAGTAGGCTGTGCCCTGGAGGATTCTTTGTGCTCCTTTGGGACACAGAGAACCTTCCAAGCGTTCTTTCCGTGAGCTGCTGCTGTGATGTCACAGGAGCGTTGCCACATCCCAGTGGTGCTCCCGTTGCTGTGGGACACAGAGGCCTCAGTGCCCAGAGGCTCTGGGTGCCTGCTGACTGCCGGAGGATCCTCCTGCCCGAGGCATTCTCGGCAGCCAGCCAGCCCAGCCCTGACCCGTGTCCGTGTGTGCCTGCAGGGGTGCAGCCTGCAGACGTGTGCAGCGCGGCCACAATGATCCAGCAAGTGGTTGCTGCAGTTTGCACTCTGTACTCTGTGGCTTATTCGGGGTATTTTTTAACTCACTTGGCAAGTAAGTCGAGGTTTTATCTCGGTGCAGCATCTGTGGCTTTGGGTTTGCTGTGTGCTTTCTGTTCTTCCTCTGGACCTTTGAGTTGACTTTGTAACCAAATTGCCATGAAGACACCGTTGGTTTGGGAGAGTTCCTGCCAGCAGCTGCAGCTGGAAAAGGGGGTGTCTGCAGCCAGCGAGGCGTTTGCAATGAGGCCTGGGGGGTTCTGTTCCCTCGAGCAGGGCGTCTGTGGCAGTGGAGCCTGGAACTCCCTTTGTTTGCTGGTCCAGCCAAGAACTGACACAGCCCAGGATTTTGTGCTGTTCTCTTGCTTGCTCTGTGAAGGGACTGTGGCTCCTGGAGGGATGCTGTGAAAGCAAAATATTCTCTTGGGGTTGCCTTGCTCCGTGGCATTTCCCACAACAGGCAATTTTTTTCCTACCAGCATCTGGTTCATGTTCCCTCTCCCATTGCAGGGCACCTCATGCGTGGATCCCAAGCAGCTCCTCCTTCGGTGAGTGGGAAGAAACCTCTGGTGTTCAGAATTGTGCAGCAAGTTGTGAGCTCTGTGTGTGGCAGCCGAGTGCCATCCTGGGAGGCTGAAGGAAAGTTCCTGTCAGGGTCTTTGCAGCAGCAGCAGCAAAAGGATCCCTGTCAGTTTTCTCCTTTTCTGCTGAAGAGTTTTAGAAGAGCTGCAGGTCTGGTTTTGCAGGCAGAGGATTTGCCTTAGCCATGGTGAAATACCGAATTCCCAACAATAAGTGGCAATGTCACTTTTAGCCCATTGTGTGAACAACTCTGAACTCTGTTTGTGCTCCGTGCAGCTGGATGTGTAGCTGAGGATAAATAAGGTGGTAACTGAGATAGAACTTCCTGTCCCTCACGCTGCTGTCTGTCCTCAGGGCACCAAAGCTGCATCAGCACCTCCTCTGGCTCCCTCTGCTTCCAAAGGGGAAGAAGACAGCAGTGAGCTTCCCGCTGTTCTGGGGGACGAGGGCGAACACGCCGTGGTTTGGGAATACAACAGCAAGGCTCCCGCAGTGTGGGACAAGGACAGTGGACATCTCCCGGCACGGGAGGAGGATGGTGGATGTCCCCTGGCATGGGACAAGGATAGAAAAGCTCCCATGGCGTGGGATGAGGGCGATGGACATCTCCCGGTGTGGGATGAGGACAGAGGACATCCTGTGGCTCGGGAAGAGGAGGGTGAACATATCCCAGCACGGGATGTGGATGGTGAACGTCTCGCGGCTTGGAAAGATGATGGAGAACCTGCCTCTGCTTGGGAAGAGGTTGGAGAACCTGCAGCATCTTGGGAAGAGGATGGAGAACCTGCAGCATTTTGGGAAGAGGACGAGGAACCTCCCTCTGCTTGGGAAGAGGACACTGAACCTCCCTCCGCTGCGGGATCCTGTGCTGAACATTCTGACAGCAGCACAGCCCTGCAGCCAGAGGGGACAGGGGAGCGGTGCCTGATGCAGCTGAGTACGTCTGTTCTGTTCCTGTGTGCCAGAGCAGGGTGCTGTGTGTGTGTCTCAGCATGAGCTGCACCCAGTGCTGCTCTGCAGCTGAATGTCACCGAGTCATTCATTGTCCTTCCCCAGCTGACACCAAGGGGCTCATGGCCCCAGGGAGTGGGGCTGCATTCTGGCTCTGCTGCAAGGCGGGGGGTCTCCATCTGGGAGGGAGCATCTTCCACGTGGTTTCTTTCAGGGAACATCGTGAGCGTGGGGGAGCCTGCTGAGAAATACCTGGGACTGGAGCAGATTGGCCAAGGGTAAGTGCATGGCAGGTCCTTCTGCACAAGCAGGGCCCAGGTATTTTGCTGGAATCAGGAGAGCTCCAAACACCTTCAGACACTGGGGGATGATCCTGCTGTCTCTCAGTCCTGGTCAGAATTGATAACTGTGGTCAGAAGGCACAGTCAAAGGCCCCTGAGGCTGGCAGTGTCCTGCCTGCAGCAAGGAGCAGGACCTGCAAGATCTTCTGTGTCTGGAATTTGATTGCCCTAAAGAGCAACTCCCCATCTGGTGACTCTCAGAAAACAGTTCTCAAGAAGAACTAATAAGCGCTTTTTTCAGCACAGGTAATAAACCCCATACATTCAGTAACAGACACAGAGCTGCTGCACTCGAGGGGAAAATGCATCACCTGCCTGATGGCAGGGCCCTTGTGGATCCTGCAAGTCTTAGGCAGGAAATGCAAAAGGATGAAATACATTCTTTTCCACTTCTTTAGACACCCACCCCCCACCTCAGGTTTTGAACTAAAGGAATTCAGTGTGGACATTCACTCCAGCCCTTTTCCTTCGTGTTGGGCTCAGTTTTCTCTTGCACACTTTGCATGGCAGACGGCTGGTGGCTGCTGCACTGCTGTTTGAAGGGTCGGTGCACGCAGGTGTTTTGTGAATGCTGCAGGCAGCAGAGATCTCCTGTCTGGGCTGCCTTTCACTCCCAGGGCCTAAAGCTCTGATTCTTTCTTCTCTGCTGTTTTGTCTCCAGGGCTTTTGGAACTGTTTATAAAGGACTCGACAGGGCCACTGGAGGAGAGGTCAGTGCCACCACGTCCAGCACGTCTGGCAGCTCTCGAGGGCTTTCCCCTCTGCTGGGAGCTGTGGCTGCAGCTTTGGGGGCCCAGCAGAGCTTTCCTGCACAGGCTGCTCCTCTGAAGGCAGAGCAGTGTCAGCCTTCAGAACACAGCTGGGACAGACTTGGTGCTTCTGAAGTGCCCAGAGGAATGCAAGGAGGGCAGTGGTGTCTGTCAGAGCCGGACACCATGGCTTGGTCTTCATATCTAAAACCATGAATGCATCAGCAGGTGGAATTGAGGCTCAATTTATCTTCATCCCAGCCTTGGACAGGAACACTATTTATCAGTTTTTCCATCCTGCTTTTCATCTTCAAAGGCCCAATTAGGCCTAATTAGGGAGAGATCATGCTTGGGCTCACTTTGGGGTTTTAGTCCTACTGCAGCTGTTCACAGAGAGAGAGGGAGAGAAATGAGAAGATGGATGTCCAGAGCAAAGCTCTTTCCTAAACGCTGCAGTTGAAACACAACTGGGTCTGGTGTTAGTGACAGCCTGTGACAATGGATGTCTGTGTCTGCTTTATTGTGCAATCCCAAACAGAGCAGTGGCATTTGAAATCCTGACCAAGTCCCATCGAATTGCTAAAGGGTTCTGGGCTGTTTTGCTCTGTTTCACAGCACCAGAATTACCTCCTGCTTGCAAAATGTGTTTAAATCATAATAATGATCATCATCATCATCGGAGTGGTGATAAACTAAGGCCATTTGAGAAGATGCAGATTCTGTAGGTGCAGAAAATGTTGTTAAGAGCTTTGAGGCTGACAGCTGAGGGACCATTTCTGCAGAGCTTACAAGGCCAAATGTCTCTGGCCACGTGTCCTGTAAGCAGCCCCCAGCCAGCAGAGGAATGCGCTGTGGGAATGGCACTTGCTGAGCTCTGGTGTCCCATGCCAAGGCAGTTTGGCACAGCCTGGCTCTGTCGCTCCAAAAAGATTCACTCCATGCTTGCTGTGGTCTCCTGCCACAGACCCCTCCAGCTAAAGGTCTGCAATGTCACTTCAGGTGGCCATAAAGAAAATGAGTCTCAGAGAGCAGAACAGGGAACGAGCTGTGAATGAGATCCTGGTCCTGAAAGGCAAGAACCACCCCAACATTGTCAACTCTTTGGACAGGTGAGTGCTTCTTTCATCCGTAGTCAGTAGCCTGTTTTGAAAAAGCCTGACCTGGCCATATCTTCAACAACAGCCTGGCAGTTCACTCCCATGCTTCATGCTTTTGTTTGTTTTTTTCTTCAATCTGGAACCCTGTGCTGTGCCTTATGATAAGTGCTGATAAACCATGGCAGAAATTATTTCCCTTGGCTTCTTCTTCCCAACTCCTTTCCATTGCTGCAGATGCCAGGAAGTCCAGGTTTCCAGAAATGCCTCATTTGCCCATTTTTCAATGGCCTTGCCTGTTTCTGAAGGGACTTTGTTCATGGTTTCCCAAATAGTTGATAACGTTTGTCCCAAGTGCTGTATGGCCTCCTTGCCTGGATAACTCTGGAAGTTGCATTGCCTTGTTCTGGAGGGAATGGTGGAACTGATGAGTTCAGATGCTGAACCAGCTGGGGGCAAGTGTTGTGGTTCCACACTGATCTGGGCTGTTGCTAAACTGCGTTTTTCACTTGCTTGCCATCTAAGGCATCTCCTTTCTCACAGGTGTCTCCTTCTCCTTCAGACTGTGCAGATTCCAAGGCCTGTGCAGGAATCTCTCCATCTGATCGTGTTCTCATTGACAAGTGACCTGGAAACAAAACTCCACTCGAGGCTTTTCCATGGGGGAATTGAGCAGTGCACATTCATCTCCATGCTGTTGTTTTCCTGTTCCAGCTTCCTCGTCGACGAAGATCTCTGGCTGGTGATGGAATACATGGATGGAGGAACTTTGCAGGACGTTGTCAGACAGACACACATGGCTGAAGGAGAGATGGCAGCTGTCAGTCGGGAGGTGAGGGATCCTGCTTGTGCTTCCCATGGCTTGGACACGATGGTCCTTCCAAACAGGCTGTGAGAGCAGGAGGGGCTCCATGCTCAGGGCTTTGTTTCTGTGTGGTTTTTAGGAATTGGAGAAGGAAGAGCCTCTGAAGTCAGTGGCCTGCCAGTATCACTACACTTCTACTCTGTTCTTGTCCTCTTTCCTGCTGCTGTGGTACTCTCTCTGTCTTTCTTTGATTTGATTTGATTTGATTTGCTGTTCTCAGCTTTGCCTTGAACCATTTTCCTGGAGCTTGTCTGCACTGTCTCCTGGCCTGTCACAGCAAAGTTGCTGCTGGGAGAATTCCAAACTGTCCTTTCTTGTCTGATGTGTTCTGGCCACTGATTTTTACCCTTGTGTTTCTTGTTGTCTCTCAGTGTCTGCAGGGCCTGGATTTCCTCCATTCCAACCGGGTGATCCACAGAGATCTGAAGAGCTCCAACATCCTTCTGGGAATGGCTGGCTCTGTCAAGCTGGGTGGGTGTTCGTGGCCAGGCACGGTGCTCCCGGGCTGTGAGTGTGAGGCTGTTTCCAGTGATGGTCAGAGCCCCACAAGTGCTGCTGCTGGCACTGCCCGGCCCCTGCTGCCAGCTGAGAGCGGCTGCCCCGTGCAGAGAGCTCAGGAGAGGAGCAGAGTGTCAGGAGTGGCTTTGCTCTGGGTATGGCCCTTCCAGAGGGACGGGAGTTGGAATCTAAACTTCAAGGGAATCAGTAAAAGCCACTGCATGAACGCTGAGGGTTTATTTAAGGGTCCAGTTCCATCATTCCTTGGCCACAGCCCTGAGGACTTTTCCAGCTGACTTCACTACTGCATTCTCACACTGAGAGTGGGGAATCTCTGTGCTTGGTTTCCTCATTGCAGCTGTCTTTGACAGTGTTTGTTTCTGTCCTCAGCTGATTTTGGCCTCTGTGCTCAGCTCAGCCCTGAGCAGGACCAGTGCAGCTCCATGGTGGGCACTGCTCACTGGATGGCCCCAGAAGTTGTGACCAGGTCTCCTTATGGCCCCAAGGTGGACATTTGGTCCTTCGGCATTGTGGCCATCGAGATGGTGGAAGGAGAACCTCCTTACTTCAAGGAAACAGGGGCTGTGGTAAGAGGCAAATTCTCCAGGGTTTGCAGAGGCCTGTGAGCACAGGCTGACCCTGCACTGGGAGGAGCTGCTGGAGGTTTCTGCATATTGGGAAGGGAATTCCCAGAGGACTCGAGCCTGAACACAGATGAATATTCTGCAGTCTCCAGCAACAATTTGCTTTGGGTTTCAAATTGTTGCAGCTCTTCTGTCTATGAGGATGACCTGAAAATGTGAAGCCAGTGTATCAGCTCTAATGTTATCTTGCAAAAAAACCACAAACCAACCCCAAAACCCATCCCCAAACCCAACAAGTTTTCTGAAGGAGTTTCTTAAAGAGGTTTTTAAGAGAGGTTTAAGTTGAACTCCCCCCTGATTTTTCTCACTGGGAAACTTATCTAAAACATGAAGATGATTGCTTAACATCCCTGTAGTCCAACATATTTCCTTCCTAGTCCAAGCTACTTTCTCTGTCATCAAGCCTGAGCTTTCAGCAACCCCAACCTCCTGTTCCTTGCCTGGCAATTTCTGGGATGGGGCATCAGGAATTCATTTACTTCAGTGTCAGTGGCACTGCAGACATGTGTTTGATGCAATTTAAAATAACACACGCAGACCACACTGACTCTTGAAAATGGCCTGTAAAGCTGGTGTCCGTATTTGGAGAAGCAAAATGTGCTGTTTCTGATGGAGGTTCCTACTAACAAAGTCAGACAACGAAATGGCCTCTCAAGGCAAGATCATTTGGATGTTGCAATGGCTGTGGCTGCATCAGGGTTTGGGGATTTTGGCTGGCATAGAAAAATGAGCCGTGAGCAGCACCTCTGCCGGGGAGGAAACTGCCCCCGGAGCTGGGGCTGAGTTACCGGGGTCGATGTGAGCAGCTGTGGGTGTGAAGGAAGCTGGCACAGCGCTGCCTTTGCTTTTCCTGCAGGCTCGGGCTCTGATCCGGCAGAACGGGACCCCGCAGCTGCAGGAGCCGCGGCGCCTGTCGGCTCTGCTGCGGGACTTCCTCGAGTGCAGCCTGGACTCGGACGACGAGCGGCGCTTCTCTGCCCAGGAGCTGCTGCAGGTGAGCGCGAAGCGGCTGCAGGGGAAACAGCAGCGCCAGGGAGGGCTTTTCTTGGGGGGGGACCTCCGATAATCTCCAGCCTCGCTGCTTTTCACACGCAAAGCAAGCAGAATCCTCGCCTGGTTGGGGCTGGCTGGGTCCGTTCGAGGTCATCTGGACCTGGTGACCCACAACGAGCAGGGACATCTTCAAGTGGCTCAGAGCCCTGCCTGACCTGAGCTTGGATGCTTCCAGGGAGGAGGCACCTCCCACATCTCCGGGCTCCCTCTGTCAGTGGTTCCCCTGGTAAAAAAAATTCTTCTTTAGACCTAATCTGAGCTCGCTTCCATCTCTTGAGTTTCAAACCATTCCCCTTCGTCCAGGAACTTGACTCTGGAAAGTAATGGTTCATTTCTTTCTTTTTTATCCTTTGGGCAGCACCCATTTTTATCATCAGCCAAGCCTCTCTCCAGCCTGACCCCTCTGATCGCTGCAGCAAAGCAACCACGGGTGCAGCAGAGGAGACGAAGCACTTGAGAACAGCTTTTTGTTACAGTAGTTAGGACTAGTTAGTTATGGTAGTTAGCACTGCTAGTTACTTAGGGTCGTTAGGACTGTTTGTTATGGTAGTTTTTTGAATAAAAACTCTCTTAAAACCTCAACACCCTTGTGTCCCTGCCTTCTCCCCCTGTGACTCAGCTGCCCCGAGCAATGCGAGGGGAGAGCGGGCCCAGCCTCGCCCAGAGCTGAGCCCCGGCAGAGCCCAGAGCAGCCTCGGCATCTGCAGAGTCAGCCTGGAAGGAGGCGCTTGGAGTCTCCTCGGCTGCAGCCGCCTCTTGGTTACAAACTGTGCGTGGTGGGAAATGCCACTGGTTCTGCAAGAGGGCAGAAGGGGCCCGGGGAAGGCCCAAGTGCTCCATGCAAGGGAAAAACCCACCCAGCGCTGGAGAAAAAACACGCTTTTATCCCCTCCAAAAATGTAATCCTAAACCAAGTGGAACAGGGGAAAGGGAGGAACCCCGGACCTTCGGGCCCTGCGAACCAAAGCGTCCCGCGGGTGTTGGTTTCTGCCGGGCTCGCTGCCCCCAGCCCAGCCCAGCCCAGCCCAGCCCGGCTCAGCCCAGCCCGGCCCAGCCCAGCCCAGCCCGGCCCAGTCCAGCTCAGCCCAGCTCAGCCCAGCCCGCGGGCAGGGACACGCGTTTGGAGGAACCTGCGAGGGCGAGCAGGTGAAGGGGCTCCGGCAGTGACGGGTGAAAGGAACAGGGTGAATGTGACTTAAACAAACCCTGGGAATCTGCTTGGAAACAGGGCCAGGGACTTGTAGGTAAGAAGGAACAAAAGAGATTGTCACTTCTAGAAAATGGTGCTAATTGGCATGGACTGTTGTTCAGCCAAGGCTGTGTTAAATTCTTGAACTAGAGAAGAACAGACAAGAGAATTATGAATATTGTTTTACTAAAAAAAAAAAAAAAAAAAAAAAAAAAAGCAGGTGTGTGTGGTGCACATTGGAGGGGGAGATGGAGTGGACAGATCGAGAAGTCTGAACCTTCCAAGGTACAGTCCCGGGGACAGGGCAGCCACCTCTGTACTGCAGACAGGAACCCGGAACAGTGACACGATCTGACTGTGACCCCCATCCCCTGTGTGGGGACAGGGGAGGGAATGGAGAATAACAGGAAATCCGGGAAGGAGGGAAGGGTGAGGGGAAGATGTTTTCGTAGGAATTATTTTCTCATTCTCTTGCTCTGACTTGTTTGATAATGTTATGAATGACGTTCTATTTTTCCAGTTTATCAATGTGATAAATGTGATTCGTGCTAATTAAGTTGTAACTATATTAACAAAATTGTATTTAGATCAATAGAAGACAATTGTTACAGAGTGAGAAGGGGGAGATGGGTGAGACAGGATAAAAGACATCTCCCAGATGTTGGGAGTCGAAGAAGGAGGTTGGAAGAAAGCCAGATAAGAATAGTCGAAGGACAAAGGTCTGATAGAAATACAGCTTCAACCTTGAAGCTGTTAAAAATGGAATGATCACAAGCATGGGACTTAATTAAAGTCATGTTATGGAAAACATCTGCTCAGTCACACAGGGCGCCTGCGCTACCTGCAGGTCACACCTCGGTCACTGATGATGATGATGAGCCTTCACCGGAAATAAGACCCTTAAAAGGATAAGAGACCCCCAACCCATTAGTAGAGCATGCGCCGTGCAGTATAGTTACGTAGATCTTAGGAATAGAAACTAGGAGGAGCTTTCTAGAAACTTCTGTAGCCTACAGTATATAAGTGGGATTGTTAGCCTGGATGCTTTGGTACGTGAGGAATGGGAGCCACTCCCCGTGTCCCCGGTCGGAGGGGGGCCCCTCCCCGGTCGGTTTTGCTTATGCTTTATACGAACCTCAATTATACCAAATTACTTACTGCCAAATTTTGTATATTCTTAAATATATGCACTTTGATTGTTTCATCTCCAATACTTTAATTGTCATCTCCAATACTTTGATTGTATTCATTTTGTTACTATTAAAAACTTACTATTAAATTTAATCTTGTTGCTTGATAAATTGAGAAAAATAGAACATCATTCATAACACTTTGTTATCTGTTTCACCACTTTTCGGTTATCATCTATTTGCAAACAGCAATTTGAATGATTTAATTTTCCACAAACTCCTCCTTCTTCTGTAAGTAGATAATCTGATCCCATCCCATGGTGAAATGTCTCGTTCCTCATTTCAGCGGCTTGGTCAGCAGGAAGGTCAGGAGCTGGAGCTGTCTCCTTGGTTATTATTTCAAGGATACTTTTAAACCTAATTATGTTACTCAAATTATGGATGGATTTTCTGTGTCCTGATATGAATTCGTTAGGGATCCCAGGGGCTGGTCCATGGTGTTGTAGGATTTGTTCTGGTGGCCGTTCATCTTTTTTCCCTTTTTTGGGTGCTCCCTCCTGCCACGGCTGCATCAATTGACCACTTTTATCTTATGAAATGATAAAATGTTTGGATTCCCAAGTGATTTCTCTGGACTAGCAAAAACACCTCAGTGCTTTGGGGAGAGGGATGATCCCCCCCACACTTTTTTCATGAAATTTGCTCAATATTCTCCGTTTGCTTTTTCCCTTTGCAGCTTAACCAATTTCTGTTGCAGTCAGATATCCTCACTATGGGCTCTGCCTTTAGTTGTGCAAATTCCATCTGTGCAAGCAGGCAGAGCTGGGGGTGAGGGGCAGATGGACTCAGGGAAATTCCTCCCCCTGGCAAGAAGGCCCTTGGGCATTGTCCACACTTCTCCAGAGCAATGTTAATTTGCATTTCTAAAACTCCTCTCCTGGCTGCCTGGAACTAGGATTTTCTTCCAGAGCAGCCTTTAGGTGATTCACACGTCCACCCTCATAATCTCCTTTATTTTTCTTTTTTTATTTTTTTTAGCCATTTTTTATTAACAGTTTATGCGTTAAAGCCTCACCATTAATACTCTTCTAGGTTTGCAAAATGCAACTTAAAGGTGAGCTTCTAAAGATCCATTCTGAAATTCTGCCGTCATTAAGAGCCACCACAAATATATAGAAAAATATTCCAATGCAATCAAGTCTTTTCTGCCTCTTCTCCTAGGAGTAAAAATTGCTTGTCACACCCCTGGCCCAAACCTAACTGACAATCTAAAAGTAGGATTAATGTGAAAAATTTTTCTCATGGTGTAATCTTGTCACTGAAACTGCAGGGACAATAAAAAACTCTCCAGCAATATCTTTAGTGTTAGAGAGTCAAGGCATTACTTGATTCTGGTCAGGATGTGCAACAGAAATAATTTCTTCCACACATAGCCCGGGTGTGCAGAGAAAATCATTCCATGAGGTGTGAATTTTACTAGATTTTTCCTGAAATTTTACAGTCTGAACCCATTGAAATCCATTGGTTTAGTGTACATTGCTTCAAAGTTGTGTGGTTCTTAGTATTTGGTTTCCTATTGCAAATGGATTTCTCCTCTTCTGATGTTAATTAGATCCGCATTCCTGGATTTCCTTCTCAGTCTTTTCCAGACCAGGTGTCTCCATCTTTGCTGGGGCAGTGTCTGGGGTGGGTGTTCGTTGATGTTTGCTGATGTTTCCTTCATGTTTTGTTGAATGTCGTTCTCTTTGTGGGAATATTTTGGGCTATTCCCAGATGTTAAACTCATCTCTGTTGAGTGATGCAACATCCCTTAAAAAAAACCTTTTAAAATTTCTTTCCTGAGAGAAAGGCAAACCGAGCCTGACTAGTAAAATGAAAGGTAAAAAAAATTTAAAGTTGGTATACTTTCCAACAGTGGAATCGCAGGCAGCCCAGTGTGTGAGTGTAATTGAGAGGCAGAGTCCTGGGTGGATGCTGTGAACAGCAAAGTGCCAAGGCAGGCTCTGTGCCAGCCCAGCTTCCTGTGGCAGAGATTTCACAAGAGACAGGATTCTGGCCACAGACTGCTCGAAATATACATCCCTTATCTCCAGCCCGCACTAGGTGGAGAATTCCCAGGGTAAGGAATTGCAAAGATCAATTCCAAGGGAGATAATTGAATATCTGCCCTGGCTCTGGCCAAAGGTTATAATGGCCGGATGCTTGGCCTTCAGCCAAGGGCACACACTGACTCAGAAAACACTTCCTAAATGCAGCAACATGTTGCATATTCATAGACCTTCATTCATTATTCAGAATCACTCTCCTCTGACCTGTAAATCATTTTTTCCTTCCCTGGGGTTTTGGTGTCCTATAATGCAGGAATGTGAAGAATTTCCTGATTATCTTTTTTACCATTCTCCAAGTTTGTTACATGAACAAAAGATTTTTACATTATACTCCAAGAAAAATATATTTATCACACAGCTATTTATAAGTTTTGTTAATTGCAGAACTAAAAGAAACTATATTCATACAGCAATGTTTTCCAGCATATAGCATTCATTTTAATATTTGCAAAAACTCAATAATATAATGTACACTTATAACACACATAGAATTCAAATTTCTTTTTCTCAGTGTGGAGGAGACATAGCTGGTGGTCCAATCATTTTGTTATTTTTCATTTTCTCAGGTTTTTTTCCTTTTCTCCTGTCCATACATCCCTTATCTCCACCCTCCACTAGGTGGAGAATTACGAGGGTAAGGAATTCCAAAGATCAATTCCAAGGGATATAATTCAATATCTGCCCTGGGTCTGGCTTTTATTCTTGCCAAAGTCAATGGCAAAAGCCGCTACCATGGCATCTTGGTTTCTATCACCAGCTTCCAAAGGAGTTTCTTTATTTCCCCATTCATTCTTTCTACCTGACCTGAGCTCTGGGGGTTCCAGGGCTTGTGGAGGTCCCATTGTATTCCTAAAGCAGCCATAACCCCCTGAAGGGTCTTTGCTGTAAAATGAGTTCCCCATCTGAGAGTCTGTTGTTTCCACAATCCCTTATCTTGGAGTTATTTGTTTTAGAAATACCTTAATAAGCGATCCGGTTATTGCTGAAGAAGTCAGAATAGCTTTTTTCACCCTGTTAGCTGCCATGCTGTCACCAGAAGATATTTGAGCCTTCCTGCTCAGGGCATTTCAGTGCCAGGCTCTTCCAAGCACACCCAGCTCTGCCGGTTGAGCTGACCATGCAGGGGTAACCTGAGCTTGGTCTAATTCCCTTTCCTTCATCAGAGCGTGTCTTGGAGCTCTTTTCCCTTCTCCTGCCCTTGCAGACCCATCCATAAACACATTTTGTCCCTCAGGCCAGGGAATGTCTCCTAAATCTCTCCCAGCCTGGCTCTGGAGCTCTGTCACTTGAATGCAGTCATGGGTTTGTTCCCAGCCCCCTGTGCAGGCTGTTCAAACAGGAGCCTGAGTTAAACCCTTGCCCTGTCCTCAATTCTAAATCCTCCTGTACCACTGAACAAGTTTCATTCTGTAATCACCGAGCACTGCTCATCCATGTAGAGGCTCCTTTGCTTATCACAGCTTTCACTTGTTGCCAGACTTGAACAACAGGAGATCTCCTGCCATCAGTTTTTGGGTCTCAGGTCCCATTAAAGCTGTGGCTGCACAATTCTGCAGACAATGAGACCACTCTGGCCACTGGGCTAAACATTTTAGCACAAGAATTCCTTTGGAATGGCCCTGTTTAACATCCACATCCAATTCAAATTTCTTTTCTAATTCTAAAGGAGCCGTGTCTGGGGCACCAATCATTTTGGTTTTATTTCATTTTTTGAAGTTTTGCAATTTCTCATGTCCATACCACAACATTGAGGCTATCTAGGCTTAAAAAGTCAGACAATCTTCAATCCAGGAGTGAGGATCCAATTGCAGGTCCTGCAATTATCTATTCATTCTCAGAATTCTCCCAGCCCCGTCTTAGTACTGGGTAATGTTAGTTCTGAGATTCCCTAGTCTTTCTCAGGGTCAATACACCACAAACCTTCAGTCAAAATATTTAACCTTTTTCTCCACCATTAGTGCTTTTTTTTTTTTTTTTTCAAATATTCAAAGGTGCTTTTTAGCATGAACATTCAGCCATTTCACAGAGGCTTCTTCTACCACTTCTTGTCCTCCTGATTGCAGCAAGTCATCCACATCCTGCATTAACCCAATCCCTGGGGGTGGGGTAAATTCTTGTGATATTTTCTGCAAGGCTTGCCCCAATAAGGCTGGTGCTTCCATGCATACCTGAAGAAGGACCGTCCATGTCTTTTCCATTTTCCTTTTTACTTCGTGTTCCCACTGAAAAGCAAAATCCAGTTCAGCATCCTGTGTGAGTGGGCATCCCCAGAAAGCATCTTTGCCATCAATTCCTGAATGGTGTCAGTGTGAGGAGGGCACCTGGTTGAAGATGGTGTAAGGATCTGAGACTGTGGAGTGCCTGGGTTTAGTAATTTCATTTATTATTCTTATGTCCTGCACCATTCTTTCGATTCCATCTGATTTTTTGACTGGCAGGATAGGAGCATTATAGGGAGAGATCCCTGGTTTCAAAAGTCCTGCCTTTAGCAGGGACTCAATAAGAGGCTGTAAGCCTTTCCTTCCCTCTCTTGGAATAGGGTACTGCTTATAGACACCGCTTGTCCTGGTTGCTTCAAAGAGCTTTGGAGAGGCTCCATATCTAATTTTCCCTATTTTCCTGGAGCTGCCCAAACTTCTGAGTTCACTTCAGCTTAGTCCTTGCCAGACAATTGACACAAAGGCAAAACAGAACTTGACTCTGTACCACCTTTTACAATGTTCATTTGCATTCGAATTTTGGCCATCAAATCCGTTCTTAGTACATTATAATCAAAGTTAGGTGCAAATTAAAAATTCTTGCATTTCAAACTCAGTCCCCTGGGTGCTGGGGCCCCCTTGGGCCCTGGGGTTCATCCCTCAGGGGCTGTAGAAACTCTGCCATGGCCTTTGCCTTCCCCTTGGCCTTTTCCTCATCCCTTCTTGCATTCCCCTGCTGTGCCTTTGTGACCAAGTGCTCCAGGGGCTTCTTCTGCCCCTCCTGCAGCCCCCTCAGTGCCTGGGGGTGCTCATCCTCTGACAGCTGCTGAGCTTTCTGCTAAATCATTCCTTTCTGCAGCGACCCAAGGAAAATGCTTAAAAGCTGATCTCGATGCTTGCACGTCCAATCCCCATTTCCCAGCTGTTCCTTTGTCCTGCTGCTCCTTGTGCTGTGGCTGCCGTGGCCAGCCCGTATCCCAGAGCCGGTGCCTGTCCTGCCGCAGTGTCCAAACGCGGCCCCCCCGGCGGGCAGGGCCGGCAGCTCCACGGGGCCGGGCAGCGGCCGGGGCGTCCCGCAGCCTCCTGGGGGCCGGGGGCCACTGCCGGGCCTGCAATTGC
Organism: Sturnus vulgaris; assembly: GCF_052056855.1. Taxonomy (NCBI): domain Eukaryota; kingdom Metazoa; phylum Chordata; class Aves; order Passeriformes; family Sturnidae; genus Sturnus; species Sturnus vulgaris. The sequence goes on from NW_028276170.1 coordinate 10,589,285, forward strand.
CGGGGGGTGCTGGGCTCAGGCAGCGCCCGGCGCTGAGCCCCGGCTGCCCCACAGCCCCGGCCCGGCCCCGCAGCTCCCCACAGGCCCCCAGCCCGTGCTCCCGGTGCCGCCCCTCTGCGCCCGCTCCTGCCGCTGCCCAGCACAGAGAAACCCCCTGCAATCCTGACCTCCTTGTGTGCCTGTCCTGGCAACCGGGGATACAAAGGATCTGCAGCAGCTGGCAACTTGTGAGGATAAGAGCCTGCTGGAAAACATCCCCATCCTCAGTATTTTTCTCCTCTTTTCCATTATCCATTTTCTTACCACATAGATTCCTCCTTCTGCTTCTTGCCTGAACCATATTACTGCTAACGATGTTTATGGCTCTGTTAAGTCTTCGTTTTTCTTCTGGAAATTCGTGAATGTAGCAGGACCTTGGCTGAGCAGCAGCCTGTGTGGTCAATTAATAACATTTTCTGACCCTGATGGCTTCTGCTGTCACTTCCTTATGTCCACGTCCCTGTGTCCAAGCGGATTCGCAGCCTGTGTTTGTAGAGACCCTTTGCTGTTGTTCCTTGCATGGGGGTCCCCCGTTTTGGGGCCATCCCCCCTGGAGCAGGGTGTCCCGGCTTGGTGCAGCCCCGCCCCTCGGGCAGCGCTGAGCCAATGAGAGCGCGCGGCGGTGATGACGCAGCAGTGTCCAGGCAGAGCCGCAGCTCCCAGCGTTGCCCACCTGGAGCCACCTGCGCCCGGCCCGGGCCCCAGCGCCCCCCTGGATGGGAATTTGGGGAGGTGGGAGGGGGGGAGCACCAAGGCCGGGCCCCCCCGCGCTGTGGTGGCGGCAGCGGCTGCAGTGGGGAGCGAGTGCGGGCGGGAGCGGCCGAGAGCCCAGCGCTGCCCCAGCCCGAGCTGCCCCAGCTCCATCGCTGCCCCTGCGCTGGGATGCTGTGGGTTTGGGGGGAAGAGGGAGCCGGCAGTGGGTGCTGGGCCTGGGGGCAGCAGGAGAAGGGAAGGAGAAGCAGGGTTGAAGAAGAAAATGGTCAAACAATGCATATGGGAGGAGCAGGTGGGATTGTGCATGTGAAGGAAGAATAGTAGGAGGAAGAGAAATGTCAGGAAAAGCGGGGTCACAGGAGAAGGAGGAGCAGAAACGAGAAGCAATAGAAGTTTCCATCCCCCCCTGTGTCTGCAGTCTGCCCCCCGCAGCCCCAGGTGCATTGCCCTCCTCCAAATACAGCAGGTGACCAGAGAGGGGGATCTATGATTTACTGAGGGGTGTGTCCTAGGGTGATGTTACGGTGTTTGTATCTCCAATCGTGTGTTCTGATTATGTTTGGTCTTATGTCCTATGCTTCCAGGACTGACTCTGAAGGTGAAGCTTTGTTTTGTCTTGTTATCAGCCGGCTCACCTCCCCCATGGTCTATGTTTAGGAGAGGTTTTAGCTCTGCTTGCTTGCTTGCCTGCTTGCTTGCCTGCTTGCTTGCCTGCTTGCTTGCCTGCTTGCTTGCTTCTGCCTTTTTCTTTCCTTCGCTTTGCCCTTGCTTTTTGCTTATTAGTTAGTTCAGCTAGGCAGTCCAACCTTTTCCCTGGACTGTTTTCTCTTCCACCCCGTCCCCTCCCTCTCCTGGATACCATCTGAACGGACGGGGACCTGGGACACCCCGAGAAACACCGGGAGTCTACACTGTCACCTGCAGCAGTCATCCCCAGCGCCAGAGACTGATAACTGAGCGACCACTCGCCAGAGAGACTGAACTTGTCATCCCTTCAGAACGGTGAAAGAGTTTTTTTGTCAGCTGGTGGTGTTTTTTTTCCCTGTGCCGGGGAGTGTCTTGCTTGTTAAATAAACAGGTTTTTTCTCCCACTCTTCTCTGAGGAAATTCTTCCCGAACCCGGTGGGGTGGGGGGGGGAGGAGTCGTGGGGTTTGCTGTCTGGGGGCTCCTCCTGGAGGTTTTCCCCCAAATTTGCCCAAAACCAGGAATCTTGGTGTTTGAAAGCTTTATTGGGGTAAAAGTTGGTGCTTCATTTTTTTTCCGAGGCCTGAATCTTTATATTTAGGAATGAGTTTTGGCTGAATCTTGCTTTTTTGGGCGTTTTGGTATGTATATTGAGGTTTCGCGGATTTTTGGTCTGAATCTTGCTGTCTTAGAGGTTCTTACACACACAATATACCCAGTGATTTTCTAAGATGAATTTGGGTAAGGGGGAACCGCCAGCTCAAGGCACTTCGCTCTTCTTTTTTCCCCAAACCAGGATTTTTAATTCCCAAGGCGTTGGCAGATGGAGGAGGTGGAAAAGCCCCAGAGATGCCTCTCGAGGAGGGGCTGCAAACCCAGCCCAGGGACCTGCAAGTAGGAAAGACCCTCCCTGAGCCGGGAAGGCGGCCGGAGATCCAGGCAGAGCTCAGAGCTGATGGAGAAGCCTCATGGAAGGGAGAAGCCCCACAAGTGCTTGGAATGTGGGAAGGGTTTCAGCCGGAGCTCCCATCTGATCCGGCACCAGAGGATCCACACTGGAGAAAAGCCCTACGAGTGTGGGAAATGTTGGAAAAGCTTCAGGGACAGCAACTACCTGATGCAGCACCAAGTGATCCACACAGAGGAACGGCCCTACACCTGCTTGGAATGTGGGAAGAGCTTTGGATGGAGCACTGGCCTGAGAAGACACCAGCGCATCCACACTGGGGAGAGGCCCTACGAGTGTCCCCAGTGTGGGAAGAGGTTTCAGACCAGCTCCCATGTCCTACATGAGCGGATTCACACAGAGGAGAGGCCCTTCCGCTGCCCCGACTGCGGGAAGGGATTCAAGCACAACTCCCATCTCACTGTCCACCGGCGCATCCACACTGGGGAGAGGCCCTACGAGTGTCCTGAGTGTGGGAAGAGCTTCTCCAGGAGCTCTCACTTGACCCAACACCAACGGAGGCTCCACTAAGGGAAGCCCTGTGAGTGCCCCGAGTGTGGGAAGAGCTTCGTGCTCTGCTCCAGCTCCATCCCCCATGGGAGGATTGGTGTTGGATGATCCCCAGTGACCCCCGTTGGGCAGAGCCCTGGTGATCCCCATTGAGTGGGGGGAAGGCGTTGAAGAGATTTCTCTCCCTTCTCCTTGTGCTGCTGTGATTTGGTTGGTAATAAATTCCCTCGCTGTGCCCAGGCTGGCTCTGTTGTTCCCGTGCCGGTGCTCGGGCCGGGATCTCTCCTGTTCCTTCTCTCAACTCCTGGGCCTCTCCTCAGCCAATCAGAGAATGCGATGAAGAAGATTCAGCCAATGAGAGAGAGCAGCTGTGATGACTCACCGCTTGCCGGGCAGACCCGCAGCACCCAGTGCTCCCCACCTGGACCCCACCCTCCCCGCCCAGTCACGATCCCCCCGCGGGGTCCCCCCAAGTCCTTTCCCTGTCCCGCCCCACAATAAACGGGACGGGGCGAGCTGGGAAACTTTACTGGGAACACCGGGAGCAGCCAGGCTGGGGCAGAGTGACAGCAGGGCTGGGGGGAACACACGACCCCCCCAAAATCAGCGTGGGGACGGAGCGGGGGGGTCCCGGCCGCACCCGAGGCCATGGGGAGGGGCTGCAGCCGCTGCTGGGTCAGGAGCTCTGTGGGCCGAGAAAAGGGGGCAGCACCTGACTGGGGGCCCCATGGGGAGCGCACACGCTCCAGGGTCGGAACACGACCCCCGGGACCCTCCCCTCACCCTTCTTGCACAGGTAGAAGCCGAGCCCCCGATCCCCATCAGCACCTTGCTGCGGGCGGTGTCTGGCGGCATCTCTGGGGGTCCACAGGTGTCAAGACCTCCCAAAATCTCTCACAGACACCCCAAGCTACTCCAATCACCCTCCCAGTCACCTCTAGCCCACCCAGGACTTCTTGAATCCTCCTCCCAGTCTCTTCCCAGCCTCACCAGGACCCACCAACGCTCCTGCTTTCCATCTCAGCATCCCATAACCCCCTCCCAGTTTCCCCCCACCACCACAGGACCCCCAAACCCTCTCCCAGTCCCTACTTGGTCTCACCAGGACTCCTCACAGTCTCCTCCCATCACAGCCAACGTTATTCCAACCCTTGCTTTCCAGTTCCAGATCTTTCTCTATCCCCTCCAGGCTCACTCAAATCCCTCCCTCTTCCCCCCAGCTGATCCCAGTGTGTCCCCACTCTCTCCCAGCGCTCCCCAGTGTCCATCTCACGGTGGCCCTCGAGGTCCCAGCCCGGCCCCAGCTGCCTGCTCTGCTCCATGGATTTCTACCCTGCTGAGATCCAGGTGAGGTGGTTCCAGGGCCAGCAGGAGCTCTCAGGGCATGTGGTGGCCACCAGGACCAGGTGCCCAACAGGAGAGGGCTGGTGTGGCACTGGGAGGGACTGGGAATGAAATTGGAGAGAGTGGGGGAACACTGGGAAAGAGTGGATTGGATTGGGGCAACTGGAGAGAGAGTGGAGGTTTGGGATTGGAATGAAAAGGACTTGGAAAGGACTGGGAAGAACTGGGGGGTCATTGGGGGAGAAGGGAGAGATTTGGAAGGGCACTGGGAGAGAGGATGGAGGGTTGGGAGTGGAGTTAGAAGTACTGGGAGTGGACTGGGAATGGAATGTCTGGGGACTGAGAGGAATTGGGAGAGCCTGGGATGGACTGGGAGAGCCACCAGAGTCACTTGGGGTGAGGGGGCAGGAGGCCCCAGGGGTGGGCACAGTTCTCCTACCAGAATAGCTTGTTGTGTTAATTGTTTTCATGCTTAAGATGGTTTTCACATGGGAACAAGCAAGTAACTTAGCTGCACATAGAAGAAGTGACAGGCTAGCTATTAATTTAGCAGAGAGCAAGGTCTGATTTTATGGAGCCTTCCTTTTATAATTTGTCTACCTGACTGCACCATCTCACCCTTTTTCATTAATTCAAAGAAGGCTCATATGTTCTGATGATAACATAGCTCTCTCTTGTGAGGGTGTTATCTCATTAAGATTATCACTGGTTATCTGTTAGATATGGGATAAGACGCATAAAAGACCGATTACAATCAACAAAACTTAGCAAAATCTGTCATGTCATTGACACAGGGTTTCACAGCATGAGAAAATAAAAGAAAAATGTCCAGTGTGTCCTAGGGAAATGGAAATAAATGACCATTGTTTTAAAGTCCAAATAGTCCATTAGCTGGAAATGTTGATCTTTGACATCACTGAATGTGCTCTTGGATCCTGGAACAGGGAATAACTGAAGAAGGTTAGTAGGAACACTATACCATGATGATGACACAAGGCTTTTGTTGGCAATTTTCCTGTAAATTTCCAGACACTGCCATGTCTTGGCAGTCTTGCTTCTGGTTTTGTTCTGGCCACGAAGGCTGCATGGTGATTAGGTTCTTTTTCTTCTCACTGGGCTTCATTTTCTTGGAGGCAACTGATGTTTGGCTGAATGAACAGGTGACTACTTTGAACTTGTTGATGATAAAAACACATGCATACCTTCTCCTTAAGTTAATGAATTAATTTGACTTTGTCTTTGTACGTTCAATTGAAGAGCCTTACATAAAAATATTTTACTTTTTTGGTGCAAATATTGCAAAAAAAAATTTATAAATATACAAATTTAGGAGCTAATTCCCCCTTCCTTGTTTTAAAAACAGCATGCATGACTCTTGCCATGAACATGAAGGGAAGTTCAAAACAAAACAATACATATAGTAAAACCAAAAACTTAGAGTAATTGGGAATAATTCTGATACAACAATCCAAAACATTTCCGACAAGAGATATAATTAAAAACACTTGTGAAATTAGATGATTCCCAGACACTACAACATTGTACCATCATCCCAGTGTCTGCAACAGCTGATAAACCTCAAATCAGTGAATAATTGGATAAGCGTCTGTTGGGGGTTGTTTTTTCCTTTCCTCTCTGCCTGTGGAATTTTTTTCCCATTGACATGCTAAGAAGCACTGATGGTTGGGTCCCAGCACCAGGGAGAGCCTCCCTGGTTTTTTTGGGAGTTTCTCTCGGAGGGCGGGGGGAGGGAAAGGGGGAACACGGTGAGATTGGAAGCAGGTAAAGGAGGGTGGGGGGCAGTTGCTGGCTCTCGCTCGCTTTTGGCTCTCGGAGCAGAAAGGTCATTGCTACCCCCCCACCATCCCAACGCCGGGAGCTGCCTCTCTGTTTTGGAGCCCGCAGCCCTGCTTGGACGCCCTCCTGCTTCAGCTTGCTGTTTTCCCAGCATCCTGCCTCTCCTCCATCCCTTCCCATCTGGGACACAGCTGCCATCACCCCCAGCCCCCTGCAGGTGCCGGGATCGTCACATCTGCCCCGTCCACCGGGAATCTGCCAGCGCTCACTGCCAGCGGTGACGGTGACTGCAGCACAGGGGAAAAGAGCCTGAGGGCGAGAAGGACTGGAACTGGGTTCCTGTTCTGCTTCTTGTTAATTCCAGAGTTGTTGTTCTGTTTGCCTTCTTAGATATACTAGTAAAGAACTGTCATTCCTGTCCCCATATCTTGGCCTGAGAGCCCCTTAATTTCAAAGTTGTACTAATTCAGAGGGAGGGATTTGCTTTCTCCATTTCAAGGGAAGGCCCTGCTTTCCCTAGCACACACCTGTCTTTTATTCAAACCAGGAGTGATTTTGACACCCAAAGGTAGAACCTGTGGACATTGAGTGGAAAGGCTGGAAAAGCAATAACAGTTGTTGAGTGACCTGATTTTGTGTTTTAGGTGGCACCATGTTGTCCAGCTTACCCTGGTTTGGGCTGCACGTGGTCACAGCTACATCTCTCCCATTTGCAAGCCCTTATTTGAACATGGGTCCTATCACTAAGGCTACTGTGACTATTATCCAGTTCATTTTGTGGGTTGTTAAGGTGAGGAATTCATGGGTTTTTAACTTCCTCTGGAAGATGGCAACGTGGATTCAGAGCTATTGCACTCTAACTGTGTGTTTTTGGGGTTTAATTCAATAATGGTACTTACCGTGAGGAAATGACAGAAGGGGAAATTTTCTCCCTTCCCTTCATCCAGTCCACTGTTTAGGTCCACCCCACCAGTTTTCAAAGGCTTCAAATGGTTCAAATCTTCTCTAAATGCTAATGCATTTACAGTGGCTGGTGTTGCTGATATGCCTGTTAAACCTGTTCTATTTAACATTCAGAGATAAGGGGAGATTGATTTGGATAACAACCCTGATACCTACCCCAGGAAATTGGGATGCTGCTGCAGAGCCTGACCCTGCCCCACAGCCCACTTCAGAAATGAAACACCCGGATTGGGTGGGTGTTTTAGTGAAGGAGATGTGTGAGATGAGCCAGATGCTGAAGGAGTACCTTGACCCAGCTGGTGAGAAACCCTCCCCCTGCCTTAAAGAGGGAGAGTCTGATGGTGCAGCAGTGGAACCCACAGACATTACATCTGTCCAGGTTCCAGCTGAACTGTAAGGGCACTCACAGAGAGCAATAGTCAGCCCTGTGGAAACAAAGAAGTCTAAGATGAAAACAAGGCAACTAGAAAATAAGGATAAGAAAGGAGGGCCCGCACAACCAGCAGGGGAGCCAGAGGTTGAGATCATCCCCAAGTCCCTGTCGTACAAAAGTCTCCATACTCTGCAAAAAGACATTGAGTGACAAGGCCGTGAGGCTTTTATAACCTGGTTACTGCAGGTGTGGGACCTTATGGGTCCAGGTGTGCAACTGGATGGTACTGAGGCAAGGAATTTGGGACCCTTGACCCAGGACTCAGGTCTGGATCAGGTATTTGTAAGGGAGCCAGGCCTCCTTTCCCTCTGGGAGTGCCTTTTAATGAGTGTGAGAGAGAGGTTTGTCCACAGAGACAGAATGCAGGAGCACCACCATAGAATGTGCTGGAAGACCCTTGAGGAAGGGATCCAAGAGCTGAGAGAAGTGGCAGTGCTGGAGGTGCTCTTCGGGAGGGATGGACAGCATGACAATGACCCTGACAAGGTCAGGTGCACAGGGCAGGTGTTGTGCAATCTGGCAAACCCGGGGCCATCTCAATACACCACCTTCATTGCAACAATTAATGCTGATAATAACAGAGACAGTGGGTTCTGTTGCCAACAAGCAACAAGCTTAGAAATTTTGAGAGTATGATCAATGGCCCGATGCAGGCTCATGTCTCTGCTGTAATTGTGAGCCTCCAAGAGGAGATGAGGGAGATGAGGGAGGAGGTGAGGAAGAACAGTTCCCAAGCAACACCAGTGCTGTCATATCACGAGTTCCTGGAACACATTTTTCAAGCCCTTCCAGCTGTTTCTGTCTTGCATCACAAAATTTGACATGTGTTTTGACCTTTTAAAGGACTTGTTGCATGTATTAACATCCAAGGGGTTGCTTTCATCGTGCCCCATCCATCCCACACGGCAGCTCTTGCCATGGCCTGGAGGAAGCAGGAGACAGCAAGGATCAGCTGGAAGGCGCTGGCCACGAATGTCCCTCCCGCAGGCCCCTGGAAGGTCTCTGTGCTCTGCCCACGCCGCCCCTTGTGCGCGCAGGGAGCAGAGCCCTCCCAGCCGGGACAGGATTCCTAATGGTTGCTGGTGTTTTTTTCTAGGGAGACTTCCTGCTCAATGCAGGCTTCCCCTCAGGATGCCTGATGGTCTCTGGTGGTTTCAGTGGGGACAGCTCCTGCTCAATGCAGGCTTCCCCTTGGGATCCCTCATGGCAGCTGTTGCTGAGGTTGCTGCATGGTTGCAGGCCTGAGCTGTCGCCTGTCCCCAGCCCCTGCCCGCTGAGGGCCTGCTCTTCCAGCCTGCTGGGCATGGGGCTGGCTGCTTTGGAGTTGGGCTTCACCTTTTCCTTCTCCATGTGCAACTGCCTGGAGCACAGAGGTCCCAGGAGCTGCTTCCTCCTGAGCCAGTGGCACTCCTGGCCCTGGGCAGCGCAGGGCCCTGTGCCCCGTATATACCCCTGCAGGGCGGGGCTGTGCCATGTCACCAGGACAACAGAATGTCCAACAGCACCCAGGAACCCGATAGAACGGCCCTGTGTCACAAAGGGCCCAGCCCAGCAGCCCTTCAGCAGCCCAAGCCCCTGGAAGTGGCATGGAGCAGGTGCCCAGCAGGTGCTGGCTTTGCAGGCTGGGCTGTGCGGGGCCAGAGGAATTGGCCGGATGGACGCAGGCAGGGAGTTGTGGTCAGCGGCTCCATGGGCGGCTGCAGGCCGGGGATGAGGGGTGTCCCTCAGGGAGGGCTCTGCCTCGGCCCCGGGGGGGCCCAATGCGAGGGCGAGGGGCTGGGGGGGCCATGGGGGCGTTCGATCAATGGGGAGGGCCCGGGGAGTGCTGAGAAGGGGGTGGTGAGTGGGGGGGAGGGAGGGGTCCCATGGATTTGGGGGGAGTCTTGATGAGTGTGGGGGGAGTCCCATGGATTTTGGGGTCCTGGTGACGGGGGGGTGAGCGGTGAGTGGGGGGGGGTCCCATGGATGGGGGAGGGGCGGTGAGTGAGGGGGGGGTCCTGGCGCGCTGGGGGAGTCCCAAGTATCCGGGGGGGTCCCAGCGCTTTGGGGCGGTCGGTGAACGGGGGGGCAGTGAATAGGGGGAGCCCCGGTAAATTAGGGGGGTCCCTGGTGATAACCGGAGGAGGGGGGGGAAATGAGCGAGCCCCAAGGGACTCCCCCCGGTGCTGGGGACACCCCGGTGCCCCCCCAGCTCACAGCCCCCCGCCATTCCCGCTCCTGTTCCCGGGGGTAGTCAAAGGGGAGGGGCGGAATCCCCAGGATGGGCAGGGGGGGCACAAAGGGGGGTCCGGTGCACCGGAGGGTGATCGGTACACGAGGGGGGGTCCAGTCCCTGTGTCCGAGGGGGCGTCCCGGTGCCCGGTGATTCGTGAGGGGGTGTCCGGTGATTCCTGGGGAGGTCTCCGGTGGTCCTGGTGCATGACGGGGGGGTCCCGGTGACTCATGGAGGGGTCTCCGGTGATCTCGGTGCCCGAGGCTGGCGATGTTTGAGGGGGGGTCCGGCGGTCCCGGTGCACGATGAGGGGGTGTCACTGCTCGATGGTGGGGGGGAGTCCCGGTGCACGGTGACGGTGCTGATTGATGGGGGAGGTCCTCTGGTGGTGCCGGTGCCCGGTGATTGATGGAGGGGGTCTCCGGCGATTCCTCGGGAAAGGGGGGGCGGTCCGGTGATGCCGGTGCACGAGGAGGGGAGAGAGGAAACTCGAGGGTCCTGAGGGGGTCCCGGTGCATGAGGACGGTTAAATTCGGGGGTCCTGGTGCTCGGAGGGGGGTCGGTTCCTGGTGTGTGACACAGAGAGAGACCCCGGTGACACTGGGGACCCTGGCACGGGGCTGGTGACACTCAGGGGCTCCGGGTGGCACAGAGACTCTCCCCAAATTCTCTGGCACGAGGTCCTGGTGGCACGAGGGGCTCTCGGTGATACAAGGAGCTGGTGGCACTCCAGGGGCTCCTGGTGGCACAAGGAGCTGGGGGCACTTGAGGGGCTCTTGGTGACACAGGACTCTCAGTGTCACTCGCAGGGCTCTCGGTGACACGAGGAGTCTCCCCGTTCCTCCTGGTGGCACTCGAGGAGCTCTTGGTGACACTCGTGGGGCTCTCAGTGACACGAGGAGCCCCCAAATTCCTCTCAGTGACACAAAGAGCTCCCCAAACTGGTCTGGGTGACACGAGGAGACGGTGGCACGAGAGGAGCCCTTTGCACGAGGATCCGTCGCACGAGGACCCCCAAAACTCCTCACGCGGGACCCCCCACTCAGCGCGAGCCCCTCCCCCTCCTGCTCCTCACCCCGGGGGTCTCCGGGTGATCCCGCCCCAGGTCCACCCCTTTCCCCCTTTTCCCCCAGGACTGGGAAGGTCGGAGGGACTGAAGGGGGGGTGCAGGTGCGGGTTTTTTTCGGGGGGGGTCCCGGCGGCCCCCGGGGCGGGGTCAGTGCTCAGCAGCGGGGCCGCGCCGCTCGCACCCGTTGGCCGAGATCGGGGGGGGCGGGGGCGGCCCGGGGACCCCCCTGGACTCCCAAATCACACCCGGGTCTGCTGCTTTAGTCCTGTGCTACCAGCGCTGATTTTTCTCCGAATTCAGTCTTTTGTTGTATTTTTTTTGCTGAGGTTTAATAAACTTGTAAAATTTTACACAGTGAGCGCCGTTTCTCACACCCTGCACTGACGGGGTAGGAGGTGCAGCTGGAAGGAGAAAGGGGTGGGGGAAAGCAGTTTTTAAGGGTCTTAATTTACTCCTTATTATCCAGCTCTGACTTTTTAGAGTATTCTGCCAGAAACTTGTCCCCTCAGAGAATCTGGGTGAGTTTTCCGTTTTTTGGGGGGAAATCAAAGGCATGTACTGATGATCCTAATTAGGGGGTAGGAGAAATGAGGTTCCAGGGCTTCCCGCTGAGCCGGAGGCAGCGAACACGCAGGGCTGGGAAAGGCGTGCCGGGAGCTGCGGAGAACTTTGTTTGTGTTTTCAGGCCAATGGCGGCTCGGGCCCGGGCCCGTTCCAGAGCTGTTCCTCATCTCCGCCTTTGCTCTCCCACAGCCCGGGGGGCCCTGAGAGCGCGGGCCGAGGCTGGGCCGTGTGCAGAGCCCGGCCCTCGCTGCCATTGGCTGATTGTGCCAATGTCACTCCTGGTTGTCGCGCGCTGATTGGGCAGAGCAGCAAAGGCGCCATTGTGGCAGCGTCTGTGCGGGCCCGGCAGCGGCGGCAGCGGCCGGAGCCCGGGGAGGCGGCGGCGGAGCTCGGAGGCAGCCCCAGCGCAGGTGGGAGCCGCGCTCGGTTGTGCGGGGGCTCGGGGCTCGCTGCGGGCCTCGGGGCTCGCTGCGGGCCTCGGGGGCGGCAGGGGGCTCTGGCGGGTTGGTTGTGCCGGTGCCGGCCCGTGTTGGCGCTGGGCTGAGGGTGCTGCGGGAGCGGCTGCCCGCGGTCTCCTTCCCGCTGGGGCCTCGGCAGGAGCCGGTGCCGGAGCAGCGCTGGCTCGTCCCGGTTGCTGTGGGTGGCACAGAGGTGTCTGCCCTGTGCCCGGGGCTGTGCGGGAAAATTCCGGTGGCCAGAGGTTTGTGTGCCCGCAGGAGACAGAGGAGTCCTGTAAAAGTGACTTTATTGATGAACAAAGAGAGAGGCCATGCAGCATTTGCCATGCGGTCTCTAAAACGCAGCCTCCTTTTTATCCTCATTTTCCCGTCCGCATCTCCGTCCCCTCTGGCTGAGATACTTGGAAGGTTCAGACTTCCCGATCCACCTACTGCATGTCCTCGTTAATATGCACCCACACTACGATATTAATCTTACTGCTTTCAATCCCTCATTTTCATATTTTCTCAAGAATTGCCTTTACAAACTTTAATTTCCATTGACTCCATCTCTTTTCCTGCGTCCTCTTTGGAGCAAGGTGTCGTGCATTGTAAAAAAGATGAGACTTGGTGCAGCACGTCAGAGGAGGAGCAGCATTCGTTTAAGCCATGGTCTGCCAGGGAACCACGAAAACGTGTCCCATTCCCTTCCTTTCTCCATAATACGAGCTATTTTCTTATTTCCTTTCTTATCTGTTTCACCACTTTTCAGTTCTCATCTATTTGCCAACAGCAGTTTGAGTCATGTAATTTTCCACAAACTCCTCCTCCTTCTGTTAATAGATAATCTGATTCCATCCCATGGGGTAACGTTGCATTCCTCATCTGAGTGGATTGATGGGGAAGAAGGTCAGGAACTGGAGCTCTGTGGTTGGTTATTATTTAGAGGATGCTTTTTATCCTAATTCTGCCAATCAAATTATGGATGGATTTTCTGTGTCCTGATATGAATTCGTTAGGGTTCCCAGGGGCTGGTCCACAGTGCTGTAGGATTGGCTCTGGTGTCTGTTCATCTTTTTTGCGTTTTTGGGTGCTCCCTCCATCCAGGGCTGCATCAATTACCACTTTTCTCTAATTAAATCACCACATACTTGAATTTCCAATTCATTTCCCTGAACTTGTGGCACCAAAAACACCCCAGTGCCCCAATACACCCTATATAACCTGGACAGTGACAGCACAGGTTGGAGCAGGGAGAGGGATGATTCCCCCCCACTTTTTTTAGTAAAGCTTTTCCAACATTCTCCGTTTGCTGCTTCCCTTTGCAGCTTAACCAATTTCTGTTGCAGTCAGATATCCTCACTATGGGCTCTGCCTTTAGTTGTGCAAATTCCATCTGTGCAAGCAGGCAGAGCTTGGGGTGAGAGACAGAGGGAATCAGCCCAATTCCTCCCCCAGGCATGAAGATCCTGGTTCATTGTGCACACATTGCCCTAGCAGTGTTAATTTGCATTTCTAAAGCTCCTCTCCTGGATGTGCCTGGATCCAATGCTTCTATTCCAGAACAGCCATTAGGTGATCTACACCTAATTTTCTCTTTTTTTAACAATTTTGTACTAACAGTTTATGTGTTGAAGCCTCACCATTAATACTCTTCTAGTTTTGCAAAATGCAACATAAAGGTGAGCATCGAAAAACCCTTTCTGAAATTCTGCCATCATTAAGAGCCAGCCACAAATACACACAAAGAAATTCCAATGCAATCTAGATTTTTCTACTTCTTCTCCTAGGAGTAAAAATTGACTCTCACACCCCTGTTCCAAACCCAACTCAGAATATCAAAGTAGGATTACTATGAAAAATTTTTCTACTGGTGTAATCTTGTCACTGAAACTGCAGGAAAAATAAAAACTCTCCAACAATATCTTAATGTTAGAGAGTCAAGGCATTACTTGATCCTGGTCAGGATGTGCAACAGAAATAATTTCATCCACACATAACCCGGGTGTGCAGAGAAATTCATTCCATGAGATGTGAATTTTCCTAGATTTTTCCTAAACTTTTTACTGTCCAAACGTGGAGAAATCCATTGGTTTAGTGTTCATTGCTTCCAAGTTGTGTAGTTCTTAGTGTTTGGTTTCCTATTGCACACGGATTTCTCCTCTTCTGATGTTAATTAGATCCACATTCCTGAATTTCCTTCTCAGCCTTTTCCAGACCAGGTGTCTCCATCTGGGCCAGGGGCAGTGTCTGGGGTGGGTGTTCCTTGATGTTTGCTGATGTTTCCTTGATGTTTTGTTAAATGTCGTTCTCTTTGTGGGAATCTTTTGGGCTATTCCCAGTCTGTTGAGATGTTAAACTCATCTCTGTTGAGTGGTGCCACATCCCTTAAAAAAACCTTTTAAAATTTCTTTCCTGAGAGAAAGGCAAACCGAGCCTGACTAGTAAAATGAAATGTAAAAAAATGTAAATTTGGTATACTTTTCAACAGTGGAATCGCAGGCAGCCCAGTGTGTGAGTGTAATTGAGAGGCAGAGTCCTGGGTGGATGCTGTGAACAGCAAAGTGCCAAGGCAGGCTCTGTGCCAGCCCAGCTTCCTGTGGCAGAGATTTCACAAGAGACAGGATTCTGGCCACAGACTGCTTGAAATAGACATCCCTTATCTCCAGCCCGCACTGGGTGGAGAATTCCCAGGGTAAGGAATTGCAAAGATCCATTCCAAGGGAGATAATTGAATATCTGCCCTGGCTCTGGCCAAAGGTTATAATGGCCGGATGCTTGGCCTTCAGCCAAGGGCACACACTGACTCAGAAAACACTTCCTAAATGCAGCAACATGTTGTATATTCATAGACCTTCATGCATTATTCAGAATCATTCCCCTCCAACCTGTAAATCACTATTTTTGCCTTCCCTGGCGTTTTGGTGTCCCATAATCCAGGAATGTGAAGAATTTCCTGATTATCTTTTTTACCATTCTCTGAGTTAGTTACATGAACAAAAGCTTTTTGCATCAAAATGTTGTAGTCCAAAAAAATATATTTATCACTATTATTTATAAATTCTGTTAATAGCAAAGCTAAACTAAACTGCTCATGCAGCAAAGTTTTCCAACATAGAGCATTAATTTTAATATTTTCAAAAAGCCAATAATATAATATGTCCTTAGAACACAACTAGGATTTAAATTTATTTTCTCAGTAGGGAAGAGCCATAGGTGGGGCACTAATCATTTTGTTATTGTACATTTTCTCAGGTTTTCTTCTGTCTATACCACAACATTGAGGCTATTGGGGTTTAGAAAGTGATACAATGCTATGGGTAGAAGAAAGAATCCTCAATCCAAGTCCTGAAATTTCTTATTGAAGCTCAGAATTCTTGCACTTACTTTTCAGTCCTGGATTACTTCTGAGACTCCCCAGACCGTCTTTCAGTCATTACACAGCAAACCTTCAGTCAAAATATGTCCCAAATATTTAGCATTTCTCCATTTGCTCCCTTTTTTCAAATACTCAAAGATATTTTTTAGCCTGAACATTCAGCCATTTCACAGAGGCTTCTTCTAGCACTTCTTGTCCTCCTGACTGCACAAGTCATCCACATCCTGCATTAACCCAATCCCTGGGGGTGGGGTAAATTCTTGTGATATTTTCTGCAAGGCTTGCCCCAATAAGGCTGGTGCTTCCGTGCATCCCTGCAGTAGGACCGTCCATGTCTTTTCCATTTTCCCTTCTACCTCTTGTTCTCACTCAAAGGCAAAATCCAGTTTACCATCCTGTGTAAGTGGGCATCCCCAGAAAGCATCTTTGCCATCAAGGACTGAATGGTGTCATTGTGAGGAGGGCACCTGGTTGAAGATGGTGTAAGGATGTGAGAGCCCCTGGGTGCTGGGGCCCCCTTGGGCCCTGGGGTTCATCCCTCAGGGGCTGTAGAAACTCTGCCATGGCCTTTGCCTTCCCCTTGGCCTTTTCCTCCTCCCTTCTTGCATTCCCCTGCTGTGCCTTTGTGACCAAGTGCTCCAGGGGCTTCTTCTGCCCCTCCTGCAGCCCCCTCAGTGCCTGGGGGTGCTCATCCTCTGACAGCTGCTGAGCTTTCTGCTAAATCATTCCTTTCTGCAGTGACCCAAGGAAAATGCTTAAAAGCTCATCTGGATGCTTGCCCGTCCAATCCCCATTTCCCAGCTGTTCCTTCGTGCTGCTCCTTGTGCTGTGGCTGCCGTGGCCAGCCCGTATCCCAGAGCCGGTGCCTGTCCTGCCGCAGTGTCCAAACGCGGCCCCCCCGGCGGGCAGGGCCGGCAGCTCCACGGGGCCGGGCAGCGGCCGGGGCGTCCCGCAGCCTCCTGGGGGCCGGGGGCCACTGCCGGGCCTGCAATTGCCGGGGGGTGCTGGGCTCAGGCAGCGCCCGGCGCTGAGCCCCGGCTGCCCCACAGCCCCGGCCCGGCCCCGCAGCTCCCCACAGGCCCCCAGCCCGTGCTCCCGGTGCCGCCCCTCTGCGCCCGCTCCTGCCGCTGCCCAGCACAGAGAAACCCCCTGCAATCCTGACCTCCTTGTGTGCCTGTCCTGGCAACCGGGGATACAAAGGATCTGCAGCAGCTGCCACCTTTAGAGGATAAAATCCTGCTGAAAAACATCCCCATCCTCAGTATTTTTCTCTTTCTCCTCTGTTCTATCATCCTGTTTCTTCCCACATAGATTCCTCCTTTTGCTTCTTGCCTGAACCATATTCCTTCCTGCACACTCCCCTTGAACCAATCCCTTCCCAGCACACCAACAGCCTCCATCCCCTGTTGTCTAAATCCGTTCTGGACTTCCCTTATTGCCCCCCTGGGTTTCCATGTCATTGATTATCTCGGGAATGTGCAAACTCCCTCACCATGCTCGCAAGGGACCCTTCAGAGATATTTTGGGATCATCATCCCTTTTGCCGGGATCCCTTCGTGGCTTTCCCTTTCTACCCTCCATGGGTGCCCTGCCATGTTTAGTCCCCGAAGATGCCACTGTAGTCACTGCTGAGATTTTCAGTGCTCTCTGGCTGCCGACTCTTCCCAGCCCCCCTGATCTGTCACTCGTCTGTCTCCTGGCCCCAGCGCCCCCCTGGATGGGAATTTGGGGAGGTGGGAGGGGGGGAGCGCCAAGGCCGGGCCCCCCCGCGCTGTGGTGGCGGCAGCGGCTGCAGTGGGGAGCGAGTGCGGGCGGGAGCGGCCGAGAGCCCAGCGCTGCCCCAGCCCGAGCTGCCCCAGCTCCATCGCTGCCCCTGCGCTGGGATGCTGTGGGTTTGGGGGGAAGAGGGAGCCGGCAGTGGGTGCTGGGCCTGGGGGCAGCAGGAGGAGGGAAGGAGAAGCAGGGTTGAAGAACCAAATGGTCAAAGGATGCACGTGGGAGGAGCAGGTGCGATTGTGCAGGAGAAAGAAGAATAATGGGCGGGAGTGTGAGGAAGAGTAGGGACACCGCAGGAGGGTCAGAAATGAGAAGCAGGACAATGTTCCACTCCTCCCTGTATCTGCTGCCTCTGCCCCAGCCCCAGGAGCGTTGCTCCCCCCGCATGCAGCAGGTGACCGAAAAGGATGATCCATGATTTTCACAGGGGTGAATCTTGGTGTTTGTGAGCTTTATTGGGCTAAATGTTGGTGCTTTGGTTTTTTGCAGGGGCTGAATCTTTATATTTTGGAGGGGATTTGGGCTGAAACTAACTGTTTGGGGAGTGTTTGATTTATGTCTTGATGTTTGGATAATTTTTGTGCTGAATCGTGGTGTTTTCAAGGTTCTTATAGACACAAGATGCCAAATGACTTCGTGAGATGAACTTTGGAAGGAGGAACCCCCAGCCCAAGGTGCTCTTGTGTTTTTTTCCCCTCAAACTAGGATTTGTCATTCCCATGCCGTGGGTAGATGGAGGAGGAGGAAAAGCCCCAGAGATCCCTCTCGAGGAGGGGCTGCAAATCCAGCCCAGGGAGCTGCGAGGAGGAAAGACCCTCCCTGAGCCGGGAAGGCGGCCGGAGATCCAGGCAGAGCTCAGAGCTGGTGGAGAAACCTTCTGGAGGAGAGAAGCCCCACGAGTGCTTGGAATGTGGGAAGGGTTTCAGCCACAGCTCCAGGCTGATTCGGCACCAGATGATCCACACTGGGGAAAATCTCTATGAGTGTGGGAAATGTGGGAAGTGTTTCAGAGACAGCTCGGACCTGCTCCGGCACCAGGTGATCCACACAGGGGAACGGCCCTACACCTGCTTGGAATGTGGGAAGAGCTTTGGATGGAGCTCCAACCTGAGACAACACCAGCGCATCCACACCGGGGAGAGGCCCTACGAGTGTCCCAAGTGTGGGAAGAGGTTTCAGAGAAGCTCCGATCTCCTCAAACATGAGCGGATTCACACAGAGGAGAGGCCCTTCCGCTGCCCCGACTGTGGGAAGGGCTTCAGGCACAACTCCACCCTCACTGTCCACCGGCGCATCCACACTGGGGAGAGGCCCTACGAGTGTCCTGAGTGTGGGAAGAGCTTCACACACAGCTCTCACTTGACCAAACACCAACGGAGTCACCACTGAGGGAAGCCCTGTGAGTGTCCCGAGTGTGGGAAGAGCTTCGTGCTGTGCTCCAGCTCCATCCCCCATGGGAGGATCGGTGTTGGATGATCCCCAGTGACCCCCGTTGGGCAGAGCCCTGGTGATCCGTGGTTCTGGTGATCCGTGTTGGAAAGACACCTGGCTGGGGGACTCTGCATCATCCTCTCTCCCTGTGGGCACCTGGATGAATGCAGGGGCAGCAAAGTCCATCAGGATGCAAACCAACTTTGGGAATTCCTTGGGGAGAATGAATTTGTTGATATCCAACTCTAGAAAATCTTCTGTGTTCAATCCTATCTTCTGGTGGTGCCCTGCTGGGCAGGGTGGAGGAAGAACCCCCGGCCCGTGGCTGGAATTGAGTGCAGCGGGCGCTGGAGAACAGCCATGAAACCAGAAACTCATCACGGCTCCTCTGACTAAACCCTACAGTCCTCACCCAGCCCCCAGCGTGGCCTTGAAGACTCTTTATTGTAAATAACTCTGACTGCCCCACATGGAAAAAATCACAAAACCCTCTGCTGCCCGGGCAAGGTATTAATTCTTTCAATGCCCAGAATAAAACTTTACAGATACTTTATTCTCTCTCCTAAAAAAAACCTAAAAAACCCAAAAACAACCAAAACACAAACAAAGCCAAAAAAACCCACCAAAATAGTCATACATACAGAAACATTATAAAAACACCGTAATCAAATAAAAAGAAAAGTCAAATATGAAATAAAGAAAGGAGAAAAGTAGTGAGCTAAAATTTCTTTTTTTAAACTACGGAGAAAAGCCTCTTGTTTCATCTACAACACATAAAAGTATTTTGAGGTGAATATGACTGTTCTAACTGTACATATAAACAAGAGCATTGATATTAAAGTAAACAAATGTTAAGATTGCTGTAATCTCCTGTTTAAATAATAAAAAAACCCTACTGTTCCCCCAAGAAAAAGAAAAAAATCTCTGTACTCAAAAATAAACTGTTTTTTGTTTAACCTGTTATAATCCTTAAACTGTGCCTTGTAAATTAACACAGTACTTATTAAAAGTTATGAGAAAAACTGTTAATCTGAAAAAAGGGTTTTTAGATAGTAATCAGATTTCCATTCTCCTGGGCAGCTAATCACTGTAACATCAAAACCACAAGAAAACTGTTCATTATTCTAAGTTTTTTTCTTATATCTCCCCTTAATAAAATTTCAATTTCTACCGTTTAAAGTTAAACCTGTTTTTTACCTCAGTGATTCCAGGATTTTGATTTCGTATTGCCCAAGGGTGTCTTCTCCAGCCAAAGGGTGATGATCTCAGGTAAAGACCAAGAATTTGGAGACAGTGGGGTGGAAACCCCTCCAAAAAAATGTTCTTCCACCCAAGCACGTGGATCCTCAGCTCACACAGACACAGAAATCGTTTTCTTTTGGCCTTGATTTGCTTTTAATTTCTCTTCATCCCTTTAAAACATCCAACACTGGGGTAAAAATAAAGACACTGAACTGAGACATGGGTGGAGACACAGGAGGACCTTCCTTTGGTGCAGTTAAGGCTGTGTCATCTTGTCCTGTCCCTGTTCCCTAAGAGAAGAGCCCAACCCCCGCCAGGCTGCACCCTCCTGTCAGGGAGTTGTAGAGAGTGATGAGGTCTCCCCTGAGCCTCCTCTTCCCCAGGATAAACATTCCCAGCTCCCTCAGCTGCTCCTCACAGGACTTGTGTTCCACAGCTTCTCCCCTGTTGTTCCACAGCCACTGCTCCTGTTCCAGTGCAGCTGCAACCCCTCCAGTGGTGCTGCTCCCACTGCAGTGCTGCTCGTCTGTGACAATGAGGGGACAGGTGGAACTGTGAGGACATTGTGACACTGCAGGGCCTCCTGGAATTGTGGGGCCGTTGTTACACTATGGGGACACATGGAACCATGGGTCCCTTGTCACAATGAGGGCATAAATGACACTTTGGGGCCATGGTGACATTGAGGGGACATATGGAACCCTGATGCCATTGTGACATGAGGGGACATGGAACACTGGGGCCACTATGCCACAGCAGAGCCTCCTGGAAGCATGGGGCCATTGTGACACTGAAGGGAAAACATGGAACCATGATGCCATTGTGACACATCGAAACCTGAGGCCATTGTGACGTGAGGGGAAACATGGAACTGTTGGGCCATTGTGAAATGGCAGGGTCTCTTGGAGCCATGGGACCATGGTGACACTGAGGGGACACATGGAACTGTGGGGCTATTGTGACATTGAGGGCACACATGGAACCCTGGGCCCAAAGTGACACTCAGGGGACACGTGAAATGGTGCAGATATTGTGACACTGAGGGAACACATGGAACCATGGGGCCATTGAGAAACTGCAGGACCTCCCAGATCTGTGGGGCCATTGTGACACTGGTGGACACACGAAAGCGTGGGGCCATTGTGTCACTGAGGTGAAACATGGAATCCTGAGGCCACTGTCATACTCAGGAAACAAATGGAACCCTGAGGCCATTGTGACAGGAGGGATCACGTGGAACCATTGGGCCATTGTGACATGGCAGGGTCTCTTGGAACTTTGGGACCATGGTGATCCTGAAGGGACACATGGAACCCTGGGCCATTGTGACACTAATGGGACACATGGAACTTTGGAGGTATTGTAACTTTGAGGGGACACATAGAACTCTGGGGCCATTGTGACATTCAGAGTATACACGGAACCGTGAGACATTGTGACACCTCAGGGCCTCTTGGAACTGTGGGACCATTGTGACACTGACAGGACACATGGAACAACGGGGCAATTGTGACATTGACGGGACTCATGGATCCTTGGGGCCATTATGACATTGAGGGGACACGTGGAACAATGGGGCCATTGTGACACTCAGGAGACATATGGAACTGTGTGGACACTGTGACACTCCAGTGTCTTGTGGAATCCAGAGGCCCCTGTGATTCTGCAGGGCCTCATGGAACCAAGGATCCATTGTGATCCCACAAGGCCTTGTCATTCTCTGTGACTTCATGGAACTGAGGGGACGCTGTGACACTGTGGGGTCTCTTGAATCCAAGAATCCATTGTGACACTTTTGAGATTTGGGGAAAGAAAGTGACTCTGTGACACTTTGGAGTCTTGTGGAATCCAGAGGTCCCTATGGTTCTGCAGGGATTTTTGGAACCAAGGGGCCATTGTGATGCCTCAGGGCCTTATGGTGTCCAGAGATCATTGTGACATTGTGGGGTCTCCTGGAACGAAGGATCCATTTTGACTTTGCAGGGCCTCATGGAGCCAAGGGTGACAACATGAGACCTCACAACAGAAAGGGAGGACCCTCTGTGCTGGTTTTGCACATTTGACATTTTGTAAGGAGGGAAGAAGTCATCCCCAGAAATGATTTTTTTGACAGGAGCTGCTAAGAGCTTCCTCCATGTCTGACAAAATCTAATCAGTGATTAGTTTTGAGAACTGACAACCTGTTAAACCACTGAAAAAGCTGTGCAGCCAGAGTGGCCACACTGTCCTGGCTGGGCCCCTTAAAAATCCTGGCACAGCCCCCCAGAATTCTCCACTGTAAACAGCTCTGGCCACCACCAGCAGGGATCATATGATTATCTGCAGGCCTTGGAACAAGATATTATCTCTTTCACTGTACAGATGAGACTTGCAGACCTTCAATTCCCTCTTGAGTGAGAGAACAGGCCAGAGTGAAGACACGTAGAGGAACAACATGTGGACCCCAAGGTTAGAGAAGTAGAATTCAGGTCCCAGATGGGAGGGATTGAGGAGATGCCTCACTCTTAGGCTGAAATCCTCTTGTAAGTCTATGGGGAAGATACATCAGACTCTATTTCCCTGTAACTTGTTGAAAAGCACGTGGAGGATGAAGTGTTCAAATTGTAGACATGAGCAAAAGCATCCATCC
This sequence comes from Sturnus vulgaris, assembly GCF_052056855.1. Classification (NCBI taxonomy): domain Eukaryota; kingdom Metazoa; phylum Chordata; class Aves; order Passeriformes; family Sturnidae; genus Sturnus; species Sturnus vulgaris. The sequence goes on from NW_028276170.1 coordinate 10,611,455, forward strand.
TGAACAAGCAGATATTGAAGTAGCTTGAACAGAGAGAGATGAGAGTGATGAAGACCCTTTACCCCAGGGAAGAAGAAGAGAACCTCTGTTCCCAGAGATGAAGATGATCTCAGAGACAGATGAAGAGAACCTTTCCTTCTGAACAGCTCATCCTTAAAAGTGTACCCCATTAACCAAAGATTGAGCCCTCAAAAACAATTGTGGGGAAAGCTGTAGGTCGAGGGGAGGGACTTTTATAAATTGATGAGATTTCCATTCTCCTGGGCAGCTGATGCACTGTGACTTTGAAGCCACGAGAGAATTGTCTCTTGTGGAGAAGTCTCCATAGCATGACAAGAGAGACTCCTCTCCCTAAGTGAACTGGAAAAAGACTATTTTAGAGATGGTAAACTGGCTGAATTGTTCATGCACATTGTCAGTGTAAAGAAAAGAGGATGTGGAGGGAGGAGAAGTGTTCTGAAGGTTTTGTTCTGATTCTTATTATTCTTTTAGTTCTGTTAATAAAGTTCTTTCTTTATACCCTTTAAGGTTTGAGCCTGCTTTGCCTTCCTCCTAATCCTATCTCACAGCAGGAAATGAGTAAATAATTCTAGTGGAAGATTTGGCCAGCACTAAACCTGCAGTAGCCAACAGCTGGCCTGGAGGCCTTCCAGTTATAACTAATCCAAATTGTAATTTTATAATGTAAATAATTCTATAACTACCATAAGGATATAACTTGAGCAGTCTGGGCTGTTGGGGAGCAGGTCTAGGCCATCTGGGACATGGGCAGCCATTGGCCAGTTAGCCAGGTGGCAACTAATTTAGCCAAGCAGAGCTAACCGTGCAGACTTCAAAGGCTATATAGGGAGAACAGCCCTCAATAAAAGTTGGTTTTTGTTGCATGAACACGGAGTTTTTTGTCATCACTTCTGTCTCAACTGCAATGAGTGGTGACCCCGATGTGATAGGCAATAGCCCAGCTGTGGGGATAGTGGTGGAGTTGGAACCCCAGTGGGGGAAGGTGACTGGGAAGAGCTGCCAGCAGCCGAGAGCTGTGGAGGTCCAGACCTTGTAAATAGAAGAACGTGCTGGGGACCCTTGTAAATAGAAGATTCTTACAAAAAGAAGAAGCAGATGGAGATACAGGAATGTGATTTTCCAGAGAAGAAATAGAAGGGGCTCAGAGCCATGGACTGGACACAGCTGCAAGAGCTGCAGCAGAGACACCATGGGCAACGCCCACCAGGGAAGTGGCCGGTCAAAATTGGATGTTTCTGCCATTCCTTCCCAGTCAGGCTCACCTCAGCCTCCAGCAGAGTCAATTCCTGCAATCCTCCCATCACCCTGGCAATGGAAACAGGATCTGTCCCCACATGTCCCAATGGCATTAGGGTACTCTGTGCATCAGGATCAACTAACACTCTATATTTCTGTGGCTCTAATGTGCCAGGACATCGGATCCACACCATCCAAAAACCCCAATTTTCCTGTGCCTCTACCTGGCTAGAAGCAGGGCCCCTCTAACCCTGGTTATTATTTCTTTCCTGGGGATACATGCTGGAGGTTCCTTCAAGGGGATCTGACAGATCATCCTCCCTTCTGTAATACCCAACACCTCAGTCATGGGAGGCTGAGGCTACCTTCACTTTAGTGGAGCTCCCTTGGTTTGTGTTTCCCCCCCCCCCCACTTGATGCATCCGAGCTGCCAGGACAGAAGTGGGTTTCCCATCCCACCTTCTCATGTCTTCCCCATGGCCACGCAGAAAGAACCAGAGGTCAGCTCATGGGGTGTGCCCTCTCTCCCTAGCTGGGGGACATTGGGCTCTGACTTTGGTGCCTGTGACTCGCACTGGTGCTGCACTGATTTTCCTCATCTCCTCCCTCATCTCCTCTTTAAACTCCTCTTTGTGTTCCTTAATCACAGCAGAGACAAAAGCCTGCATTGGGCCATTGATCATACTCTCCTAATTTCTAAGTTTGTTGGTGACAGAACCCACTGTCTCTGGGCAGCTGTCAGCACTAACCATTGCAATAAAGGTGGTGTATTGAGATGGCCCCGGGTTTGCCAGATTCCACAACATCTGCCCTGTGCACCTGACCTTGTCAGGGTCATTGTCATGCTGTCCATCCCTCCCGAAGAGCACCTCCAGCACTGCCACTTCCCTCAGCTGTTGGATCCCTTCCTCAAGGGTCTTCCAGCACATTCTATGGTGGTGCTCCTGCATTCTCTCTCTGTGGACAAACCTCTCTCTTACACTCATTAAAAGCCACTTCCAGAGGGAAAGGGGCCCTGGCTCCCTTACAAATACCTGGTCCACACCTGAGTCCTGGGTCAAGTGTCCCAAATTCCTTGCCTCAGTACCATCCAGTTGGACGCCTGTACCCATAAGGTCCCAGACCCAAAGTAACCAAGTTTTAGAAGCCTCACAGCCCCATCATACAATGTCTTTTCACTGATTACAGAGACTTTCATATGACAGGGACTCGGTGATGATCTCAACCTCTGTCTCCCCTGCTGGTTGTGAGGGCCCTCCTTTCTTATCCTTATTAACTAGGTGCCTTGTTTTCATCTTAGATTTCTTAGTTTCCACAGGGGTGAATGCTGCTGGCTGTGAGTGCCCTTGCAGTACAGTTGGAACCTGGACAGATGTAATGTCTGTGGGTTCCACTGCTGCACCATCAGACTCTCCCTCTTTAAGGCAGGGGGAGGGTTTCTCACCAGCTGGGGAAAGGTACTCCTTCAGCATCTGGCTCATCTCACACATCTCATTCACTGTAACTCCTACCCACTCTGGGTGGTTTCTTTCTGAAGTGGGCTGTGGGGCAGGGTCAGGCTCTGGGGCAGGGTTAGGCTTTGGGTAACATCCCTAGTCTCTGGAACAGGGTCAGTCTCTGCAGCAGCATCCCAATTTCCTGGGGTTGTTATCCAAATCAATGTCCCCTTGTCTCTGAATGTTAAACAGAACAGGCAGATTAGCAACACCAGCCAATGTATGATATCATTAGCATTTAGAGTGGATTTGAAGACCTTGGAAACTGGTGGGGTGGACCTAAACAACTGGGTGATGGGTTGGGAGAAAATTTCCCCTGCTGTCACTTCCTCACATTAAGTACCATTATTGAAGTAACCCCAAAAACACACAGAGTGCAAGAGCTCTGAATCCATGTACCTGCCTTCCAGAGAGAGATAAAAATCCATGAATTCCTCACCTTATCAACCCACAAAATGAATTCTATAATAGTCACAGTACCCTTGGTGATAGCACCCGTGTTTAGATAAGGGCCTGCAAATGGGAGAGATGTAGCTGTGACCACGTGCAGCCCAAACCAGGGTAAGCTGGACAGCATGGTGCCACCTAAAACACAAAATCAGGTCACTCAAGAACTGTTATTGCTTTTCCAGCCTTTCCATTCAATGCCCACAGGTGGCACCATGGGTGCCAAAATCTGTCCTGGTTTGAATAAAAGACAGGTGTGTGCTAGGGAAAGCAGGGCCTTCCCTTGAAATGGAGGAAGTAAATCCCTCCCTATGAATGAGTATAATTTTGAAATTAAGGGGCTCTCAGGCCAAGATATGGGGATAGGAATGACAGTTCTTTACTGGTATATCTAAGAAGGCAAACAGAACAACAACTCTGGAATTAACAAGAAGCAGAACAGGAACCCAGTTCCAGTCCTTCTGGGCCTCAGGCTCTTTTCCCCTGTGCTGCAGTCACCGTCACCGCTGGCAGTGAGCGCTGGCAGATTCCCGGTGGACGGGGCAGATGTGACGATCCCGGCACCTGCAGGGGCTGGGGGTGATGGCAGCTGTGTCCCAGATGGGAAGGGATGGAGGAGAGGCAGGATGCTGGGAAAACAGCAAGCTGAAGCAGGAGGGCGTCCGAGCAGGGCTGCGGGGTCCAAAACAGAGAGGCAGCTCCCGGCGTTGGGATGGTGGGGGGGTAGCAATGACCTTTCTGCTCCGAGAGCCAAAAGCGAGCGAGAGCCAGCAACTGCCCCCACCCTCCTTTACCTGCTTCCAATCTCACCGTGTTCCCCCTTTCCCTCCCCCCACCCTCCGAGAGAAACTCCCAAAAAACCAGGGAGGCTCTCCCTGGTGCTGGGACCCAACCATCAGTGCTTCTTAGCATGTCAATGGGAAAAAATTCCACAGGCAGAGAGGAAAGGAAAAAACAACCCCCAATAGACGCTTATCCAGTTCTTCACTGATTTGAGGTTTATCAGCTGTTGCAGGCACTGGGATGATGGTACAATGTTTTAATGTTTGGTAATAATCTAATTTCACAGGTGTTATTAATTATATCTGTTATCGGAAATGTTTTGGATTGTTGTATCAGAATTATTCCCAATTACTGTAAGTTTTGGTTTTACTACATGTATTGTTTTGTTTTGAACTTCCCTTCAGGTTCATGGCAAGAGTCACGAATGCTATTTTTAAAACAAGGAAGGGGGAATTAGCTCTTAAATATTTATATATTTATAAATTTTATTTGCAATATTTATACCAAAAAAAATTAAAATATTTTAATGAAAGGCTCTTCAATTGAAGGTACAATGACCAAGTCTAATTAATTCATTAACTTAACGACAAGGTATGCATATGTTTTTATCATCAACAAGTTCAAAGCAGTCACCTGTTCATTCAGCCAAACATCAGTTGCCTCCAAGAAAATGAAGCCCAGTGAGAAGAAAAAGAACCTAATCACCATGCAGCCTTCGTGGCCAGAACAAAACCAGAAGCAGGACTGCCAAGACATGGCTGTGTCTGGAAATTTACAGGCAAATAGCAAAAAAAAGCCTTGTGTCATCATCATGGTATAGCGTTCCTACTAACCTTCTTCAGTTATTCCCTGTTCCAGGATCCAAGAGCACATTCAGTGATGTCAAAGATCAACATTTCCAGCTAATGGACTATTTGGACTTTAAAACAATGGTCATTTATTCCCATTTCCCTAGGACACACTGGACATTATTCTTTTGTTTTCTCATGCTGTGAAACCCTGTGTCAATGACATGATAGAATTTGCTAAGTTTTGTTGATTTTATGTATCTTATCCCATATCTAACAGATAACCAGTGATAACCTTAATGAGATAACACCCTCACAAGAGAGAGTTATTTTAACATCAGGACATATGAGCCTTTTTTGAATTAACAAAAAAGGGTGAGAAGTTGCAGTCAGGTAGACAAATTATAAAAGGCTTCATAAAATCAGGTCTTGCTCTCTGCTAAATTAATAGCTAGCCTGTCACTTCTATGTGCAGCTAAGTTACTTGCTTGTTGCCAGGTGAAAACAATCTTAAACCTGAAAACAATTAACACAACAAGCTATTCTGGTAAGAGAACCATTTGCACCTGCAAGAAATAAGAAATCTGTCCTGCTGGGGACAAGGACGTTCATTCCCTTCCAGGAGCCCAATGCCCGGCTGGGGCTCCAGGGCAGGGGGTCCTTGAGCAGCTGCCCCAGAACCTCCGCCAGGGTCTCCCAGCGCAGCCGGAGCCGCTCGGCCTGGGGTCCCCAAAGGCCTCAGCGAGCCCCAAGTCCCTGCCAGGAACCCTCAACTCCCTCCAAGCCAGCATCCCCCACAGCCCCTGCAAGTTCCCCCCATGGCACCGGCCGTGGCCGTGTCCCCACATGTCACTGGCCATGTCCCACCATGTCCTCACCCATGGCTGTGTCCCCACCATGTTTCCATCCCTGTCACTGTCCCCCACATCTCCATCCATGCCTGTGTCCCCCCATGTCCCCACGAACAGCCACGTCCCCCTCCATGTCCATGTGTCCCCATGTCACTCTCCATGTCTGTGTCCCACCATGTCATTGTCCCCCCATGTCCCCACCCATGTCTCAGTTCAGTGTCTTTATTTTTACCCCAGTGTTGGACGTTTTAAAGGGATGAAGAGAAATGAAAAGCAAATCAAGGCCAAAATAAAAGAATTTCTGTGTCTGTGCAAGTAGAGGATCCATGTGCTTGGGAGGGAGGGAAGAACATTTTTGGAGGAGTTTCCACCCCACTGTCTCCAAAATCTTGGTCTTTGTCCCAGTCCATCACCATTTGGCTGCAGAAGACCTAGAGTAATAGGAAATCAAAATCCTGGAATCACTGAGGTTAAATGTAGTAGTTTTGGTTTATTAATTTGAATTTTTTTGTTGTGAGAGAGGATTAAGAAGTAGACAAAAACCAGGATTTACTTTAAATGGTATAAAGAGAAATTTTATTACTAGAAACTATATGAAAAAAACCCTTAGAACAAAACTTTAGTCTACTGCTTTTTCTTCCATACATTTTTTTTAATACTAAACACGTACAAAAACAACTCAGTCTACCATCTCTAAAATAGTTTTTCACTCATTTACTTGAAAGAGGAGACTTTTTTTCAGTCTATGGAGATTCCTCCACAAGAAAACGGATTCTTTTTGTTTTGATGTGACAGTGATTAGCTTCCCAGGAGAATGGACATCTGATTACTATCTAAAAATCCTTTATACAGACTAACAGTTTTTCTCATAACTGTTATTGAGGACTATATTGACTTCTGATGCACAGTTTAAGGATTATAACAGTTCAAAAAAAACTTACTTTATTTTTTAAAATAGAGTTTTTTCCTTTTTCTTTTTTTGGGGGGGAGAGCAGGGGTTTTCTATTACTAAAACCTAGAAGATTACTGTAATTTTTACATTTGTTTAATATTAATGCTTTTCTTTATATGTACAGTTAGAACAGTCATATTCACTTCAAAATATTTTTACATGTTTTAGAGGAAACAAGAGTTTTTTCTCCATAGTTTAAAAAAAGCGAAATGTTAGTTCATGACTTTTCACCATTCTTTATTTCAAAGTTGACTATTCTTTTTGTTTGATTTTGGTGTTTTTATATTGCATCTGTGCGTATCACTATTTCAGTGGGTTTTTGTTTTTGTTTTGTTTTTGGGGGTTTTTTTTGTTTGTTTGTGTGTTTGTTTGGGTTTTGGGGTTTTTTGTTTGGTTGGTTGGTTTTTGTGTTTTTGTGTTTTTTTCAACCATCCAACACTGATCCTCCCATGGGGGATGGAGCTGGAGCAGAGCACGAAGCTCTTCCCACACTCGGGGCACTCACAGGGCTTCCCTTAGTGGAGCCTCCGTTGGTGTCGGGTCAAGTGAGAGCTCTGTGAGAAGCTCTTCCCACACTCAGGACACTCGTAGGGCCTCTCCCCAGTGTGGATGCGCTGATGTTTTTTCAGGTCAAAGCTCCATCCAAAGCTCTTCCCACATTCCAAGCAGCTGTAGGGCCGTTCCCCTGTGTGGATCACCTGGTGCCGGAGCAGGCCGGAGATCTCATTGAATCCCTTCCCGCATTTCCCACAGTCGTAGGGCTTTTCCCCAGTGTGGATCCTCTGGTGCCAGATCAGCCTGCACCTGTAGCTGAAACTCTTGCCACATTCCAAGCACTTGTGGGGCTTCTCCCCTCCAGGAGGCTTCTCCACCAGCTCTGAGCTCTGCCTGGATCTCCGGCCGCCTTCCCGGCTCAGGGAGGGTCTTTCCTCCTCGCAGCTCCCTGTGCTTGGTTTGCAGCCCCTCCTCCTGCGGGATCTCCGGGGCTTTTCCTCCTCCTCCATCTCCTCACGCCGTGGGAATGAAAAGTCCTGGTTTGGGGAAAAAACAAGAGAGCTCCATAAACTGGGAGTTCCTCCTTGCCCAAGTTCATCTCTGCAGGTCATTGAGCATCTTGTGTCTGTAATAACCTCCCAAACACCAAGATTCAGTCAAAATCCCCTCCAAAATTGTGCTGATTTGAAAGCAAAACCTGTGAGAGACTCCAAGTCAGAAATAGAATTTTACAGAAAAAAACAAGAGAAAAAAATATAATACATGCAATACAAAAGAAAACAACTGACAGAGTCAGAATACAACCTTACGCCCCTCTAGTTAAGGTGGTGGTAGCAGTCCAGATGACGTGGTCTTGTTGTAGTAGTGTTGCTGTAGAAAGGTCTGGTAGCTCTTGTCCTCTGGAAACCAGTGGGTAAGGGATGATTTGGTGTTCCAAATCTCAGTTTGAATCTAGGTACAAAATGTTTGGCTCCTCCCCCTGGGTGCAGAATCGCAAAATGGGATGATGTAATTTTATCAGTTATGTATTGAACTCAATGGCCCATTAACAGAAGATATTTGATATCTTCCTGCAGGAAGGATGGATGGAAGGAAAGATAAAGAACACTCCCCCACCTGTTTTCTAGCATATGGCCCTTTGACAGAGGATATCTCCCTCGGAGATAAGGATCCCTACCCCAGCTGGCTTCAACAGATGGTGACAGAATACATACTTTTGGGCACATTTTACATTGTAATCGAGGAAAAAAATATGAAGATTCAGCACCCACAGAAAAACCTCAGCCCCAACATTTAACCCAATAAAGCTCAGAAACACCAAGATTTACCCCTGTGCAAATCATGGATCCTTCTCCCTCATCACCTGTGGCACGTAAGGAGGTGCAACACTCCTGGGGCTGGGAGGGCCTGCAGATACAGGGAGGGGTGGAACCTTGTGATGTTTCCTGTTTCTGCTACTCCTCGTCCTCATCCTGTGTCCCTACTGCCCCTCACACTCCTCTTCCTCCTACTATTCCTCCTTCTCCTGCACAATCCCACCTCCTCCTCCCACATGCATCATTTGATCATGTTGTTCTTCAACCCTGCATCTCCTTCTCTTCTCCTGCTGCCCCCAGGCCCAGCACCCACTGCCGGCTCCCTCTTCCCCCCAAACCCACAGCATCCCAGCGCAGGGGCAGCGATGGAGCTGGGGCAGCTCGGGCTGGGGCAGCGCTGGGCTCTCGGCCGCTCCCGCCCGCACTCGCTCCCCACTGCAGCCGCTGCCGCCACCACAGCGCGGGGGGGCCCGGCCTTGGCGCTCCCCCCCTCCCACCTCCCCAAATTCCCATCCAGGGGGGCGCTGGGGCCCGGGCCGGGCGCAGGTGGCTCCAGGTGGGCAACGCTGGGAGCTGCGGCTCTGCCTGGACACTGCTGCGTCATCACCGCCGCGCGCTCTCATTGGCTCAGCGCTGCCCGAGGGGCGGGGCTGCACCAAGCCGGGACACCCTGCTCCAGGGGGGATGGCCCCAAAACGGGGGACCCCCATGCAAGGAACAACAGCAAAGGGTCTCTACAAACACAGGCTGCGAATCCGCTTGGACACAGGGCCGGGGACGTGGACATAAGGAAATGACAGCAGAAGCCATCAGGGTCAGAAAATGTTATTAATTGACCACACAGACTGCTGCTCAGCCAAGCTCCTGCTCAATTCAGGAACTCCCAGAAGAAGAACAAACACTTAACAGAGCCATGAATATCACTAGCTATACAAAAGTGGGGTGCATATTAAGGCCCAAGCACCCAGGGGCTCTCACATCCTTACACCATCTTCAACCAGGTGCCCTCCTCACACTGACACCATTCAGTCATTGATGGCAAAGATGCTTTCTGGGGATGCCCACTTACACAGGATGGTAAACTGGATTTTCCTTTTGGGTGGGAACAAGAGGTAGAAGGGAAAATGGAAAAGACATGGACGGTCCTTCTGCAGGGATGCACGGAAGCACCAGCCTTATTCAGGAAAGACTTGCAGAAAATATCACAAGAATTTACCCCATGCCCAGGGATTGGGTTAATGCAGGATGTGGATGACTTGATCGAATCAGGAGGACAAGGAGTGGTAGAAGAAGCCTCTGTGAAATGGCTGAATGTTCAGGCTAAACAGCATCTTTGAGTATTTGAAAAAAAAAAAAAAAAGCGCAAATGGTGGAAAAAAAGGTAAAATATTTGGGACATATTTTGACTGCAGGTTTCTGGTGTATTGACTCAGAGAGAGACCAGGGAAGCTCAGAAATAACCCAGGATTAAAAAGGAGTTGCAAGAAGTATGATGATTAATCGGAAATTGCAGGGTCTGGATTGAGGATTCTCTGTTCTAGCCAGAACACTGAGTGACTTTTTAACACCAGATAGCCTCAATGCTATGGTATGGATACAAGAAATGGAACAAAACTTAAGAAAATGAAATAAACAAATGATTGATGCTGCAGCCATGGCTCTATCAGACTCAGAAAAAAAAATTGAATTGTATATGGATGTTAAACAGGGCCATGCCAAAGGAATTCTTCAGCTAAAATGTTTAGCTCAGTGGCCAGAGTGGCCTCATTGTCTGCAGAATTGTGCAGCCACAGCTTTAATGGGACCTGAGGCCCAAAAACTGATGGCAGCAGATCTCCTGTTGTTCAAGTCTGGCACCAAGTGAAAGCTTCGATAACCAAAGGAGCCTCTACATGGATGAGCAGTGCTCGGTGATTACAGAATGAAACTTGTTCAGTGGCACAGGAGGATTTAGAATTGAGGACAGGGGAAGGGGAAGGGTTTAACCCAGGCTCCTGATTGAACAGCCTGCACAGGGGGCTGGGAACAAACCCATGACTGCATTCAAGTGACAGAGCTCCAGAACCAGGCTGGGAGGGATTTAGGAGAAATTCCCCGGCCTGAGGGACAAAATGTGTTTATGGATGGGTCTGCAAGGGCAGGAGAAGGGAAAAGAGCTCCAAGACACGCTCTGATGAAGGAAAGGGAATTAAACCAAGCTAAGTTTTCCACCTGCGTGGTCAGCTCAACCGGCAGAGCTGGGTGTGCTTGGAAGAGCCTGGCACTGAAATGCCCTGAGCAGGAAGGCTCAAATATCTGCTGGTGACAGCATGGCAGCTAACAGGGTGAAAAAAGCTATTCTGACTTCTTCTGTTGAGTCGACTGCTGCTGTACTTGAGACAGAAAACACAGCACTCTCTGATCCTTATGAAAAAGTCCTCTTTATTTTTCTGACTTCTTCTTAAATATCTTTCTTAATGTTCCCAGGTAAGCGCCTGTGATTGGTTCCAAGTTTAGGCTGCTCAGCCCTCTGAGCAATAGCCCCTGCAGCTTAGGACAGAATTGAAGACAGACAAGGATGTAACCCAATGAGTTCCAGCCTATCTCTGCTCTCTGGGGGCCTGTCTATTAGGCCAGGCCACTTCTCTTAGCAGAGGCCAAATTCACTGCCCAGTGTAAGCCAGCTAACACTGTGACACTCTTCAGCAATCTCTGGATCGTTTATTAAGGTATTTCTAAAACAACACGAAGATAAAGGATTGTGGAAAAAACAGACTCTCAGATGGGGAACTCTTTTCACAGCGAAGATCCTTCAGGGGGTTATGGCTACTTTAGGAATACAATGGGACCTCCACAAGCCCTGGCACACCCAGAGCTCAGGGCAGGTAGAAAGAACAAACAGGGAAATAAAGAAACACCTTTGGAAGCTGGTGATAAAAACCAAGATGCAATGGCTACGGCTTTTGCCATTGGCTTTGGCCAGAAAAAGTGCCAGATCCAGGGCAGATATTCAATTATCTCCCTTGGAATTGATTTTGGCAATTCCTTACCCTGGGAATTCTCCACCTAGTGCAGGGTGGAGATAAGGGATGTATATTTCAAGCAGCCTGTGGCCAGAATCCTGTCTCTGGTGAAATCTCTGCCACAGGAAGCTGGGCTGGCACAGAGCCTGCCTTGGCACTCTGCTGTTCACAGCATCCACCCAGGCCATCGGGTCCTGCCTAAGGAGTGCAAAGAAGCACCACTGGTGGCCAAATGCCGTGGCCCATTCCAAGAGTCCCTGAGCACAGAAACAGCCGCCAGCACAGCTCAACACGGGGGGACCCCTCACCCTGGGCTCAGGGGCTCTCAAGCCCCGGAGATTTGGAATTCCCGGCTGCAGGAGCAGCATGGGAGGGCACCACTGACCCTGCACTGAAGGCAACGCAGCAGCAGCCAGGGCTCCACATCGGGCCAAGCCCCTGGGCCTGCCCACAGATCCTCTGCTGAAATCCTCTGCCTGGGCACCCTCCTTTGGCATCTCCACACACTGGGGCCAATCCTTGCTGCCACTGCTGGAGCTTCGCTGCTTTCTGTGCCTGCACTGCCACAGCTGCTGGGGAAGACAACGGCACAATTCCACTCTGCCCCTCAGTTACACTCACACACTGGGCTGACGGGGATTCCATGGTCGGAAAATATACCATGTTCAAAATTTTTAAAAATCTTATTTCTCTACTACTGCTTGATTTACCTTTGCCTTGGGGAAACGAATTTTAAAGGGATTGTTTGAGGGATACTCCACCACTCAACAGAGATGAGTTTAACATCTCAACAGACTGGGAATAGCCCAAATGATACCAACAAAGAGAACGACATTCAACAAAACATCAACGAAAAGACAGCAAACATCAAGGAACACCCAACCCAGACACTGCCCCGGCATAGATGGA